>NC_048597.1:226219558-226519558 GCF_003668045.3 Cricetulus griseus | reverse complement strand
GACACACACAGTGCACAGACAGATGCCAGAACACCCAGCCATTTTTCTTTAAAGTAGAAAGCACATAGATGAGTTTTTGTCATCCAAATCTTTTTCTTCAATATCAAAGTAATGCCACTTGGCCCCAAGAATTGGAAGGACTGCTGTTCTGGGACAGTGAAACACCTGAAGACCTACTTGCCCATCTGTAAAATAAAAGGACTGGACCAGTTTTTAAACTGTACAAGGGAGCCCTAGTACTCCACAGGGATGCTGAAGATTTATCAGCGGGGGACAAGGCGAATTCCTCAGTTCTTTTCTACTTCTTAAGTTTTTGTTTGTTTTGCTTTTACAAAATATCTACAGGGTCGTTTCTTCTTTTTTGTTTTGTTTTTGTTTTTTGAGATAGGCTTTCTCTGTGGCTTTGGAGGCTGTCCTGGAACTAGCTCTTATAGACCAGGCTGGTCTCAAACTCCGGCCTCTGCCTCCCGAGTGCTGGGATTAAAGGTGTGCACCACCAATGCCCAGCCAGTGTCATTTCTTTTAACAAAAGAATTCCTTTGGTAAAGGGAAGTGACCAGAGAAGCCCTAAAATCCAGTCTAAAAGATTTTCCAGCTCCAAGCTCCTTTGTCAAATATGAGTTTTGCTGGTAGATCTCTGAAAGTCCAGGGCCAATCTGGTCTGTGTAACAAGTTCCAAACTAGGAATGGCTACATGGTGAACCACTGTTTTGAAGAAGAAGAAGAAGAAGAAGAAGAAGAAGAAGAAGAAGAAGAAGAAGAAGAAGAAGAAGAAGAAGAAGAAGAAGAAATGGGGTTGGTTTTGTTTTGGTTTTTGGTTTTCAAGACAGGGTTTCTCTGTGTAGCCCTGGCTGTCCTGGAACTCACTCTGTAGACCAGGCTGGCCTCAAACTCACAGAGATCCACCTGTCTCTTCCTCAGAGTTCTGGGATTAAATGCATGTGCCACCTGGCTAAAAGTGAGTCTTAAGTCTCCCTTTTCTGCACTCACTAATGAAACATTAGCTTTCCGTATCTGAAAGACTGAAAAGGGCCAAAGGTAGTACTTTAAAAGCCACTGAGGAGCCTTCCAGCAGCTTCATAAAGGATGAGTTAAAAGGCATCCTACTGGCCGAAGTTAGGCTCAAAAACAATGTTTCTCCACTTAAACAAATTCTTTCTGAAGCTGTGTTCTCTGCTAGGCAATAGAGCCGGTGTTAGCTTACTCTCGGATACTGTGTAACTTTCCTCAGTGCCTCAGCAGCCACCCCACACTTAGCCGGGTTTAGCGGAACAAATCTCTTGCACCTGAACCAGGGCATCTCTGATACACTCACAGGAATTCTGCTTAACATGGGCTGCAAAGCACAGGGAGGCTTGAGGTGGGATTCCTGGCGCTTTCGGAAAACATCCTCCTGCCTTTGAGGAACTCAGCCTCAGTCACAGGACAGTCCATTTAGGGGACCACCCTGAGGCCCTGCCCATCACACCTCCATCTGCCCAGTACTCGGATTACTGGAAGGCGTTGCCACTAGCTTTTTTAGTTTCATCAATCCTTACTAGTATGTCTGTGTATGTCCGTGCCATGGAGCACACGAGGAGGCCAGAGAACATCCTTGGCCGAGTTAGTTCTCTCCTCCCACCTTTATGCAGGTTCCAGGAATCAAACTCAGGTCTTCATGCAGGATCTCAGCAGTCTAGCTGGCAGATCGGGAGATCCGTGCTCAGCTCCAGTCCCACTACAGCCATCAGCAACAGCGTATCAAGCAGGAACCCACAGACTAGAACCATCCCTGAAAGCAGGGCATGCTCTTATTAACTCCCAATTCCCATAAAAAGGAATGTCAAACTCCTGCCATGTAATTAGGACAGACCTCGATGGGGCTGGTGACCCGAGCTCCATTCCCAGCACCCATGTTGGGCAGCCACAACTACCTGTAACTCCAGTTCCAGGAGATCGGACACTTTCTCACACCTTGGAAACAGCATCCACATGCAAATAACCCCCATGTATGTATGTATGTATGTATGTATGTATGTATGTAATTGAAAAATAAAAAATGAAGCCAGGCAGTAATGGCACACACATTTAATCCCAGCATTCATGAGGCAAAGGCAGGCAGATCTCTGAATTTGAGGCTAGCCTTATTTACAGAGTAAGTTCCAACATAGCCAGAACTATACAGAGAAACCCTGTCTTGGGCAATGGGGGTGGGAGTGGAGCTGGGCAGTGGTGGCACATGCCTTTGATCCCAGCACTCTGTAGGAGAGTCAGGTGAATCTCTGAGTTCAAGAACAGCCTTGTCTACAGAGTTCCAGGACAGCCAGAGCTACACAGAAAAACCCTGTCTTGGGGAAAAAAAAAAAAAACAGGAGGGTGCTAGAGAGATGACTCCGTGGTTAAGAACACTTGCTGCTCTTCCAGAGGATCCAAGTTCAGTTCCCAGCAACCACATGGCAGCTTCGGGGACTCTCATCACCAGCTTTGGCCTCCCTAGGCCTCCACACAGGCAGCATACAAACACACATATAGAGAGATACTCACAAATTAAAAAAAAAAATACAGACAAGGTTGCTTTATTTATTATTATTTATTTTCATATACAAAAAGATAAAACTTGAAATAGTTCTAGATTTTTCCTCCTATTCTGTTGGGGGGTGTGGCTGCTCCTTCACACAGGGGGAAAAACTACATTCACATCGGTTTGAGGGCCCAGTGCAGAATTCAAGCAGCAAAACCCCAACTTAGCAGATCTAACTTCAAACTCGACACGCGTCTCTAAAGTTACCACAGGAGAACGGAGCAAAGATCACTGCAGATGAATGAGCTATGATACAGTGTTCTTCCCAAAATGTTCGCACTCTGCAGCTACAGTTACACAGATGTCTGCTTCAGGCCATCACGGGGTGTGTGTGTGTGTGTGTGTGTGTGTGTGTGTGTAATATATATATATAAATCAGCACACTTTTCAAATCCAGACAGGGTAACAGCAACAAGCTTAACTCTGTATATATATATATTCTTTTAAGACATGATATTTTAGTATAACTTTTGTTAATTCAGTAGTACAAGCTATTTTCTGTTCTACAAAATGTTTGTTTTATAGCTACAAGGGTGGAAAGTGTCCTACTACATTTACACCTCACATACTCTGGCATACAAACAGTACTTAGTCGAATTTGAGCCCAAAACTAGAAGTTTTTAGTTTTAGCACTTGAGACAGCTCCCTCACATCTGCAGCCTGAAATCATAGACTAGTCACACTCCAGACTTCGCAATGACTCGGCATTTTAAACTTCGAGAAACAGATGAGTCCAAACTTTTAATTACAATTCATATATACAAGTTAGATAACACAGCTCAGTGAGGCTTAGCTACCCATCCCGAGGGCAACACATACATTCTCCACTAAGTCAGACAAGTCTTAAGGTTTTTCTTCCAAATAATGTACCATTTAGAAATAGCTGGTAAAACTGATATATAAGATGGTAAATAAAAAGTGACATTTTCTGTTGGTTCCAAAATTGTCCCTGCAAAATTTCATACTCTGCTGTGTTTCTTAACTCACTGTCTGTCACATGCCAAAGCTCTTCTTCACAGGAATCGACATCAAACTCGAGGCAAGGTAAGTTTACAAGTACTGTATTAACACTAATCAGATTCAAGGACAAATGTGGAAAATAGTAACAGATGAAAAATTTGGCCTTTAACGTCACCATTGGGATCATGTCAAGTTCATAAGCAGATTCTCTGGTAGAGTTGGGAAACGGCATCATGTGGATTTGTGTCATGGTACTGAAATCTAGAAACATGTTTCTAATCTGCGGTAACCCTCTCCTTCAGTTCTCAAGTACCATTCACTTTCTTTCCATTTTTTAGAGAATTCTGGGGGGGGGGGGAAGCAAGCTGCTGGTATTTTAACAGTTGCACTCTTGCTGGTGACCTGGCGTTTCAAATGAGGTCTCCTGCCCTAGTGACAACTGCTTGCTCCCAGGCGGCCTCTAACAACTAGTGTTTCCTACTCGGGTCTCTCGTGCTTTTCCCTTATGGAGAAATTATTTGGCTGAACTCATACACTTAACTCTGGCAGTGCTCTGGGAAAACCCCACTAGGGCTAAAGCACTTACAAGGACTGAGGTCAACAGTCCGCTAAGCAGGGCAGACACCAGACATCCAGAGGGCTGAGTTGAAACCCACCGGGAACACGCTGACCCTGGTGTCCCATGGTCAGCGGGACAGGGAGGACAGTCCAGGGCAGGCAACTCACGCCTGAGTTACCACTTTTAATCTCAGCCTGCCGTCTATGCCCCAGAGACAAAAATTCAGATGTGGGGACAGCTGGTTAGTTACGCTTTTTGAACTGGTAAAAAAGGCTCTTTAAAAATATATATATATATATTTATTTAAAATACATCAAAATGACAAGCAGCCATATCCCACAAGGCCTAATTCCACAGCAACGTATGTTACAGACACCTTCCCAGAACGCACTGTGGCAGTGGATGGGGGGGGAGGGGCTTCTACCCTGCTGTTTGAAGGAATGTTCTATGTCTGAGTTCTAGCGACTGGAAATGTGTTACAAAGAGTTCATCTTTGGAGCTGATTTGCTTATGAGACCAGCCAGTTAGGTTGCTTTGCCTATTCAGACAACGAAAATACTGAACACGGCGGAACTCTCACGGGGCACAGGAAGCACTGTTCATATGACACTCCCAACCAGTCCCACCATAGCGTCAGGTCAGGCTTGCCAGAAGCCCCTGGGTCCCCTGGGAAGAGTTTTGCTTTAAAATAGGGCAGTGCCCACACTCAGTGGGCAGGCCTCCTGCGTGTGTGGTAAGAGTCGGTGGTATCAAGAGGGCCTAGGTGGTGACACTGTTCAACTTGAGGTCTGAGGTAACTGGTTCTTAGGACCCGGATCACACAAGTGCATCCAGAAATTAGGGCTGGAAAGGGGAGACGGGAAGGGGAGGGGGCTCGAAAAGACAAGTCCAGAAAGCTTACAGCGGTTGCTTTTGAGGGGTGCGCGACAAAAACAAAGGCACAACAGAATTACATTCCAAGACAGCGGCTGGAGAGCACAGAAGTGTTCTTTTACGGAGAACAGAAGGGGGGCGGTGGAACTGTGTCCCAAGTAGAAAGTAAAACAACATTCTAAACCAGGATGACCAGGGGGAACAGCTGGTTTGAAACGGCACACCAGAGGTCTCTTAGCAGGAACGCCCCATGCAGTGGACCCTCTAAGCAGCAGGATGCAGCCAGCAGGCAGGATGTGGGGGAAAAGGCCTTCGGCTGGACCTCAGACTTGGCCATGGGACAACAGGAATTAGCTGAATTACCCACCTCCCCCAGCCCCATGCAAAGTCCCACCCAAGCAACCATCCACTCTCTCCCCAAAATCAAGCGGTGAGATGAAGGCCGCCAAGGCCTTTGACAGAAACCCTCTGCGGACATCTGAAAGATACCCTGCTCTGAGACCGAGGCACTGAACTTCCTCTGTTGGTTCCTAGTTGACTCAGTGGGGCAGAAAGCAGCCCTGATCCAAAGGGGCAAACGCGCCCAGGAACTCGCCACTTAATTCCGTTATTATACCCATGAGCCCCACCACTGCCAAAGAATACTCAGCTTGGTCCTAGATAGTCCTGGTTAGCAGAACTCAGGCCAACAAATCCCCATTTCAATATTTCCTGAAGCCCAAATCTTCCTCTAGACGTGTCCCACACGGCTCTGTCCTATCGCTCCCGAGTCCACTCATGTGACTACCTCGCATGGAAGCAACGGACAAGCTTTCAACCTCAGAACCCTTTGTTCAGCAGAAGTCAAACCCACTACAAGCTCCTCCCTTTGCCCAGCCACTGTCCCCTCCACAGGCAGGAAGCAGACAGAACCACTGCCCTGTGAGTGCAGCTTGGGCCAAAGGACCCTAAGAACAACTTCAGGCTGCCAGTGTCTACAGGAACCCATGCAAGCGCTGAGCTCCAGCGCCCCCACGCCATCCAGTGTGTGCACAACCCTGAAAGTAAAGCTCAATGGCTTGGGTTACATTCTCACTCCAACTCACTAGTTTATAAAAATAATCTGTGGTACAAAACAGTCTCCACACCATGTAGAGGCATCTGTCAACTGACAAAACTAAGTATCGGTGTGCAGCTACAGACCGCCAAGTAAAACTGCAAGTGGTGTCTGCTGTACAACTGCTCTTGTTTGCAACACTATCTATCCAACAACACTGATGCAAAATGGTCAAGGGTTAGGGAATGGACCCGCCCGTGCAACAAGGATGGGTGCTCCAAGACTAGGGGCAGGGTTTGTTCATTCACAAAAAAAACCCCACCTTTGCTTGCCCAAAAAGACTAATGGTGTCCCATTTCTCCTAACTGTAAACTCAAACACAAAGTCTACAGATGAATGTAGCGTCTCTCATCTGCAGGTGTCCGGATTGCCCGCTCAGATGGTCTCCACCTGCAGCCAGACACTAACTGCCTGCACTACCTCAGCGCAGACAGTCTATGGACACTGGCCTGGAGAACAAGAGGCTGTGCAGATCCCATCGCCCCACATTGGCATCTAGGAAAGATGCATTTTGATTCTCTAAAGGAATCATCACCAGGTGTTGCCACGGATGGGGCAAGCAGCGCTGGCTTGGGCGCTAAGGAGATGGGCATAGCACCTCAAGTGCAAAGTCTGCCTTCCTTCACACCTGGAAGATGCCAGCAAGAAAAATTAAAAAAAAAAAAAAAGATGTAGATGCTCCTGATATCAATTCAAATTGTCAGCCCAACAGTAATTTAGAATAATCACAAATAGGTCCAAATAACAATGTCCCAGTAGCCCACCAAAGACTTATTGATAGTCTATGGGCCTTTTGAACTCATTTTTAAAAATATGGTGGAATCAACTCATTAATTCCCAAGGAAGTGTTTTAAACTTAATTTATTTTTCGCAGACCAGACCCGATCATCTCTCCAAACCTGTGCTACCCAAAGGCCCAAAAGGATGAAATAGCCAATGCTGAAGATCAAGCTGAATGAACTAGGAACTGCTCTCTGATTCAGGGATGCAGCTAACAAAGCAAGTTCTTGAGAAGAATGACAGGGACTCAACTTACAGTACAGTGGACTTTTGCTGTATTAATTATTTAGGAACAACAAACGGGACACACTCCCATCCAGCAGTATACACCAGGAACTTCACACACTAAAAGATAGACTTCCATGTGTGAGTGAGAGAGCCATCCAGTCCTCTAGCTCTGGATGGACAGTCACGTCTTTGCCTAAGTGCCTAAGAATAGGAACCGCCACATCACAGGCCTTCTGAGACAAAAGGTGCGTGGGAAACATTCAATATATTTAGGCTGGTCACCAAGAAAAACTGTTCATAAAGTCTAAGCCCTAGAGCTAACAAGACAGGGCCAAAGGTGTGATCACCTCCAGGGAGGAAGGGAGGAGAGAGCAGTGTGGAAGGGTTATACAATATGCTAGAAGCTCAAGCCTTGTCAGCAAGGCTGGCCCAGCCCTCACCCAGCAAGTCTGGTAGCCTAGCGATGAGAGACAGAGCTTCCCTTTGCTGTGGCTTGTGAGCAGAAGGCCCAACACTTTCCCTTGCATCTGGTGCCCTGATACCAGGCCAGCCCATGTTAGCCCAGGTGCTAAAGACTACTCACAGCCTTCCTTGACATTCCATCAATGAGGGTCTTCTTCACCTGCTTTGTCCTTCTCTGACATAGTCACAGAGATCTCTGGCAATAGATGGAGCCTGTCTGGACCACTACATGCAGTGAAGGAAGAATGACGTCTCTAGCTATTTCTCTCCCCTGACTATTCTCAGCACTTTCCACACACAGGGGCTTCCTCAGGCTTCCAAAAAGCTTAGGGGAGATGGGAATCCAGGGAAAGTGACGTGAAATCTGTGGGACAGTGCAAGGCAGAGGCCCCACAACCCAACTGAACACGAGAAGAAAGAAAAACAGGGGCCACCCAAACTTCCAGGCCACACCCTGGAGAATCACCTAGCTTCCAGCCATGAGCAACTGGGTATGTTACCTGAAGCCTCGAAGCAGTCTCCAGCCCAGACCCTCCCTTTTCCAGGACACTCAGACACTCCATTATAATGACACAGAGGATTGACAAGGACACTGCTGTGGCTGGACACAGGGTCAGCAGCAAGGGAAGACAGCCCCCAGAAAAGGTGTCAGGCCTGCAAAGTATCACGACTGGGATGTCCCACACCAGAGGTCAGGATGCTTGTGACAACCAAGCCAGCACACGAGAGAAAAACCACCCAGGGTCACGAGATCACACACAAGGAAGCTGGGTTTAGTGTTTGGCACAGCGTGTGGCTGGGTCTGGGTCACTCGTGCAGCAAAATAGCTGCATTTCTTAGTGGTTTGTTTGTTAAGGGTCAAGAGGAGAGAGGGTCCCACTGCCTGAGGAGAAAGCTAAAGAAAGCAGATATGGCACTTTTCAATAAATATTTAAAGCTTCTCAAAGAAATAAGCGGAAAAGAAAAGCAACTGCTGTAAGACTTGTTTTGCTAGGAAAAAAAAAAAAAAAAAAACAGTATTCTGAGAGGAGAAAATACCACATAGCACAAAATCAAATGGGGGAGGGGAGGAAGGGACACACATAGCTTACGGAAACAGAGTACATGTCCCCCTAACTACCCGGCCAGCCCACAGTGATCCATGGAAACAAAGACCAAGGTCTGAGAGGGAAGCCAGCTGGCCTGTGCACAAACACCCACAGAAAAGAACAAGCCCAGGGCTGCGACCGTCCCCACCCCACCCCCAGGCACCACACAACACGCTGAGGGGAGCGGCTGCCCAGCTGTGAGCTATGCTCTCCCAGACTTCACAGCACAGTTACAGGCACTGCAGAGCCCACCTGCTGCCAAGGGAATTAACCCTCAAGTGCCAGCTGCAGTGGGCCTGAGGGCTTTGGGTCTGCCACGGTAAAGGAGGGGTGTCATCCTGAAAACTACCCAGGGGACTTCTGGAACAACACCTGGGCCTCTCGACAACCCAGGAGGCAGTGGCCTGCCCTCAAGATAAAGATGTGCTGGTTGCATAATATGGTCTAAACCAGAGTGACGAACGCCCAGACTCCGCTCAGATGGCCACCTAGAGCTGATGACAATATTCACAAATAAAAAGGCAGTGCTGACTAGAAGACACAGACTTTTTTTCTTTTTCTCTATTTCTTTTAAACTTCCTTGTCATAAAAGCCAACTTACATTAAAATATACTTCCTACAAGACAACACGACTAACAAAATATATAATTAATAAAACGTACACAAGTAGAAAATTCTGAGGTATTTCTGGTTTGAGGTGGTCTGTGGTCGTGAAGTTACTTCTTTTACTTTTTAAAATTTCAACCTCGGAAGCCACACAGCAAAGTATGTGTGCATATGTGGATGTGTGTGTTCTGTCTGAAAAAAAAATTTTTTAGCATGTTTCATAAATAAAAAAAAAAAATCCAATGTCGAGACAGCAGCATTAGGAACATTCACGGCCTGGAGCAAGGTTATGGCGTAATAGAAAAACAGCTTTAGAATATGCACCACTTTAAAGGGTCTGGAGAAAGCCGTGTTCACGAGCCTCAGAAAGGAGCCAGTGATGCCGCTGCGTAGAGCCAAGCCAGAGCTGCAGGCCGGCAAGGTCCCCACCCAGGGATCCTCTGGGCTACCCACACCGTGCAGGGGGCACCATGGGCATTTCCCCAAACTGCCAAGAGGAAACTGCAGTTTGGTATTTCCTCCATAAAAGAGACCTACAGCATCGTGTCTAATGAAGAATGTCTGCTAAACTGCCACGCCCTCACCTAGTCCCAATATACGCACAAGCGAGGCAGTGTTTCCTCCAACCCACAGCCAAGCCCAAGGTAGTGGGAGGAGCCTGGGCAGGTGGGGCAGCCTGGCCCTGCCCTTGAACTTTCTCCAGACCCTGTGCTTGCTGCTCAGCCCCCATAAGGTCCTTGTACTCCACCCCTTGTTACCTGAGAAAACAGCCTCCATAGCCAAGGGTGTTGCTCCATATGTGCCCAAGTCCAGTGTAGCTCTGCTCCGAACCCACCCAGAACCACCCTCCCTTCCAAACCACCCTCCTCATCTCGCTTTCCCTCTGCTGGGTCAGGATGACACCCATTAGATCCATGAAGACACATCTGCCATTTCTTAAGCTCACTGCCTGAAAAGGGAGACACAAAATAAAGGGGGGGGGGCTCTTCTGAGGAAGGGTGTGTGTCCATGTAACAGTCTTCAAGGGTTCCTCTAGTAGAGATTGCAGCATTGAGTTTCCTAAGACAGGAGATGGGTTTCTTTGTGTTACAGATTCTGAGACAACAAAGAGAACGCTGGGGAAAATCCATCCCGAAGGACAGGAGTGGCTGAGGCTCTTCAGCATGGCGCTGGTTCTGCACTCACAGCTCAGCACCTCAACGCCTGCTGACACGTCCGCTGTTTGCGATACAGTAGAACAATATGCTGGTAAAAACTGATCCAATCCAAAAATAATATTATTAATAATAATTATAATAATAATAAAAGTCAAGGTAAAATAGCAGCTGCATTTTATGTGTTTGTTGGTTTTATGGTATTTCCAAAACAAAACACAACTTTTTTCCTTTTTTTTTTCTTCAGATCCACTGAGTCTGGAGAGACACTCATATCCTAGGCTTAGATGCTGGACTCTTTAGGGGGCAGGTCCACATTGGTGACAGATGTCACCAGAGAGACTAGACAGTCCGAGGTAGTGCCGTTGACCGACCTCCTGA
The DNA here is from genome assembly GCF_003668045.3 of Cricetulus griseus. NCBI lineage: Eukaryota > Metazoa > Chordata > Mammalia > Rodentia > Cricetidae > Cricetulus > Cricetulus griseus. Next base: position 226,508,811 of record NC_048597.1, on the reverse strand, counting down.
TGAGGGACACCCGCTCCTCCACGCAGCCTGCAGAGAGGCGAGCCTCTGCATCGTGGTCCCAGCACTCCTCAATGGTCACACAGAGCTGGGCCAGGCCCTGCAGAGGAGTGGGAGGGAGGGAAGAACCCTTGTTAGGGCTGCACAGTGAGGGCAGCAAGTGATGATGCGTCCAGGGAATGGGCGGAGCCTATGTCCCAACCACACCCATTGCAGGTCAATTAGAAGGCTGCAGGCCCTCAGAACCCTGCTCTCCTGTCAGTCACCCCACTGAGTCTGGACTGCCCTTACAGCTCCAGGGAAATATTTGCTAAACTTCAACAGGAAGAAGGGGAACCCTCTCCCCCTCCCTTTACTACACACACACACACACACACACACACACACAAACAGCTGCTAGCCTTGGAGCACTGGATCTCAAATCAAATTGTACACAAAGCACAAACACAAAGGCCCAACATTTAGTATCTGAGCAACAGTGAGGGTGGGAAGGAGATCAGGGCCTACCTTATTCCCCACAACCTCAGAGATCCCTCCGTAGGGTGCAGGGAGCATGGCTGCCTACCCTCGCTCCTGGGGCCCTGCTCTGTCAGGCAGTCCCCTTCACACACCCGTAGTCCTCTGAACCCAGCTCCCTCACCGGATGTTTCAGCCAATGATCCTTAATGGTAGGCCTCATCTTCTTGTGGACAACCACCTCTTGCAGGTCCTCCAGGGACGGGTGTTGGCCAATCTCCTCCTCAAAGGGCAGCATGTACTCATCCACTGGCCCTGAGAGGTGACAGGGAGCTGGTGAGATCACCGGCTCAGGCCCCCAACCCAGGATGCCCGGGGCTGCCAGCCCACTCACCATCTGCAGCCCTGCAACGAGAAACAAGCTCCCACAGCACCAGCCCCATGGCGTACATGTCGATTCGCAGGAAGGCGTCTCTCTGGAAGTTGATGGCACCCTCCAGCACCTCGGGGGCCATGTACCGTCTCGTGCCAACCTGCATGAAGACAGAGGAGGCCAGGGTCTCCAGAGACCAGCTACACTCAAACACACACTCGGCTGTAATGTGTAGAGAACCGTAGCCTGTGCACGAGACTGGTTAAGACAGAGACATTCAAAGCACAAAGCCTTCAAGGCAAAGCCCTGCTCCAGAGTTAAGATTATATCTGATAATAACTGCAGACAGAGCTGATGAAAAAGCTACACCAACAAGCTACTCCGAGGCTTTGTACTCTAATGAGTTCATTTTTATTTGTTTTTTAAGATTTATTTTATTTATTATGTACAGTGTTCTGCCTGCATGTATTCCCTGCACACCAGAAGAGGGCACCAGATCTCATCACAGCTGGTTGTGAAACCACCATGTGGGATTCCTGGGAATTGAACTCGGAACCCCTCTGGAAGAGCAGCCAGTGTTCTTAACCCCCTCTACTGAGTTTAATAACTGAAGCAAAGCCACGCACTCAGAAAATGAGCAAAAAGAACTGAGAGTCCCAGACCAGCCTGGACTACTCAGAGACCCTCTAGTAAACAAGGGGGATGGGGAGATGGCTTAGCCTTTAGGGCACTTGTCACTCAAGCATGAAAATGGAAGTTTGGATATCTAGAACCCACATAAATGCAGCCTGCCTGCAACACCAGCACCCAGCAGACAGGCGGGGTCCTCAGAGCAAGCTGGCTGGACTAACTATGGATCTAGGTTCAAGCGAAAGACCCAGCCTTAATATACAAGGTGGTGGGCGACCAAAGAAGATGCCCGTGACTACCTCAGACTTCCACCTGGAAACGGGAATACACACACTAAATAAACAAGTAAATAAAGCAGAATTTAAAAAGCTGAAGCAAGGCCGGGCGTTGGTGGCGCACGCCTTTAATCCCAGCACTCAGAAGGCAGAGGTAGGTGGATCTCTGTGAGTTCGAGGACAGCCTGGTCTCCAGAGCGAGTGCCAGGACAGGCTCCAAAGCTGCACAGAGAAACCCTGTCTCGAAAAACCAAAAAAAAAAAAAAAAAAAAAACAGTTGAAACAAAAATGGCAAGAACGCATTTAAAAACACCAAGTGGCTCTCCCAGAATGGTTTGCATTTAGTTGGATTCTCAGTACCTCTCCTGTTATTTGATCTCACTTAGCAATTATAACGGAGGGCAGGCGGTGTCTCAGTGTTAAAGACCCTTGTTGCCAAGCCTGACAACCGGAGTTCAATCCAAGGAACCCACATGCTGGGAAAATAATAACTGACTTCCTAAAGTTGTCCCCTAAAAAAACATGCATGTGTGTACACATGCATGCATGTGCACCCACCCACACACACACACACACACACACACACACACCTGCACACACACACACACACACACACACACACACACACACCTGCACACAATGTATTTTTGAAAAATAATAATTACAGTAGAAAGACTGAAATACAAGGAGGAATGACTGAAGCCCAAAAGGGGAGCATGGATTGTAGGAAACCAACCTACAGGCCTTGGTTTCCCGACTGGTGAGACAAGAGCTCTGGTTCTCTAAGTTCCCAGATAGCTCCGAAGGGGCGCCAGCTAAGCCTCAGAGCATCAGCCCTGAGCCAGCCCCTACTCCGGCTGCTCAGACTCCTTACCTGCCCATGGGTGTCCCCTGGAGGCTTCCCTGGCTCAAACCGAACAGCCAGGCCAAAGTCTGCCAGCACAGCAGTGAGGTCACTCTTCAGCAGTACATTCTTGCTTTTGAAGTCCCTGTGGAGAACAAGAGCCTAGCTGAGGCCCAGCATCCAGACCCAGCCCACCTTTCCCAGCACTTACTAGGCATTGCTGCTAAACTGAACTACACCACATACAAGAGTCAACCTTTGCCTCACATCCAACCTGCTCTGCCACTGCAGTCAACACCAGCTGGAGCCCTTCAGCTCTGAAGTCAACAGTCAATAGGGAGCCACCCTCAAGCCCCACCCCCAGAGTCAGACTAAAGTCGCCGTGGGGCTTTTATTAAGCGCGGCAGTCTCAGTACTATGGCTCCATCCCCTGTAGGTGGGGCTGACAGAGATAGCTCCATCTCACCAGACTGGAACAAGGTTCAGTGAGTGTCTTCTTTGAGGGGGAAGGGGGTGAGAAGGGTCTCACTGTGTAGCTTTGGTTGACCTGGAATTCACCATGCAGACCAGGCTGGCCTTGAACTCACAGAGATCCAACTGCTTCTGCCTCCCGAGTGCTGGGATTAAAAGTGAGCGCCACCCCAGCTGGCCCCAGTGCATGCCATTTAACAGCACACAGCGGTGTGGTTCAAGGCTGGCATGAGGGCTCATGTCTATAAGCCTGGAGTCTGGAAGGCTGTAGGAGTCCTGAGTTCAGGGACAGCCTGAGCTACATAATAAAAGTCAAAAAAAAAAAAAAATAAGAAAAATAAGAAAGTATGTCCAGGCAGTGGTGACCAGGACTACACAGAGAAACCTTGTCATGGGGGGGCTGGGAGGGGGGAGATGGCTCAGAAGTCCTAAAAGATCCTAAGACAATTTTTAAGAACCCTAAGAGTCCCGTGAGGGCAATTCATTTTTGTAATAATCTATCATTGGCCTTTTTATGCTAATCCCAGGAGCATAATGTCATTGTCAGGATACATAACCAAACGCACGTATGCTGTACACCAGAAAGCATCAGCAAACATAACCTACGTAGATCAAATAATAGTCCTTTTAAGGATACTCTAGAATGATCTGAGAACTGGAAAAGCCAGCGCTAAGTAACCGAGCCAGCACTTCCTCATGCGCCCAGTAGAGGGCGCCAGAACACCGGCCTGGAAAGCTAGCAGTCTCCATGAAAGGAAGGCCAGCCAGGTTTGCTCTGACCCACCGCAGGCACATTCAGGAAGCAAGCGGGAGGCACCTCTCGTTTCCAACACCAGCCCTCTCGGCAACTCCGGCACCTGTGCACGGAGGGCTCCCTAATCCAGGTACCTGTGGGCAATAGAAGGCTTGTGGCCCTCGCCGCGGCACCAGGGCACATCCTCATGCAGGTACGAGAGGCCTCGTGACATCGTCTCTGCCACATGACACAGCTCGTTCCACGTGACGCTGTTCCCCTTGAGGTAATCCGTGAGGGAGCCCTGAAAAGAAGGCAGCACAAACTGTGGGCGAAGGCTCCAAGTGCAGGAAAAGATGCAACCCCGCCCAGCCCCGGGAGTTGCATCTCACTGCAAAAGTACCAAGTGCGCAGAGTGGCAATTCTTGCCAAAGAAGTGGCCTAGGGTGAGAGGGGCACCTGATACAGGCAGTCACAAAACCACCACTGAGACCTATCCGTCTCACCTCGGGGTCTGCGTGGTGGGTGTGGCTCACCTTGTCGTGGAAGGCTGTGATGAGCCACAGCTCCACCTCCAGGTTGGTGCCTCGCTTCTCGGCGGCAATGAACTGCAACAGGTTCTCGTGCTTCATGCCAGGTGTGCTGAAGATTTCCCGTTCACTCTGCCACGACTGCTTGTCCTGAGGCAGGGAGGCAGCTCAGTCCCGCCACTCGGAGCCCCACGGCAGCACAGCCACCCGACACACCCATCGCCATCCCAGCCCAACTGCAAACCTCTGCGGTGGCTGGCGCCAGCGCCCGGATTTACAAATGGGGCCACAAATGCCAAGTGAGGTGCCGGGTATCAGCCAGCAAGCGCTTGATTTGCTAAGTGTCCTGGACAATAACTACTTTCGGTTGCCTGGTATCCGAAGCATCTAAGACCATAATGTCAAAAACCAAACTCAGGGACTGGGGAGATGAATCAGGAAGTAAGGGGCCTGCCTGGCAAGCAAGAAGACCTGAGTTCGGATCCCCGGCAGCTCCATAAAAAGTCTAGTGTAATGTCAGCCTGTGATCCCAGTGCTAGAAGCAGAAGGGGCAGAGATGGAGGATTCCTGAGACTTGCATTCAGTCGGTGAGCTCTGGGCTCAGTGCGAGAGATTGTCCCGAAATATATTAGAAAGTAAGAGACTGGAAAGGTGGCACTGAGGTTAAGAGCACTGGCTGCTCTCCCCAAGGACCCAGGTTCAGCTCCCAACACACACATGGCAGCTCACAGCTGTCTGTAACGCCAGCCTCAGGGACTCAACATCCTCTTCCCACAGACACACGCAGACAAAAGACCTATACACATAAAAACAAATGTTTTTATTAAAAATACATTTTAAAAAATTGTAAAAGGTGGAGAGCCAGGCATGGTAGTGTACACCTTTAATTTCAGCACTTGGGAGGTGGAGGCAGGTAGATCTGTGAGTTCCAGGCCAGCCAGGACTACATACGAAACTCTGTCTCAAAAAAAAAAAACAAACAAACAAACAAAAAGAAACCCCAAAACAGGTGGAATGCAATAAAGGAAAACACTGAGTGTCAAATTCTGGCCTCCACACACAGACCTGTGTTGTGTGTATAAACATGCAGACCACATACACAACATGAAAGTAACAGCAAAACCCAAAACCAACATGGGTCGAAGTCTGGCTGAGCCTGGCACTGATGTCCTGAGGAACCTAATGCTCAAAAACGGATGGCCTTGCTCTCACCACACAGATCAGGGGCTCAGACTGCCCTGTCACACTGACTTGGACCGCAGTGAGAGAAGATGGCCTGGACACTCCCCAAAAGCTCACCTGCAGCGGGAAGATCTTGACAGCCACAAAGTCATTCATGAGCTGAGCCTTCCAAACACAGCCAAAGCGACCCCGAGCCTTGATCTCCAGCAACTGCAGTGGCTTCAGGCCCACCAGAGGGGATGGGGGTGGAGGCCCAGGGTCCTGGGGAAGCAAGTGCTAAAAGGAGTCTGTCCGGCCATCCCTTCTCCCTGCCCTGCCCTGCCCTGCCCCACGCCGGCACCCTCTCACCTCATGGATGTCCACATGGCCGTAGGGAGGCTTGCGATGTCGATACATCCAGAAGGCCAGCAGGACAATGAGGGAGAGGCCCCCAATGGGCAGCAGAGAGTAGGCCAGCACCGTGAGCAGGGTGGGGGCTGTCGGGGGTGGCTCGTAGGTGACTGGGGGACACATGGAGCCCTGTGTCACACAGCCCGCCTGCTCCAACACTCCCGGAGGCCCTGCAACCACTCCCCACTTAGACCCCTCTTCCCACGGGCTCCTCACCTTCTGGGCCCCCAGGCTCGGGCAAGTGGGTGAAGCGCTCGTTGCAGAAGTTGCCTTCACAACAGCAGAAGTACACCTGGGGGTTCTCCTCAGTGGCCACACACTCCTGCCTGAAGAAGGCCCAGAGTCCACGTTACAAACTGGGAGCAGGGAAGGGAAAGCAAGGCTCGTCCAGACCCCTCCCCACAGACAGAGCAGCTCCAGGGAACATCAGCAGTTAGGGCGAACCCACTTCCGCTGTAGCGACCCAAGTCTAGGAGAGACAGGCAGGCACAGCCAGGCACAGAAATGTAGCCTGAGCTCAGGAGAGCAAACAGCAGCAATGCGGCTTGGGACCCTGGGCACTGCCTCAGAAGCCGTTTCCCAGCTCAGGCATCCTGAGATCAGATCAGTGGGCGAGGACGGCACGGGTGGGAACGCGCCGCGCCCCCAGGGTACCTGTCGTAGCAGTTGAAGTCATCCAGCCAGCAGCCCTTCTTCACCAGCTCGATAGTGCCCGAGCTGTTGCGCCAGGAGGCGTAGCAGTGCAGCCGCTTGTCCTGCTCCCCCTCGCAGCGCTCCAGGCCGCTCTGGTTGGTGCGCTCCAGCTCCCAGTTGGCGTTGTAGTAGATGCACTCCCGAGTCTCAGCCTCCCCACGCCCAGAACCTGTGCCCCGGACAAGAGAGAAGCTGAGCACATGCCAGTGACTTGTAACTGGGAAACGAGGCCGAGCTGAAGGCCCCTGGGGAAGACACCAACCCACCCCTCCGCCCTCAACGCTGGACCCCTTACCCACACATCCTGTTAGGAAGACCAGGCTTTCTCCTCCACCCCCTGCCCACACCAGCCAGCCGGTCATCCTGCCTTGTTCTTGCGGTGCGGTGATCGCCTGGTGCTACAGAACATCTAAGCTTCTCCCGGGGTCACCAAGGGGCATTTTCCTCAGACAGGAAGGGCTAAGCTGCAGTCACAGATCAACTTTGCAGCTAGGTTTGGCCAACACACCCACAGGTATACCCTATCCACTCTTACGCATAAATTCCATCCAGATGGCTGAATGCTCTGATTTATAATTCCCCAAACACTCCTTTATCTCATTCACCCAATCCATCTCTCTGATAAAGCCTACCAACAAGCCACAATCCCAACCATTTTGCCCACAATAACCTCATGAACCTTTGGATGTAGGATAAGAAAGAGTGCCAAAGAAGGCCCTGTCTGGGACCCTCACAGGACCTCCAGACAAGGGGGTGACATTTACTACCTCACCTCCAGAACCCTACACAGAAACCCTAAAGGAAATCGCATTCACTCAGACCCTCTGCACCTCGACTGTCCAGCATCCCAGCTTCCTCTGACAGCCCACCTGAAAGACCCGTGGGACATGAGGGAGTCGGCACCTGATCTGGGGTGGGCAGTGTGGTTCTGACCCTAGGGCTGTTTAATCTCCCAGGGCCCAATGCAAATAGGAGGCTCCTTACTAGCTGCTCACAGAGGAGCCCTAGCTACAACAGGTCAGAGTCACCTCACAACATCTCCCCACCGTGGTAGGAGGCTCTTCCAGGGTGCCCCAGCCTTGGGCAAGCAGCCAATGTCAAGACTTCAGGCAGGACCCACAAGTTCAAAACGTTACCCAATCAGAATAGCAGAACCCAGCCTCAGCTCTGGCCATCCAGGGCCATGCTTATGGTGACAGCCTGCCAGGTGGCTAGGACTCAGCCTGGCCCAGAAGACAGACCTCAGGATGCAGAACAGGGCTCAAATGGATATGTGCTCTGGCTTCTCCCAACCAGGACCTCACTCACAGAGACTATGCTGGCAGCCCCCCCATCCCTCCCCCACTCCCGCCGGGCAGGACTTTATTCAAGCCTGTTGGCAAGGCTCTGAGGGGAGAGTGCAGGCCTAGAAACAGAGGCCCTGCAAGTGCCAGGAGCCTGGGTGGCACCTTTATTGCCCACATGCTCTAGGCCACTTGTGGCAGTAACTGGCAGTTGAGCTAAGTGAAGTACCCAGTCCAGGGAGTACAGGGTTGCTCCTCTCCAACCTGGAGTCTCCCTGAACAGCAGCAGCCATGACAGCAGGAGTGAGTAAAAACCCCCAACAATCCCCAGGAGGAAGTGAAAGCATCAGCACCGTAAACACTTGGATGAGAAAGTAGAAACTATTATTATTCATTATTATTATTATTTTAATTATTGGTGTGTATGGTTTTCCAAGACAGGGTTTCTCTGTGTAACAGCTCTGACTGTTGTGGAACTCACTCTATAGACCAGGCTGGCCTTGAACTCCTGGAGAGCCACCTGCCTCTGCTGAGATTGAAGACATACACCACCATGCCTGGCTGAGAAGCCAAAGATGGTTTGTATGTTTCCTCAGCCATTGCTTCTTAGATGCCTGGCTTCCCCCACAAGAGTGGAAAGCTGACCCCGAACAGATGGGATAGACACACAATGGGCAGAGCACTGTGGGTGCACTGGTTACAGAAAGACTGAAAGGAAGGAGGGGTGGCTTCAATATGACGCAGCTACCGGTGCAACCCAGGGGTTCGTGAAGCCCTAGGTTCAACCTCCAACTCGACAGAGCATCCACCTCCGTTCAGGACATGAGTCCCTTGTTCAGGGTGGGGAGTCACAGGGAACAATAAATACAGGGTGGGCCTGTGGCTGGCCTAGCTCCTCTCTCCAGGCCATTGTGACAATGCCCCTCTGACACTTCCTGGAAAGTGAGTCCACATCAAGTATCTAGGCAGGACCCAAAGGCTCTGGACATCACCTGAGTGACTGACCAGACCTGCTCACAGTGACCCCTACAGAGCAGATTTGAGGTGGCCAGACTCCAAACTCTGCTGATGCTCCCCAGCTGTGTGCCTGGGGTAAGTCACTTAGCTACTCTGGGGACAGGTGACAGATAGCACCTGTCTCCTAGGGCTGTGGAGATCCCTGCAGTCCAGGCCTCAGAGCCTGCCTACAAAGCTTTGCATCCCATGTGAGAATCCACACCCCTCCCACACCACACCCAGAAGACTGCCAACTGGAGACCCAGGGGCCTCCTCCTTCCTCTCTCCTCCCTGGCTCCGTTTCTTCACACTCTCATACTAGCTATTTATAGCCTCTGGCAAAATTCCAACCACAAGGCCACCTAGCCTTTTAATAGATGAAGGCCTCCCGCCCACACCCCTGGCAGCCAGGTCAGGAGTCTCCCCAACTGGCCCTGCCTGTTCACCCATCCCAACAAGAGAAAAACCTACACAGCCTACCCCACCCCCATCTCTCTGGGCCTGCACATGCCAGCCATAGAGTGGACACACCCAGGCAGGGAGGACCTCCCTGAGTCTGGAAACACCTCACACTTCCTTCCCCCTCCGCTGACCCAACCTCCCCTGAGTGCTGAGACTACCAGGAGAGTCAAGACCATCCAGAGCTGCAGACATTGAAATCTTGGCCCACACACACCACCGGGTGACAAGAGGAGATAGAGAGACCCCACCTGCAACCACTGGAAGAAGAGATGGGAAGAAGACAGAACAAGAACACAACAACAGAAAGACCAATATGACAGCACCGCAATCTAGGGACTCCACACCAGCAAGATCTGAAAACTTATAACACAGAGGAAGAAGAGACAGATCTAAAAAATCTCCTTTATGAAGATGTTCAAGACCCTTAAAGAGGAAACAAGAAAATCTCTTAAAGAAACAGAAGAAAAAAAAACAAACCAAAAAAAAAAAATCAAGAAATAAGTAATTCTCTTAAAGAATCTAAAGAAAGCCAAGAAAAAACAACCAAATAAGTGAAGGAAGCATTAGAAACAGTTCAAGGCATGAAAGCCGAAATAGACACAATAAAGAAAACACAGAATGAGGGGATGCTGGAAATAGAAAGGCTGAATAAATGATCAGGAACTAAGGATGTGAGTATAACCAATAGAATACAAGAGATGGAAGAGAGAATTTCAGTTGTTGAAGACTCGTTAGAGGATATACAGTCATCGACCAAAGAAAATCTCAAGTCCAACAAATCCCTAACACAAAATATCCAGGAAATACGGGACACCGTGAAAAAGCCGAACCTAAGAATAATAGGTACAGAAGAAGGTGAAGAAATACCTTCAAAGGTACAGAAAACATATACAACAAAATCATAGAAGAAAACTTCCCCAACCTACAGAAGGATATGCCTATGAAAGTACAAGAAGCTTACAGAACACCAAATAGACTGGACCACAAAAAGAAGTCCCCTCACCACATAATAATCAAAACACCAAACTTACAGAATAAAGAGAAAATATTAAGAGCAGCAAAGGAAAAAAGTCAAGTAACATATAAAGGCAGACCTATCATAATCACACCTGACTTCTCAAAGGAAACTTTGAAAGCCAGAAGGTCCTGGATAGATATCCTACAAACACTAAGGGAACACGGATGTCAACCCAGACTACTGTACCCAGCAAAACTTTCAATCACTATAGATGGAGAAAACAAGATATTCCATGACAAAACCAGATTTAAACAATACACATCCACAAATCCAGCACTACAGAAAGTTCTGGAAGGAAAACTCCAACTCAACAAAGATAACTACACTCACAAAAACATAGGCAATAGATAAACCAACTTTACCAAACATGAAATAAAACAGGAGGGCAAAATCCACACACAGTGACACCACCAACAATAAATCCAAAACAAACAAAAACCAACAATCAATGGACATTAATATCCCTCAATGTCAATGACCTTAACCTGCCTATAAAAAGATACAGGCTAACAGAATGGGTACAAAGACAAAATCCATCCTTCTGCTGTATACAAGAAACACACCACAACTTCAAAGACAGGCGTTACCTCAGAGTAAAGGGTTGGGAAAAGATTTTCCAATCAAATACACCCAAGAAACAAGCTGGTGTAGCAATCCTAATATCTAACAAATTAGACTTCAAACTAAAATAAATCAAAAGAGATGAAGAAGGGCATTTCATATTCATCACAGGAAAAGTCCATCAAGATGAAGTCTCAATCCTGAGCATCTATGCCCCAAATACGAAGGCACCCACATTTGTAAAAGAAACATTACTAAAGCTCAAAGCACACATAAAACTCCACACACTTATAGTAGGAGACTTCAACACTCTGCTTTCAGCACTAGACAGGATCACTAGAAAGAAACAAAGGATCTGACAGAAGTTTTGACCCAACTGGTTTTAATAGATATCTATAAAACATTCCATCCAAACACAAAAGAATATACCTTCTTCTCAGCGCCACAAGGAACCTTCCCTAAAATTGACCACATACTTGGCAACATAGCAAACCTCCACAGATACAAAGAAATCGAAATAACCCCCTGTATCTTATCAGACCACCACGCTGTAAAGTTAGAATTCAACAGCAATACAAATTGCAGAAAACCTACAAACTCAGGGAAACTGAATAACATCCAAGTGCACCATTCCTGGGTCAAGGAAGAAATAAAAAAAGAAACTAAAGACTTCCTAAAAATTGAGAATGTAGACACAACATACCCAAACTTATGGGACAATCTGAAAGCAGTGCTAAGAAGAAATTCATAGCACTAAGTGCCCACATGAAGAAACTAGAGAATAGTCACACTAGAGAATTGATAGAACAACTGAAAGCTTTAGAACAAAAAGAAGCACAATCACCACAGAGGAGTATACGACAGGAAATAATCAAACTGAGGGCTGAAATCAATAAAGTAGAAACGAGGAAAACAGTACAAAGAATGAAACAAAGAGTTGGTTCTTGGAGAAGATCAACAAGATAGATAAACCTCTATCCAAACAAACCAAAAGGCAGAGAGAGAGAGCACGCTAATTAACAAAATCAGAAATAAAAAGGGGGATATAACAACAGACACTGAGGAAATCCAGAGAATCATCAGGACATACTTTGAAAACCTGTACTCCACAAAATTCAAAACTCTAAAGGAAATGGACAATTTTCTGGATAGATATCACTTACCAAAATTAAACCAAGAACAGATAAGTAGTTTAAATCAACCTATAACCCCTAATGAAATAGAAGCATTCATCAAAAGCCTCCCAAGCAAAAAAAGCCCAGGGCCAGATGGCTTCACTGCAGAATTCTACCAGAAATTCAAACCAGAGCTAATACCAGTACTCCTCAAATTGTTCCACAAAATAGAAGCAGAAGGAACATTGCCAAACTCTTTTTATGAGGCTACAATTACTTTTATACCCAAGCCACACAAAGATACAACTAAAAGAGAGAACTACAGACCAATATCCCTCATGAACATCGATGCAAAAATACTCAACAAAATATTGGCAAATTGAATCCAAGAACACATCAGAAAAATCATCCACCAAGATCAAGTAGGCTTCATCCCAGGGATGCAAGGATGGTTCAACATACGAAACTCCATCAATGTAATCCACCATATAAACAAACTGAAAAAGAAAAACCACATGATCATCTCACTAGATGCTGAAAAAGCTTTTGACAAAATCCAACATCCCTTCATGATAAAGATCTTGGAGGGAGCAGGAATAACATGAACATACCTAACATGATAAAAGCAATATACACCAAACCAACAGCCAACATCAAACTAAATGGAGAGAAACTCAAAGCGATTCCTCTAAAATCAGGGACAAGACAAGGCTGTCCACTCTCTCCATATCTCTTCAATATTGTACTTGAAGTTCTAGCTAGAGCAATAAGACAACAAAAGGAGATCAAGGGGATACAAATTGGAAAGGAAGAAGTCAAACTTTCACTATTTGCAGATGATATGACAGTCTACATAAGTGACCCAAAAAACTCTACCAGGGAACTCCTACAGCTGATAGACACCTTCAGCAAAGTAGCAGGATAGAAAATTAACTCAAAAAACAATCAGTAGCCCTACTATAATACAGATGATAAATGCAATGAGAAAGAAATCAGAGAAACATCACTGTAGGGGACAGTTTTCCAAATATTGTAACATAAAGCATGTCACCGGTATACCACACAATCCTACAGGACAAGTAGTGTTGGTTGAGAGATCTAATAGAACACTTAAGATGCTCCATAGATAGGCTGGGAAGACAAAATCCCCCAAACATAGGTTGCATAATGCTTTATTAACACTAAACTTTCTTAATGCCAATGAAAAAGGACAAACAGCTGCAGAAAGACACTGGACTACAGAAAAAACTGCTGAACTGAATCAGCCGGTATACTTCAAAGATGTACTAACCTCTGTATGGAAACCAGGACATGTGTTACGTTGCAGTAGGGGTTTTGCATTTGTTTCCACAGGAGAAAAAAAACTTTGGATACCATCAAAATTCATCAAGATTCGAGTTGAAAAAGACAAACCTCTTGACTAGGATAAGTGACAGGTATTTTACTGAGGTATATCTCATAAACTAAATAGAAACCTTCCAAAGGAAAGGAAAGTGTTTTGCTTCTGTCTTCATAGAAAAACTCACCTCCAGAAGTCCAAAAACATTACATGGGTAGATGCTTAAGAAGAGAAGGTAGCTATAACCATCAAACAAAAGGAACATGTCATATGGTAAACTTTACAGCTATCACTCAAAGAACTCTATTTCTCTTTATTTTCCTAGTCCCTATTCAATGAAATCAATGCTGAATTTGGAGGTGGATTCGGCTTTCCTCCTCTAAAATCCATGCATGTTGTTTAACTAAACTTTAGCGTTTCTGTATTGTATCAAGAAGCCAACTGATGTAATACAGAACGAGAGAAGAATTTGGGGACTGTCTTTGTCTTTCTTGGCTCTTTCCTTCAAGGTGTACACCGTCTCATAATCATTATTTTGCCACGGTTGCCTTTCCCAGCATGCATATACATACAAGCAAACATTTCTCTGCTAACACTTATGCTTGAGTCCCACACAGCCAATGAAGACCCACCCGCCTGACAGCAATCCCTGGACGCTCCAGAGGGAAATTGGGCCACACCTCCTCGACTGCACTGGATCCAACTTACTCCATTTCAAATGACACTCCGACCAGAGCTTTGGGTACTGACTTCAATCAAGTTGAGGATTTCAACCTAGATCTTCAATCAAACAAATCCCATCTATCATGGACTGGATATAATCCATTAGAGACTTTCACTATACTAACATTTTCTTGCAACAGGACCCCACGAGGTTACCGCCGTCCCATTTCAGCAGGAAGTAAGTTGGAGGATGCTACGCCCCCATTCCCCATTGTTGTCTATTAGGGTAGAGTAAGCCTAGTTAGGAATGACCTCCCTATTGTTTAGGGTTGGGATTGGAAGGAGGTGTTCAGGTTTGGACACCTCTTTTCAGTTGACTTTAGGGTTTAGCTGATGTAGACATAGTTAGGATGTGACACAGCAGATTATTGTATCTTCTTTATTTCACCTTTATGATTGTTAATTTTGGATACTTTACACTGTTAAGCTTTAATCCTCTTTTAGACTAAAAGGGTAATTGTAGGGGACAATGTAAGCCACGCCTGCTAGAAACCGGCTACAGGTGTGCCTAATCACGCCCGTCAGGGCATGGTCAAGGTAAGGTCAGGATGACTCATGATAGGGTTTAAAGGAACAGACAAGGCACATGGGAGCCCCTCTCTCTGGCCTCCCTGCCTTGCTGCCCCAAGCATGCTCTGGCTTGCGTTCCGCTGGCATTTATTTAATAAAGGATATCTTAATCTCACAGGTTACTAAGCTCCTTCATTGCATCACCCTTCACAATATCCACAAACAACATAAAATATCTTGGGGTAAAAACAACCAATAAAGTGAAAGACCTGTACAGTAAGAACTTTGAGACTTTAAAGAAAGAAATTAAAGAAGATACCAGAAAATGGAAAGATCTCCCATGCTCTCAGATAGGTAGAATCAACATAGTAAAAATGGTAATCTTGCTGGGCATTGGTGGAGCACGCCTTTAATCCCAGCACTCAGGAGGCCAGAGGCAGGCGGATGTCTGTGAGTTCGAGGCCAGCCTGGTCTCCAGAGCGAATGCTAGAATAGATTCCAAAGCTACACAGAGAAACCCTGTCTCGAAAAACAAAACAAAACAAAAAAGGCAATCTTGCCAAAAGCAATCCACAAATCCAATGCAATCCCCATCAAAATCCCAACACAGTTCTTTACAGACCTTGAAAGAACAATACTCAACTTTATATGGAAAAACAAAAAACCCAGGATAGCCAAACAACCCTGTACAATAAAGGAACTTCTGAAGGCAACACCATCCCTGACTTCAAGCTCTATTATAGAGCCATAGTCCTGAAAACAGCTTGGTATTGGCACAAAAATAGACAGGTAGATCAATGGAATCGAAGTGAAAACCCTGATATTAACCCACACACATATGAACACCTGATTTTTGACAAAGAAGCTAAATTTATACAATAGAAAAAAGCATCTTCAACAAATGGTGCTGGCACAACTTCAGACATGCAGAAGATTGCAGATAGATCTATATCCATCACCTTGCACAAAACTTAACTCCAAATGGATCAGAGATCTCAACATAAATCCAGCTACACTGAATCTTCTAGAAGAGAAAGTGGGAGATACCCTTGAATGAATTGGTACAGAACGCTTCCTGAACATTACACCAGTAGCACAGACACTGAGATCTACAATTAATAAATGGGACCTCTTGAAACCGAGAAGCTTCTGTAAGGCAAAGGACACAGTAAGACAAAACGACAGTCCACAGAATGGGAAAAGATCTTCACCAACCCCACATCTGACAGAGGGCTGATTTCCAAAATATACAAGGAACTCAAGAAGCTAGCCACCAAAACACCAATCAATGAAATTAAAAGGTGGGATGCAGAACTAAATAGAGAATTCTCAACAGAGGAATCTAAAATGGCTGAAAGACACTTAAGAAAATGGTCAAAATCCTTAGCCATCAGAGAAATGCAACTCAAAACAACTCTGAGATACCATCTTACACCAGCCAGAATGGCTAAAATCAAAAACACCAATGGCAATCTATGCTGGGGAGGATGTGGAGAAAAAGGAACACTCCTCCATTGCTGGTGGGAGTGCAAACTTGTAAGACCACTCTGGAAATCAGTATGTCGGTTTCTCAGGAAAATGGCAATCCGTCTACCTCAAGATCCAGCAATTCCTCTCTTGGGCATGTACCCAAATAACGCACGTTCATACAACAAGGACATATGTTCAACCATGTTCATAGCAACGTTGTTCGTAATAGCCAGAACCTGGAAGCAACCTAGATGCCCCTCAACTGAAGAATGGATAGAGAAAATGTGGTACATTTACACAATGGAGTACTATTCCGCGGAAAAAAGCAATGGAATCTTGAAAATCGCAGGCAAATGGATGGAACTAGAAGAAACCATCCTGAGCGAGGTAACCCAGTCACAAAAAGACAAACATGGTATGTACTCACTCATATTTGAATTTTAGACATAGAGCAAAAGATTACCAGCCTACAATCCTCTTCACCAAACTAGTAAACAAGGACTCGAAGAGAAAAATGCATGGACCCCATGGAAGGGCCTGGATCTCCTGAGCTAATTGGGAGCATGAGGGTAGGGGAGAGGGAGCTGGAAGAACAAGAGGAGAAGAGGAGGGGAGAGGAGGAAATTCAGGAGCAGAAAGGTTGAGTTGGAGGAAGAATAGAGGAGAGAAGGATGAGAGATACCATATCAGAGGGAGCCATTATAGGTCCGAGGAGAGATCTGGCACTAGAGAAGATCTCCAGAGATCTACAAGGATGACACCAACTGACAATCTAGGCAGTGGTGGAGAGGCTACCCTAAATGTCCTTCCCCTATGAGATTGATGACTACTTTTTATGCCATCCTAGAGCCCTCATCCAGTGGCTGATGGAAGCAGAGGCAGACACCCACAGCTATACACTGAACTCTGGAACCCAGTTGCACAGAGGGAGGATTGAAGATCAAAGGGGAAGGGACCAGGCTGGTGAATCCCACAGAAACAGCTGGTCTGAACAACGGGGAGTACATGAACCTCAGACTGCTGTCTGGGAAGCCAGCATGGGACTGATCCAGACCCCTGAATGTGGATGTCAATGAGGAGGCCTCAGCACTCTATGGAGCCCCTGGTAGTGGATTAGTATTTTTCCCTGTGTAAGAAGGAATTTTGAGTGCCCATCCCACATGAAGGGATGCTCTTTCAGCCTGGGAGGGCCTAGGCCCGGCCCAGGATGATGTGATGGACTTTGGGGAGCCCCATGGAGGGCCCTACCCTCCCTGGGGTAGGGGGGGAAGCTGGTGGAGGGTTGGGGGAGGGATAAGAGATTGACACGTGAAGCAAGCTTGTTCCCAATTGGAACTAATAAAAAAGTCTTTAATATGTTATATTCAGTGTAATATTTTGCTTCCTGTAACCATCTCTGAAACATTATTCGTGGGTTATACAGCCAAGATTGGTTTTTCATTTTGTTTTGCAGCTAAAATGGGATCATGAGACTAGGTATATTAGCTATTTGTTGTGTGATATTTTGTTTGTGTTCTGACAAGTAAAGCTTGCCTGAGATCAGAGGACAGAGCTAGCCACCATTTAACCATAGAGGTCTGGACGACTGAACAGAAAGACAGGAAGTGACAAGGCTGGGCGGAGACAGGAAGTGATAAAACGGGAGGAGTGGAGATAAGAGGTGACTGTGGCTGCTCCTTTGATTCTCTGATCTTTCAGCTTTTACCTCAATAACTGACTCCAGATTTTTATTGATAAGATTAATTAGGGTCATGCTTCAGATACTTTTTTCAGGATTTATTCTGGCTCATCATTTGAGGGGGAGGAAGTCTGCAGGGATGTCTTCATCGGGACAGGAGTGTGAGGATGCTTGCCCCAGGGGCAGGAGTGTGAGGACGCTTGCACCAATCAGGGGCAGGAGTGTGAGGATGCTTGCACCAGGGGCAGGAGTGTGAGGGCGCTTGCACCAATCAGGGGCAGGAGTGTGAGGGTGCTTGCACCAGGGGCAGGAGTGTGAGGGCGCTTGCATCAGGGGCAGGAGTGTGAGGACGCTTGCACCAGGGGTAGGACTGTGAGGACACTTGCAGGGGTATGAGGATGTTTGCGTGGGGCAGGAATGTGTGAGGATGCTTGCATCAAGGCAGAAGCATGAGGACACTTGTTCATTGGGTGGGTCAGGAAGAAGTGACAAGGCTTGAAGTCGGGTTGAGCTACCAAACATTAAGGCCACCTTCAGGGACCCGATTCTTCCAACTAAGCTGTGACTCCCAGAGGCTCCAGAACCCCTGTTAACAGTGCCACCAGGGGGAAACTGTTCCAATACATGAGCCTACAGGGGATGTCTCACACACCAAAATGTGAAGATTTCTTACTGTTTGGGGTTCAAATGCTACAAACGTTTGGTTTGGTTTTCTTCTTTTTCAAGAGACCACCTCATTCTGTATCCCTGGCTAGCCTGAGACTTGTGATCCTCCTGTCTTAGCCTCTCTGGATTACAGCTGTGTGCCACCACACCCCACACCTACACTTATATTGGAAACTTAAAGGTTGGGGGGGGCGGCTTTTAAGAGACAAATGGGTCACCAGGGCCCTTACTTCATGAATGGATTCATGTCATAGCACAAGGTAGGTCATGGGAGTAAGTTATAAACAGCCCCCCCACCCTCTCTCTCTCCCCTGCATGAAAGGGTTCCACTAAGGCCCTTGCTAAATGTTAGAGTCACACTCTTGGATTCCTGTCTCCTCAACTACTGTCCAGTGTGTGGTTTTGTTACAGCAGCAGCAAGGGACTTTTCTCATCACTGACCAAATCCCCGACAAGTAACCTAAGGGAGAAAGGGATTATGTGGGCTCCGTCCATCACAGCAGGGAAGGGTGGTGAGCTGGGAAGCCAGTCCTCAGCCAGCTTTCTCCTTCTCTTTTTAATTTAGTCCCAGTATCTAGGGTCCAACCTCTCTGGAAATACCCTTAGACACATCCAAGCGAATGGCCTAGGTTGTTTCTTAACCCGATCTAGCTAACAGTGGAATTAGCCATCACTGACCCGTTTTTCCTATTGCCCAAGTTTGTGTCATTGGGTAATTCTTTAAGATCGCACTTCCAACTCACTGTTTCTTCCTTCTAATCTATCTCTTCTACTTAAATCGTTTTATCTTTTAATTATTTTTATTTTATGTGCACTCATTTCCCTGCATGTTTATCTGTGTGAACTGGAGTTAAAGACAGTCATGAGCTGCCATGTGGGTACTGGGAATTGAACCCAGGTCCTCTGGAAGATCAGCAATGCTCTTAACCACTAAGCCATCTCTCCAGCCCCTTTATTTTTATTGTTTTAAGACAGGGTTTCTCTCTGTAGTCCAGGCTGTCCTAGAACTCACTATATAGACCAGGCTGTCCTTTAACTCACAGAGATCCATCTGCCTATTCCTGTCAAGAACAGAACCAGAATTTGATGCCCAGCACCTAGAAAAAGTAACCCCCCCCCAAAAAAAAAACCACACACATGGGGTGTGTGTCCAGAATCCAGGCCCTCTGGAGAGCCAGAAATACCCCGACCACAGTCCCTCCCCACAGCCATTATCATCCTGGGTCATTGTAATACTTCCAACCACGCCCCCCGCCCCCAGCTTCTGTCTTATTTACCTGAATTGGTTGTAACTGTGTGGATGAGTGTAGGTGACTCTTGAGGCCAGAGGCACTGGGACCCCTGGAGCTGGGTTATAGGTGACTATGAGCCTGAGCCGTCACACAGTGCTGGAAACTGGCCTCGGAACCTCCACGAGAGCAGCGTGTGCTCTAAGCCAGAGCTCTCTCCTGCATCCTCCTCCTCTGATTTTAAAATGCACTTTTTGTTTGTTCATTTCTGATGACTTTCACTTGTGATAGATTTTTTTTCTCAGATTTTGATATTGGATATGGAAACACAACCTTCCAGAGAGAAATGCCAAACCCCTACCAATCTGGAACACCTTTAATTCCTTGATTTAGAGTTTCCAAGAACAGGATGAATTCCCAGTTCATGCTTAGAGTTATAAATTCTCAGAGGAAACTGCTCCTGCCTCCATGCGCTCCTTCACCGTAGGCAGAGACAATGAATTATTCAGTTGTCAGCCACAGGCTGGCTGCAAGCTTTCACTAAAGGCAGGGTGCCAAGGAAGCCTTAGGGTAGGAGGACCCCAACCTCAGTTCAACATCTACTGAACCTCAATCTCTAAATTATGGAAGTGGGCAAGACTGAAGGAATGAGCAATTTTTAGCAAGGTGTGTGTGTCTCTGTAAGAGTATATGCCCTAAAGCCAGGTGGTGGTGGTGCTCACCTTTAATTCTAGCACTTGGGAGGCAGAGGCAGAGGCAGGCCGATCACTCTGAGTTCTAGGCCAGCCTGGTCTACAAAGAGACTTCCAGGACAGCCAGTGCTACACAGAGAAACCCTGTCTCAAAAAAAAAAAAAAAAAAAATCAAGACAAAACAAACATAGTAAATGCCCTGTGCATGCAGGCCCCCTGGAGCTGAGTTACAGTTCGAAAGACACCAGATGTGGGTGCTAGGGACAGAACTCAGGTCCTCTGGAAGAGTCACAAGTGCTCCTAACCATTGGCCATATCCACAGCCCAGGGGAAGCAGCTGTGACTGGTAGAGGAACATGGCGGGTTTCCAGTGTCTTCACGCTCTTTCGTCCCCCACCCCACCCATTCCTACACATGCCGCTCACTACACTTTCTTAGATGTCATGAGGCTTTTCAGCTCATTTGTCCACTACAAATGTCACAGAGAATCCATTTTCCAAAGTGACAGGACAAAGCCAGGGCATGTCATGTGTCCTCTAGAGCAGACCTCATAAACAAGTCCCTGGCACCTCCGTTCCACAGAACAGGGTGTGGCCCAGGGCCTTCTGCCAGCCCTGTAATTCCCTGAAGAACGCTGGAGAGCGCCCTACCAGGTGAAATCCAGGGCTGAGAGCATGCGTCCCGACTCCACTGCACAGAACTTTACCAAACGTCACTGTAACAATGGAGGAAAAAGGAATACGAAGACAGAATGGGCCGGTTAGTGCAGTCAGGCCCTCGGACCCTCAGACCCTTGTGGCTGGAGGCTGCCTGGCCCCAAACCTGCAGAGGCAAGCTGATTGCTGGAGGCATAAACAGGCTCTGGGCAGAAAGGGCAGGATACCTCAGGCCGGAGTCACACAAAACAGCAGGAAAAGGGCATAGCAAACACAGGCACTCAGCACTCTCCTATCTGCCACTTCCAGGACCCAGCCCATCCCTCTCCACACGGACCAGAAGACCCTCCTCAGTAGAATCTAACTGGCTCCAAAAAGTATCTAATCAGCCCTCCACCTATAGGCTCAGAGGTCTCAATCAGGATTCGAGCCATCCTTAACCTAAAAGGCACATGCTAAAGAGCAGTGATGAAAAGTCAGCAGAGGAGACGAAGGGAAGACAACACACACACACACACACACACACACACACACACACACACACACACACAACGCCCGGCCCCATCCTACTTTCATGGGTGTATTGGCCCTGCTTTCTCTCTAGGGCAATTGTGTGTGTGTGTGTGTGTGTGTGTGGTGTGTGTGTGTGTGTGTGTGTGTGTGTGTGTACAAATATCTAGCAGGAAAGAAATGCCACCTACAATGGATAAGGAAGCTGACTGGCTTTGGCCTTTCTACAACCAGTACTTGCAAGCTACACTACAGTAGGACAGGACTTTCTACTCACAAATCCTCGCCCAGTTAGCTGTCAATGAACTGCAAAGGTAGAAGAGAAAAAAGCAAGATTACAAGAACCTACTCCAGAGGCCGGAGAGATGGTTAGAGCACGGGCTGCTCCTGCAGAGGACCCAGGTTCTATTCCCAGCATTCATGTGGCTACTCACCACCACCTGTAACTCCAGTTCCAGGGAATACAATGCCCTCTTCTGGCCTCTATGGGCACCAGGCATGCATATATACATGCAGGCAAAACACTCATAAACAAACAAAAAAGAAAAAAAAATTCTGTCTTCATCTGCCCTTTATCAGGATGTACCAGTACCTAGTTTTGGTGGTGCAATCCTTTAAGCCCAGCACTTGGGAGGCAGAGGCAGCCTGGTCTACAGAGCAAGTTCCAGGACGGCCAGCCAGGGCTACACAGGAGGACCACCCTATGAGACCCTGTCTCTAAGCAAACAACAGCGCAGAAGAGCAGCCAAGGCTGAGGGCATGCACCACTCTTAGAGAGGGCTCAAGCACAGATCCACACACACATAATTAAAAATAAAATAATTATTCTAGGGGTTGGGGATTTAGCTCAGTGGTAAAGCGCTTGCCTAGCAAGCGCAAGGCCCTGGGTTTGGTCCTCAGCCCTGGGCATAAATCAATTAAATAAATAAATAAATAAATAAATAAATCTTTTATCTGGGCAGTGGTGGCGCACACCTTCAATCCCAGCAGAAGCAGGCAGAACTCAGGGAGCTCGAAGCCTACCTGGTCTACAGAGCAAGTTCCAGAACAAGTTCCAAAGCTACAGAGAGAAACCCTGTCTTGAAAATCCAAAAATATAAAATAAAATAACAAACAACGATTTTTTTAATGTAATGAAGAGTAGACAGCACCAAAACCAGGGATGAAACAAGGAGGAAAACAGAAAACAAAACTTCAAGTTCCAGACACAGATGTAATTGATGGGTGTGTCCTGGGTGATGATCAGGAAACATTCAGGAGGTGAAGCCAGGCCAGGATGACAGCAGCAAACTACTGAGCCCTCTAGCTGACCCCAGAACTACACAGGAGTGGAGCAGGCTCCACACAAGCAAACAGGCCCCTAGGAACCCAGCAGGTATTTATTTCAGCAGCTGCCCACCACAGAGGAGTTCAGTCAATAGAATTACCCGTTGTGACAAACACTAACAGTGGCGCCAGCAAAACCAATGTCTTTGAGAGGTGAGAGGTACATTACAGAATCCAGACTCTGTATTGCCATCCACAGCATGGATACCATCCCCATTTTCAAGAGAAAACACAATGACTGCAGGCCAGCCCTAAGACAACTGATGCTGGCATTAAAGAAGAGGTTAAACCAGCTCAGTTTAAAAATTTCCCAGGCATAGAGGAAAACGAATCTGGAACTGTGGAGTGACAGCTCGGCTGGGACAACTGCTTAGTCCTGGCCTGGGAATCCCAACTCTTAGCTACACGATGCCTTCAGAGATGGTGTCTACACTCTCTGGCCCTTTCTGGGTCCTTCAGAAAAGGGACTGGCCCTGGTTAGCAGAGGAGGAAGGCCTTGGTTTAATCTCCAGTACTGTGGGGGAGCACATGAAACTTAAAACATCCCATCTGAAATTTAAAATTCACCACAAGGGGCTAAAACTTTATAACAGTTTGGATCTAAAGCTTCCCCTGCAAACGCTGCAGGGGGCGGAGGGGGGAGTGTGGGGGTCCCAGCTGGTGACTCTGCTGTAAGTTCACACACTCAAGAGGCAGAACTCAGCCCTGGGTACAGCTCAGTGGGGCGTGCCCTTGGGGCTGAATCTCATCCTGCCCCTTCCTGCCCCTCCCTCCTCCCTCCCCCTTTCTCTTGCTCTCCTGACTGCTCTGAGGTAAGCAGCTTCCTTCCTTCCACACTTCCATCAGCTCGCTGCCTCGCCACAGACCTAAAGCATCAGAGCCAAACCACATCAGAACGAGCAGCTTCGTTGTTAAATAGGGAAATGATAACCCCAATCTGGAGCACACCCAGGTCAGCTCCCCCTGGTTGTATATTTAAATCATTGCCAGTCACTAAAACTGCGCAACTGTTTTACCTGGGATGAGGTAAATCCTCCAGGAAACATTCCCAGGTGCTCCCAGAAGACAGTAAAGACAGTCTTAACCTCAGTACATTTTAATTCAACACTAGGATTTGTCTGGATCTTTGAGTAACAAACTAAAAAGGGTTGACTGTACCCACCCCTCGCTTAGTACTGGACCTCTTGCCTTCCCAGTCTCACAAGGCTGCCACACACAACACGGTCTCTCAACTGCCCCATGGAATGACAGAAAACAGACCCTGTGCTGAAGTTATCTATCACCCGTGCTCACAAAAATCCTGCCTGCAAATCTTCACTCTTCTTAGCCTCACCCAGAGATGTCGTCTTTATTTTCTCTTGCCTGTTTGTTGCTGTCAGCAAAGGGATTGCCCCCACCCCCACCCCATTACAGGAGAGAGACTTGCCATCTGCTTTTTACCTAGCTTCTAGACATTTCTTCAGGACCACAGTGTGCCCCAAATACACATACACTGTTTCAGCCTAGATTCCCAGCTTTTCCTTCTTCCTCTCTGTGTTTCAGCCACTGACCAACATCTGGGTATGCTTCCCCAACCCTCTACCTTCCTTACCCACCTTCTACCGGGCCTCTGCTCGCCAAGCTCCACTGTGAACAGTGCTTCTCGCTTCCTCTCATCTATCTCAATAGTCCAGCAACTGCCAAGACTCACAACTTGCATTCTCTCAAACTCTAGTTAAACTGCCTTGGGACTTCAGAAATCGAGGAGGGGAGGGCACAGGCAGGCAGGCAGGCAGACACACTGAATTCACCAGCATATAGAAAACCACCCATGGAAAGTGTTACACAAGAACAATGACCACAAGACAAAATGCAAAAAAAGCAACTTCCAGCTGAGTGAGCTTAGTATCTGGGCCTTCACTTCCAGCCATGGCTGAGGCAGGCAAGTCTCTGGGAGTTCCAGACCCCATCTCAACAACAACAGAGTGACTTCCACTCCAAATGTAACCTAAGAGGGAAACAATTCACTTTCAACTGCCATCTTTATTCCAAAATGTTATGGACTGATCATCGGCCTTCAGCATGCCTGAGGCCAGCCTGGTCTACACAGAGTTCCAGGGCAGCCAGGGCTAAAGATGTCCTGTCTTGGACAACAACAAAAGAGACTGGTGGTAAAGGAAGTCTCGAACGATCTAAGAGAAAACAGAATGCACACAGGAAAGGCACAGTGGCAGGCAGTACCGCAAGCCAATAGGAGGGAAGGGCCCCTTCAGTCAGGCCAGTCGCAACCTTACTCTGGAACTGCAATCTTCAGGGCTGTGTGATTTCCACCGAGTCTACTGTGCATGTCACAGTACCACGTAGAAGAGCCGACTGGGATATCACGAATACTAGAGGCATTGCCATAGTACGGTGCCATCAAAATCCACGAGCAGGGCCTGACAAACAGGCTTCCATGACAGCTGAATCCAGACACTGAGGAAAAGCTGGTCTTTGAAAATCACGCCTTCCCTACTTAAACATGTAACCATGACAGAAGGCTATGATAAGGGAACCAGAGACATACAGAATCCCCCACATACAGAAATCCCCAAGGCCCTTCTCATGAGATCTTTATTACCTACCGCATGTACAATCAGCCTTGCCACACCAATATTCATCAAGCACACTGTGCTCAGAGGCAGTGCCCATTACTCAGAGCTCTTCAGTCACCCTCAGCAGGTGCCACAGTACCTCCAGCCCAAACATCCCAGCCAGACCACTGCCATGTCCCTTGTTAGCACTACATCCATGACACCTGAGCAGGAAGTCCCTTGTTAGCACTGCATCCATGACACCTGAGCAGGAAGCTGGTACCTTCACCAGGTATGGCTACTTCAACCTCTGCAGTCAAACACTGCAGCTGAGGCTGAGGTCTAGACCCCCAGGAACCCACACATGCCACAAAGCGTCAACCACCCTCTCCCCAAGCTTCAGCACCTATTGCTACTACCTGCCATTTTCAGGGCTTATTTAAATGTGAACTGCACACATCTTGTGTTCCAGGAGTTATTCTTGTCATTAATCTAAATAAATGATATATAATCAGGAAGCCCACCAATAGGAGGTCAGATAAAACACAGTGCTTATCCATACTTGAGAAGTTTGCATGGCTATTAAAAAGAGTAAACCAGGCATGGTAGCCCATGCCTTTCATCCCAGCACTTGGGAGACAAGAAGCAGGAGAATCACCACACATTAGAGGCAAGCCTGAGCTACACAGTGAATTCCAGGCCGGTCTAGCCTACAGTAAGACTTGGTCTCAAAATTCAGTCATGGTGATCATGGCCTGCTTATTAAAAACAAACAAAAAGACCTTAGTAGATACGTGTATTGGAAAGGCTGTCGACTTGGATGTGAGTTTAAAACACACGTGAAAGTCACAGTGAGCAGGAAGGAGCACACATACAAACCATTCAAGGCTGTGAATATGGGCATATAACATACAAGCAAAACTAGTTTACACTGCTGCAGTCAGGAAAGTGGCCACCCTTGCATGTGACAATGACAGTCGGATGAGAAGCTTCAGAGCACACTTAGGGATCACCAGGCCCTGCCCGAAATCCTGAGAACTGCCGAGACAGGAGGGGAGTTTTGGGAGGCACAGACTACTAGTAAATGTCTAATTTCTTGATCTCAATGCTGACTGCACGGGTGCACTCGAGTTCCTGGAAACACACCAAGTGGTAACTCATGACAATTACACTTTAATTCTTCAGGAAATGTGTTTAAACAATTATTTTACTTTACGAATATGGTTGTTTCGCTTGAACGTATGTCTGTGCATCACATTACACGCACGTTGCCTGGTGCCCACGGAGGTCAGGAGAGGGCGTTGGATCACCTGGAACTGGAGTTACAGATGACAGTGAGGCACCATGTGGGTCCCGGGTCTCAAACCTGGGTCCTGAGAGCAGTCAGTGCTCTTAACCACTGAGCCATCTCTCCAGCAGTACCCCCCACACCCATTTTTAATTTTTATATTGTGAATCCAACCCAGAGCCTTGCGCATGCTAGGCACCTTCTATACCCATCTCTGCACACACCAAGCTAGGCCCCATCCACCAACGCAGTCCTCTGTACACACCTGATGCTTCCACTAATGTCTGAAACAGCGATTGCCATTAAGGTTTACAAAAGAAAGGCTTCTGATGCTTGAGCAACCCAAGCTTGATCCCAGGAACTCAGATGACAGAGAGCCAGCTCCCACAAGCCCCGCCCCCCCACATGCATGCCGTGGCACCTCCGGCAAACAGTACACATTTAAAAACGTAATAGATAATACAACTCTATTTCTGTATTACCTATAGTTGCACTGTGGGGAGGTGGGGGGGTGCCTGAAAGAATGTGTACCAACCACAAACGACTTCCCTGAGATGAGGAGGTCGGCCGGTTGGGAGGGCATCTGTTTAGCTTTCACCAAGCCCTAGGTTCCACTTAGCACCACAGAAACTGGGTGTGGTGAAGCACACCAGCAACCACGTTGCTCAGGAGCTAGAGGATCCCAGCGCAAGGCTGCCAGTGGCAGTGGCTCAGCTGAGTCCTGGACAGACTGGCAGACAGGACGCCAGGGAAGGAATGGGGGAGGGGCAGGGAGGGGCTCAGCAGGTGCAGTGCTTATGCTCCTGCAGAGGACCGGAGTTCTGTTCCCAGCACCACAGCTCCCAATCACCTGCGACTCCAGTTACAGGGGATCCGGAGTCTTCTGGCCTCTGTGTGCAACACACACACACAGTTCACAGGAACTTACAGGGTATATGTATGCACACTCACACATGCATAAAAATAAATAACTTTCTAACGAACCAGCTTACTCAGGAGACACTAGGCTTTTGTTTTCCTGTCTGTTCTTAAGACAGTCTCCACAGCACAGGGTGCCCCGAACTCCTCATCTTCCTGGCTCTCCCAAGTGCTAGGATTACAAGCCAGACACTACCACACACAACTTGAGACCCTGGTTGTAACCACTAACAGCTAAATTTCTGCAACTGAATATATATGTGTTACTTGAACAGCTATAAATGTAATAAAAAATTAAACAGGGGAGAATAAGGCTCATGTGACTTCTGCTCCCCACAGTGGTTAACCAAGTGGGGTTGGGAAAGGTTTGGGTACAAAGGTTTTCAGCAGAGAGGAAGCAAGCCCAGCCCCACCTTTGAGCGGGGGTCACTGGCCTTTCTCAACCCTATGTCCCTGAAGCTTCTAAGCCACTCGACAGATGACCCTTGACCCACTGTTCTGTGCAGAGATGCTAGATCTCCTGGGGGCTTGGACCACAGACAAGGCTCCTAGTGAACCCCACTTCAAGTTTACATTCAAAGGAAATCCCCCCAAATACATAAAAGAAATGTTTCCTAGCCCCTGGCTGCCAGCCCAGGGCTGGGGAACTCATGAAAAACCTTTGCATCTATGAACAGGTAACACTCAGGTCGTAGGCAGATGAAGAGAGCTGACAGTAACGGACATCAGACAGCGTTATCTCTATACCTGGAAACTCTGTGCACCACTGCACAACAGAAGAAAAAAACTTCCTGGCACAAACATTCCACTCAGCTCCCAAGTCAGCCTCCTGCTTTCGTTCATTGGCTCAGGTCTGGAGGGTAGTCAAGCATCCCTCCCTCTACAAAGATGGACAGACAACAGCTGGTCTTGTCACATCCTCCCAAATACCCGGCCACAACCATGAAGAACCAGCCTCCTCCACCTTCCAGCCAAGAGCTTGGGTTTCCAACAGCCTTCCCTTTCCTGCCCGGAACTAATTTTAGCTTTCTTGGTTCTCAGAGGTAGAACCGAAATAGTCTGCTGAGGAACACATTTACAAACAAGAGCATTGGCTTTGCCTTACAAAACACCTCAGCTGTAGCCCAGAAAGTAGCCAGGGATAAGCCCCACTGTCCAGCAGGCCAGGCCCCTCCAGGGGACATTCTTCAGGGAGGGGGGCGGCAAACTTGCCCAGTGGACCGGGCTTTCTCTCCAACATCAGCTCTTGGGAATCACGTGTCAATGAATGAAAACACCAGGCTGAGCTGTCAGTCCCCAAGAGGATCTGAAAAAGGTATGTGTGTGCAGAGCAAGATGGAAAGAGTGGAGCTGTCTGAGGCCAGAAGCCATGACTAGTCTCATGCAAGGAGGCACCCTTGACCCTGGAACAATCCCAGCCTGCGTGATGGGCTGATTTCCGTCCCACCACAGCCACAGATGGAGGTACTCTGCCGACCTTAAGGCCCAGGCTGGAAGAAAGCAGCAGTGTCTCCCAACCCAAGAACCGGGAGCTCAGAAGCAGCACCAGCAGGTCTGGGCAAGCAGAAGCCACCTCTGGGCCTAGGACTCATCTGTCAGTCCAGTCCACACTGAGACCAAAAAGAAGCCGAGAATAAGGGTATCTGCCTGAGCCAAACTCTGGTGATGGCATGGGAGGAGGGACCAGACCCAAGAACTCTAGGAGAGCAGCCACATGGTCATGGGAGATGGGCCTATGTCTCACCTCAGCACACACTTCACTGGCGATGTGGCGTGCTTAAAATGCTTAGGAGAAGGCTTGCGTTCTGTTGCCTACCAGAAAGCTGCTCCAAGCACAGTAAGCTCTTACTGATGGGGTCAAAAAGCTGTGCCCCCAACAATACTCAACAGAACTCTGCATGAAAGGGAGCAGGAAACATGGCCCAGCCACAGGCGCTGCAAAGGCCAACACACCGGCCTCTGGGGAAGGCCACCATGCCTTTGACAGCTTACAGCAGTACGAGGCTCTGAGGCAAGGCCTGTCCACCACACACACCTCCCAAGCCCGTGGGGAAAGACAAGCCCATACCTTTGGGACCAGGCTGGCCTCCTGCCCTGGCGTCCTGGGCCTGGCCGGTCCAGGCCCACAGCCGCTGTGGCTCCGAGCGCCACAGGGCAGGCCCACTGGGGGGGAAGGGCATGCCAGGATCCTGCAGCGACCCCCTGGGCTCGGTGGACAGGTATAGCCTGGGTTGACCCAGCTTCCAGGTGAGCAGAGAGGGGGTGTCGGGCAGGCGGAGCCCCAGCAACAGGCACTTCCTGACATTCTGCGCTTGCGGGAGGGAGAGGCAAGAGTGCCAGCCTCAAGGCAAAGGCCAGAGCAGGTGGGCGGGTGCGGGCGGGCAAGCTGCCCGGCCACCCACAACGGGCCACCTCCCTGAAACCCGAACCACTTCTGGGAAAACTCAAGGACGCCAGGATTCTCCTCAGTGGCAGCCGGTCCGCTGGAACCATTGACTCTGAACCAAAGGCATACTCAAACAGGCTCAGTGCCGCAGGACTCGCCTGTGAGAGAGAATCCTGCTCTCCAACCCTAGCTCCAGAGGGAGAAAGGAACCCTTACCCCATCTCCTAGCCCCGTCTACCCCAATGAAAAGCTGGCCTTACTAGACCACTGGTTCTCAGCCTACCTAAAAATGATTTTGCCACTACCACTTATCCATGCCAGGAGACATTTGAGACACTGTAATGGGCCAGCAGAGGCAATATACAGGCCAGCCCCTTCACTGCCACCATCACCATTCCCCCCCCCCACAAAGAGAGACTCCAGATACAACTGCCAATGGTGTGGAAGGTTGAGAAACCCTATTCTAGAGAGGCCCATGCAGTCAGGACTTTCCATCGCAGAGTGTCTCCTGGGGGCCTGGGAGATGCCCCACCTGGTAAAGTGTTTGCCATACAAGCATAAGGACCATTCAGATACCCAGCACCCTGTAAAAAGCCAGGCAGTGTAGCAAGCATCTGCAATCCATGCTTTAAGGGTGAGTTCCAGGGGAGTGACTCCCAGGACCCACTGTGGAGTACCAGCTCCAAGCTGTCCTCTGACCTCCACATTGCCACAGCGTGAGCTGTCGCACACGCCCACAAACTCAAACGAGATGCTTTCAAAGGGCATAGAAAACGAGGTGGAGAGTAACTGGAAGATGTCAGTGGTGACCTCTGGCCTTGCTGCACCCACATGCACAGGTGTGCACACACACGAGCATGGGATGTGGGTGAATATGAACAGCCCTGAATGTTCCAGAGTTGCCCTTCTCCTCTGTCCACTGCACCCAATCCATGAAGAGGTTAGCATCTGTGAATAGCTCTGATACCCTGTGGATCCATCCCATCTGCACGACTGACCTCTCAGGTAGGGAGTCTAAAAAATAGACTCAGAAAGATAGATGGCTTCCTGAATGGGGAGGAGACCATGGAAACTGGATGTTAGCCAGAACCACTGAACAGCAGAAGTAAAGGCAAGGGCATGTCCACAGACCAGAACAGGATACGCAAGGGTGCCAAGAGAAGTAAGTCTAATGAGCACTTTCTACGGACAGGTTGAACCTCGAGAGGGCTATCTTCAAGGCAGTCACAGGTCTTAGGGAGCCCAGAACAGAACGGTACGCACATACTTGTAAGAGTACCCATGTGGGCGCTGATTTATATTTTCTGGAGTTTGGTTTTCTTAGAGCAGCACAACAAAAGACAATGGGGGCTTTCCCCTGGGCTCGAAGCAAAAGAAGGGCCCTGGGTAACTGCCAGGGCACGTGCAGAGGCTTGGAGAACTCTGGATGCCAGGAAGAGCGGCAGAGGACTACAAAAGCCCACCTAAATGGGACAGTCAAAGGGTTCTAGTCTTCACCCAGCTGTAGGTTCTGCATGGAAAGCCTCTGAGAGCTGAGGAGGGTACCTACTCCTTCCAAAGGGTGTCCCCACCTGACAAGCAGGCAGCCTGGAATGACCACAGACAGGACAGAGGGCAGGGGACATCCTCTCTGGGGAGGGACTTCCATGACTGTACCCCTTGTCCTCCCCCACTGCAATGGGCCAGAAGACTAAAGGTTACTCTCTCCTACCCACCTCCACCCATGAGGGAATGGACAAGAATCATCTATGAGTCAGTGGTCAGCCTAGGAGGACGCCTCCAGGCAGTGAGGTGACAGGTCTCTGCTTAGCCAATGCCCCTGCTCCTCTGCTCTGCTCCACCCTGAAGCCCTCTACTCTGAGTCCCAAGTTCAGAAACAGATGTCAAAGAATAGAACGTGCAGATGTTCTCTGCAATGCCAAGAGCCAAGTGCCAGCCTCCCAAAGACGAATGGGATCAGGCTGATCTAGAAAGACTTCCAGACGCATCCCCGGGTTACAGCATCACTCCTGCCTTTCTTCTCAGCCTGTGCGGTCCAATCTGGCAGTGACGAGCCAAATGTGACTACAGAGAACCTGCGGTGTGCCAAGCTGAAACTGCATGTTTTAATAGTGATTCTATGTTGAAATGATCAATCTTTACCTTAACTTAATTCCACCAACTACGAAAAAGAGTAAGTCTCTACCCCCAAATTTATACGGTGAAGCCGTAACCACCAATGATGTAGTAACCACCAATGATGTAATGGTTTTTGGAAGTGGAGCCTCTGGGAAGCATCGAAGGTTGGATCAGACCAAGAGGGTGGAATCCTCATGGTAGGATTAGCTCCCTTAGGGCAGATCTTACTATCCCAGCACCCTGGTCTGGCTTCTAGGACCAAGTGAAAATAAACACTGATAATTTTTATATATATATATTTACACACACACACACACACCACACACACACACACACACACACACACACGGGTATTTTAACTTTTATGAATTATGGCTGCAGTTATGTCTGTACACCATGAGTATGCCTGGTGCTCTCAGAGGCCAGAGGGCATGGGACCCTCCAGGAGTGGGGTTCCAGGTGATTGTGAGTCACTATGTGGGTGTCAGGAATAGAACCTAGGTCTTCTGCAAGAGCAGCAAGCACTCTTAACCACCCCACTACCTCTGCAGCCCAAACACTGCTACTTGAATCAAGCAGTCCTGTGACACTAGGGCAGCCAGAACACACTAAGCCACAACTATTTCTCTTTGCACTTCCTAGCATGACTACTGGGAATTTTTAAATTACATTTTTCTGTCCATGTTCCTATGTTTCTGTTGGCAGGACTAGTATAGATCTCTTCTTTTTATCACAGGGTTGAGTAATTCAGAAGACAGAGCCAGGAACATGAAGGAAAGACCATATTGAAGCCAAAGGCACAGGAGGACCAGCTCGGGCCCCAACCAGGACCTGGGGAAATCTCCTCTGCCTTCATCAAAAGGAGGGCGGGGCGACCTCCAATTGTGACAATAAACAACAGGTGACTCCACCTCCCTGAGGGCAAAGCACAGCTTCTGAGTCAGAACAGATGACTGTCAAGGCACTCTGCTGCGCACTCCCCAAAGAGTGCAACGAGTTAGTAGACACAGCACCAGGAAACCGCTCTCACCCTGTCCCAGGATGGTGACGGCAAACTGGGACAAACCTGGGCCGAGAAGTCCAGACTCCTAGAGTCTGAGGCGCACTGCGCTCAGGGCATACTTTGAACAGGCCTGGACCTGAAAGGGACAAGGCAGATCAGGAGCAGAAATCCAAGCGGTGAAGAGGCAGCCAGGGGAACTGCTATGTACCCTTGGATCGGCCCACTGCAGCCAATGTTTCCCGTCACTTCCAAGTCCTCATTCATGGGGGAAAACGTCTCCAGCAACACTTCAGTGAACCGCAGAAAGAAACGCAATGTTCAACCTGAGCACCGCTTCGCCTCGACCACTCCAGAACAGCCTCGGAAACCACTTCCCCAGTGTGTGCTCAGGCAGCCAGGAAGCGGTCTCTGCCCGCTGGCTCGCGCACTCACGCTCCACCGCACCCAGATTTGTGCAAAAACTCTCAGGGTCGGAATTGATTGCTAAGCCTCACTACCTTGTGATAGAAGGGAGCAGATTGAAGGTGGGGATCCCAGTGGGGGATGCGGTGGCCATCTGGGATACCCACCCCCGCAGTAGCACGGGGATCCCAGCCCCTCCCCTGCACTCCGGGCCCCGCCCCTCGCGGGTTTCCCAGACTCCGCGCTGCTGCCACCTCGGGCGGCAGGGGACCCGAGCTGCATGTGTAATGGGGGTTGGGAACAAAGACGCGCAGGACCCAGAGCCCCGGCCACCGGGCACCAGCCGTCCCAATCGCCACGCTCTCGTGTCTGGAGCCTCAATGCCCGACTGACTGTTCACGTTTCCCAGGACTGCCCCAAGCCCGTCCCGGAGCTCCCATCAGAGTTGGGCGTTCTTCAGCACCACTGAGAAATCCGTGCCTGCGCTTTAGGGGCGAGAGCGCTTCCCCAGCACAACTTCGCGCGTACACACCCACACGTCCCGGTCCCCAGGCAGACGCGCACCGGTCACACACACCCCGCAGCCGCCTGCGGGCTGAGCGCGGGTCACTCACGCCCGCCACGTGCGGGCCGGGGCGACCTGAGACCTGTTGGTTCTGCTCCTCAACCTCTTCTCCACTCGCAGTATCCCAAAACAAAAGCGTCCCCACGAGGGCGCATCTGCAGCCCGCTGCCAGGAAAGCAGGCGAGGATCGCGGCGCAGAGTGGCGGGACAGGGTGCCGAGGGCTCCGAACCGGCTGCGGGGAGGCGTCCGCTCGGCTCTGCGACACCTATGGCTCTCAGAGGCGCGCAGCCCCGTGCCAGCCACTCCCGATGAGATGCCCGCCCAGCCCGGCCGCCTTGCCCACGCTCAGGTTGTCCTCGCTGGGTTCCCGGGGTCCTGGAGCCCGCGGACCCTGACCCCCGGCCCTGACGCTCCAGGTGGCCCCCATCACCGAGCGCCTCGGCGAGCCGGAACCGCGCAGAGGGACCGCACGGGCGAGCTCGTCTTTACGATCGCGAGCAAAGCGCCCCGCGCAAGCCGGGTCCCGGGCAGGTGGCGCGGCGCCGAGGCCGCGGGGCCGCCCTTTGTTGGTAAACACCGCGCGCCCGGGTCCCCGCACCCCCACGCCGCGCCGGGTCCTTACCGGCGCACAGCGATCCCCAGAGAAGGGCGAGGGCCGCCCAGGGCGCCGTCATGTTCCGCGGCGCCGCCCCGCGGACACCCCGAGCCCGCGGGCAGGCCGCGCTGCGCTCCCGGGGCGCGCAGGGCCCGGCGGCGGCCGCGCTCCGCTTCCCGCTCCTTCTCTGGGTCTCGCTTCCAGCGCGCTCGCCGCTGCGCTTCGGGTCCCAGCAGCGCGCGGGGACGGGGGCTCAGGGCCGCTGCGGGCGGCGCGCGGTGCGGCCGGGCTGGGGGGCGAGCGGGGGCCGGGGGCGGCGGCGGGGCGCGGGCCAGGGCGCGCCCGACGCGGGCATGCGCAACGGGGCTGGGCCCGGGCCCCGGGCGCAGGGGCCGAGTCCGGAGGGCCATGAACGGGGGTGGTGGGAGGGGAGCTGAACCGAGTCCAAAATGGCTCCTGAGCGGTGGCCACGGAGCCGAGCCAGCGGGGAAACCCGGATGTTGGATACAAAGAGGCGGGCGACTGGGGGGGAGGGGGAGGGGAGGCGGGCCCTCCGGCCGCGTGGTCCGCGCCCCCCTCGGGGGCGGGGCCGAAGAGGAACAACAACACCGAGGCTCCGCCCCCCCAGCCCGCGCCCTCGGGAGACGGCGCGCGTGCTGCACCAGCGGCTCTAGGGCCAGGCGGGGCGCGCGCTCCGAGCTGGTGGGGCTGGACTGCGGCCCACTTGGCTGCGCACTCGGGACGACCCGCAGCAGTCCTCCTGGATGACTGTTCCAAGCTATGGAGCCCACGCTGCGGGATGCATGCTCCTCCGAGACCCCGGAGTGGGTGGGTAGCCCCCCCACCCCACCCCACCCCTGGACACCTCGGTCCTCCAGCTCCTGCGCATCTTTGTTGATGGACGAATTAACTGGCAGGAAAAATGAAAGCTGAAGTCTGAACTGACAGCAGTCACCCAGAACTCAGTGACAGCTATTTCCAAGCAGAGGAGGACCCATGGAGCAGCTCCAGGTGGGAAAGAGCTGGGCGAGCCGCTTCTGGACGGGTCCTCGGCAGCCCCACCTCCTTCATCTCCCTCTTCGAAGGTTACCTGCAACAGTCCTCCCACCCATTTAAAGATCTGCCCCGAACACACACACACACACAGAGAGAGAGAGAGAGAGAGAGAGAGAAGAGAGAGACGAGAGAGAGGAGAGGAGAGAGAGAGAGAGAGAGAGAGAGAGGAGAGGGAGGAGAGAGAGGGGAGAGAGAGGGGAGAGGAGAGGAGAGAGAGAGAAGAGGAGAGAGAGAGGAGAGAGAGAGAGAGAGAGCACAAGCAGGTTCTTGCATTTCAGATCCCACATTCCTTATTACACAACCAAAGCAAGTGAGAGGAACACGGCTCCCAGCAAGCTTGGGAAGCTAGGCACAGCTCAGGGCCATGGTTGGCCCTCGGCAAGGACAGCAAGGAAGAAGGTGGCACCCAGGAGCCTGGGTCATTTCAAATGTCTGAGCCTCAGTTTCCCCTTATGAAAGTGACAGCGTTAGATTTGTTTTTGAGTCGGATTCTCAGCCTCCAAAATGGTTGAGACCACAGGCCTGCACTGCCCAGGTCTGACCACCTCTGCCCTTTTGTCTTTTTCCTCTCCGTATGTAAGCCTGGTGACCTCAAGCTCTTCATCCCTCTCTAACTTTTCTTTCTTATTTTATTTTTGTGTGTTGGCCTGAATTTATGTGCTCAATGTGTATGCCCAGTGCTCTAGCAGGTCAGAAGGGGTCAGATCCCCTGGAACTGCAGTTAGGAATGGTTGTGAGGTACCCTGTGGATAGTTGGAACCAAACTTGAGTTCTCTCTAAGAGCAACAGGTGCTCTCAACTGCTGAGTATCTCTCCAGTTCCATGATTTATTATTAGTAGTATTAGTAGTAGTATTGTGGTGTGGTGGTGGTGGTGGTGGTGGTGGTATTTTGAGACAGTCTCCTGGCTGTCCTGGAACTCACTAGACCAGCCTAGCCTCCTCAAACTCAGAGAGCTGCCTGCCTCTGCCTCCGGAGTGCTGGGATTAAAGGAGTGCACTTATTTTATTTTTAATCATGTGTATACATGTGTACCTATGTGTGGGTGTGTCCATGTGCCCAAGAAGGCCAGAAGAGGGCATAGGATCCATGGAGCTGGGGCTAAAGGTGCTTGTGAGCTGCCTGCCATGGGTGCTGGGAATTGAACTCAGGAACTGTTAGCAAGTGAACTGTTTTTCCAGCCTCAACTTTGCTTTATTTTTTAAATGAATGGTAGTAACTTACTCAAACGAGCCCAAAATGGTAGACCCACTGTGTTAGAGAAAGCATTCATTACCTTTTCCATATTGGAAAAAACAATCATTCATATGCCAGAAATTAGACAGGTTGGTTCTGTTCTTCTGTTTTGTGTGTGTGTGTGTGTGTGTGTGTGTGTGTGTGTGTGTGTGTGTGTGTGTGTGTGTGAGAGAGAGAGAAGAGAGAGAGAGAGAGAGAGAGAGAGAGAGAGAGAGAGAGAGAGAGAGAGAGAAAGATGTTGGGAAGGGGTACTGAACACAAAGGGTCTCATATTAGCCCAGGCTATTCACCTGTTTAAAACACAGCCAAGAATAATATTGAGCTTGTGATTCTCCTGCCTCTGTCTCCATGTGCTGAGACCAGAGGTTAGCACCACCATACCTAGCTATATGTGTTGTGAGGCTCAAACCCAGGGCTTCCTACATGTTAGGAGGACACTGTCAACTCAGCTACACCCCAGCTCCTGTCCCATGCAAGGTTATATGTCACATAATTCTGAGGGGTACAAAATGCCTACACATCAAAATGCTGCTCTGCTATTACTGGCCTATCCAAATCCCTTATACTAAGCCACTAGCCTCACAATGCTTTTGGAAACCCATCTGACATCCCAAATTTATTTGTTTGTTTTGTTTTGTTTTTCCGAGACAGGGTTTCTCTGTGTAGCTTTGGAGCCTATCCTGGCACTCGCTCTGGAGACCAGGCTGGCCTCGAACTCACAGAGATCCACCTGCCTCTGCCTCCCGAGTGCTGGGATTAAAGGCGTGCGCCACCAATGCCCAGCTTGACATCCCAAATTTGACCTAGGCAAAAGAGAACTCCCAAGTGTTTCTCACTATAAACCTGCCCTCCCCATCCATCCCTGTCTGAACAAAGCTTCTGAGTCACCCTTGAATGTCCCATGTCCAATCCAGCATCCAGCCTTTTTTCCCCTCATGCTCTCTGTACCACACCATCCTGCATATCACATCTGGACTGCAGCAGTGGATGGAGAGGCACCTTAACTGGCCATCAGCGCCCATTCAAGATGTAAGTCTATCTTCTACTTTTTTTAAATTGTATTTCATTTACTTATTTATTTCTTTATTTAGTGTGTGAGTGAGAGGGACAGAAGGAGAGGGGAGGACAGACAGACAGCATGCATTGGGGTCAGACAACAACGTACAGTCGGTTCTCTGCTTCCACTGTGTGAATCCTGGGATTCAGACTCAACTCCTCAGGTTTGAAAACAGATCCCTGCACCCAGTGAGCCATGTCTCTGGCCTGAGTACACTTTCTAAATAGTAACCAAAGTGAATCTTTAGGTGAGGGAACTCTGGAGCTGGAGAGATGACTTGGTGGTTAAAAGCACTTGCTGCTATTACACAAGACCCGCACCTGGTTCCCAGGCCCCAGACTGGACAACTTACAAATGTCTATAACCCCAACTCCAGGGAATTTGACACCCTCTGCTGACTTCCACAGATACCTGCATTCATGTGTGCATACAGGTGCACACACACACACACACACACACAACCCAGATGCATGCTCAATTAAAAATAAATAAAAAGATGATTATATCACATTATAGTAATTCCCCTTTATCTCTTGTTCCTCTTTTCATAATATCAATTACTAACAGCCAACCAAAGCCCAAAATACTAAAATACTAAATATGAATTTTCATAAATCAGAACTTTCAAGCTGTGAACCAGCCCGGGTAGCATACTGACTTCTTGCCACCCAACTCTGAGCGCCGGGGATAGGATTCCTGCATTTGTAACCAGAGCTTCCGTGTTGTATTTGCTACCCTCCCACTGGTCTCTCTTTTTTAAGGTTCATTTTTATTTATGTATGCATATTTGTGTGCACATGCTGAAGGAGGGCAGAGAGATACAGTTAGTTTGAGTCATCCACTGTGGGCGCTGGGACCTGAACTCTGGTCTACTGCAAGAACACCACGCACTCTAAACCACTGAGCCATCCCTCCAGCCATCCATTGCTATCTTGATGGCCATCTTGGTTATCAGATCAGCCATCATAGAATCATGGTGTTTGTTTCAAAGAATCCGAATTTCACTAAATAATCGTCCCTATCCAGGGAATAATGCTGGCCAGAATTCAGAAAGCCAGAGAAGGCATGAAGCATGTTTCCTTTTACACACGGTGAATAGTCTCTCTCTCTCTCTCTCTCTCTCTCTCTCTCTCTCTCTCTCTCTCTCTCTCTCTCTCTCTCTCTCTCTCTCTCTCTCTCTCTCTCTCTCTCTCTCTCTCTCTCTCCCACTCTCCCTCTCTCCCTCTCTCCTCTCACCTCTCTCCTTTCTCTCTTGGTTTGCTTTTGTTTTCTGAGACAGGGTTTCTCTGTATAGCTGTCCTGGAACTCACTCTGTAGACCAGTCTGGCCTCGAACTCAGAGATTCACCTGCTTCTGCTTCCAGAGTGCTGGAATTTTAAAAAATGTTCCACCTCTTTTAGTTAAGGTTTCCATTGCTGTGAAGAGACACTGTGAGCACAGAAACTCTTATAAGGAAAACATTTAACTGGGGTGGCTCACTTACAGTTTCAGAATACAGTTCATTATTATGGTACAGAGCATGGCATCGTGCAGGCAGACGTGGTGCTGGAGACGTAGCTGAGAGTCCTACATCTTGCAGGCAAAGGAAGTGAACTGAGACACTGGGCAGTATCCTGAGCATAGGAAACCTCAGAGCCCACCTCCACAGTGACACATTTCCTCCAACAAGGCCACACCTATTCCAACAAAGCCACACCTCCTAATAGTGCCACTCCCTATAGGATCATGAGGGCCAGTTACACCACATACCTGACTCATTTAATTTTATTCTTTCATTTTTATCAGTATTCCATATTACAAGCTATATTTTCACTTATTGCTTTATAGCATAGATTTCATTATTAATCACATTTGGAGGGTTGTGGATTTTATTTAAAGATTTATTTATTTGCAGTACAGTACATGCAGAAGCCAGAAGAGGGCGTCAAATCCTCTGGATTGGAGTTACCGACCGACCATTCTTAGCTGCAATTTGGTTGCTAGCAATCAAACCTGCGTTCTCTGGAAGAGTAATAAGTTTTTCTGTTGGCTTAGCAGCCACACCTGAATCTGCTGATATTTTAATTACTATCTGCACCCCATGGCCCCACAGTCAGGATCCAGATGCTCAGACCTCTGCCTAGCAGGATTTCCAGTCCCACCAGTGGTGGCACCGACTCAGCCCCAGTCACCAAATGTAGGTTTTCACTAAGTCTCTACAGTTCTATTTTCTAATAAAGACTTGAGAGTTAGATGTTGGAGTGAAAACCTGTTAGATCAGAGACACCAAGAGAAAACCAACTGACCTTCTTTTTTGGCCAGAGACCAAAGGAGAATCGTTTCTCTACTTGTCCCAAACCAAAAA
The DNA here is from genome assembly GCF_003668045.3 of Cricetulus griseus. NCBI lineage: Eukaryota > Metazoa > Chordata > Mammalia > Rodentia > Cricetidae > Cricetulus > Cricetulus griseus. The sequence goes on along the minus strand of NC_048597.1, from coordinate 226,468,483 downwards.
AGGCAGATAATCTCTAAATCCCTCCCTACTCCTTCCTGAGTGTCTCTCTGTACCTGTTCCTGGCTCCTCCATCCTCTTGATGGCTAATTCCTGTTTGATCCAATGGGGTTTTTGGTTTTTTGTTTTTTGAGACAGGGTTTCTCTGTGGCTTTGGAGACTGTCCTAGAACTAGCTCTTGTAGACCAGGCTGGTCTCAAACTCACAGAGATCCTCCTGCCTCTGCCTCCCAGGTGCTGGCATTAAAGGCATGCACCACCAATGCTGGGCTGTTTAATCCAATGTTAATTTTATTAGCAGCCTCAAAGTTTCACAGTGCAACCAAGTATCCTGCAACAACCAAGTCATCTCTCCAATTCTGATTTTGTTGTTTTCTTTTGTTCTGTTCTATTCTGTTTTGTTTTATTTGAGACAGGATCTCACTATGTAGCCCTGGCTGTCCTGGAACTCTGTAGACCAGGTTGGTCTCAAACTCATGGAGATCCACCTATCTCTGCCTCTCAAGTGCTGGGGTTGAAAGCATGTGCCACCATGCCTGGGACTTGATTTTTTTTAAATCTATCTTGTCTTAGGAGTTTAATAGAAAGTTTTTCTCCAAATTGGAATTTTTAAAAGGGGAAGGGAGGTGGAACCAGTGGCTCCTTGGAAGCTTAATGGCCAGTCCCTGTCTCAAAGAAAAAGTAAAGACATCTGAGAAATGCTATCCAAGATAGTCCTGACCTACACACACACACACACACACACACACACACACACACACACACACACAGAGGCATACACACATGCACGCACACACACACACACACACACATGCACGCACAAACGCACACGCCAAGTGGAACATTCAATATACATTTAGGTCTACTTTGTAGAAACAACCTCCATGTAGTTTTCTCTTTGGCCTTGAGTAAGCGAGTGTGTTAAACTCTGTTATTTCCAGCTGTCTGTTTCCCCTGCTGCTGTTACACAAATGCAGCATGCTTTGACCAGCCAGGCACAGCTAATGGGGAAGGAAGATAGGACGCAGGACTCCGGCATAGGCAGAAGATTCAGGAAGGTTATTTCAAGCTGACAGCCCGGCTGAGTCCGTGGCATTAGTGATTAGCATATCACTGTTGTGGAGTGGGGTCTTTGGCACCATGGTGTCCCTCTTTCTGTTTCTTGGAGAACTCCATGCTCCTCGAGATGGATATTGTGATCTCTGCTTCCTGTGGTTTCTGTGTTTGGACTGTTGCTGCCCACTCCTTTCTTCCGTCGTTCCAAACCACTAATTTTATGTGTGTCTCTTCCAAACATGTCTGGAACACGATGGTTTGTCAGCTGCTTGGACATTCTTTCTCTTTTAGTAGGTGGAGTAAGGGCTCTCACATTTAACTGACTGGGCCTGTGCTAGAATTTCTGTTGACTGTGTGTACTAGTCACAACTACCATGCACTGCTTGTTATGTGATGTGACCTTTTCTCTGAACACTGAGGCGATTTTCACTTTTACATGTATTCATTCATTCATTCATTGTGAATATGTGAGATTCTCCATGTGCCAGGGCACCTGTGTGAGGTCACAGATGTGTGGCAGTCAGTGCTCCCCTGTCATGTGGGACCCAGGGATGGAATCAGGTAACAGAGCCTGGCAGCAAACACCTTTACCCACTGATCCATCTCCCTGTGCCAAGATCTGCATTTTTATTACTTTTAAAAAGACTTTTATTATACCGATTATACTGTTTTTATTAATACTAATGCCTTTGATATTACAAAGTAGTTTTATTGTCAGTTAGCCTTTTTCATTATTTAAGCTCTAGTGTTTGTTCTGCAATTTATTTATTTATTTATTTATTTATTTATTTATTTATTTATTTTGAGACGGGGCTTCTCTGTGCAGCCTTGGCTGTCTTAAAGCTGGCTCTGTAGACCAGGCAGGCCTGGAACTCACAGTGATCTGCCTGCCTCTGCTGGGATTAATGTCGAGTGCCACCAGCACCCAGATCATTTTAAGTATTTTTGACTCCTCAAAATTGCATACACAAGTGATCTCTTTGTACTTTTCTCCTTTTCGAGCTCTTCTCTCCTCTCCTGTCCTGGATGGCTTCAGCTGTCAATCTGACACAGTCCAGAGTCATTTGAGGGACTCCCAACTGAAGGACTGTCCAGATCAGATCGGGCATGTCTGTGAGAGACTGTCTTGATGGATGGTTGATGTGGGCAGGACTGGCCTACTGTGGGTGGCATCAGGACTGGCCTACTGTGGGTGGCGTCAGGACTGGCCTACTGTGGGTGGCGTCAGGACTGGCCTACTGTGGGTGGCATCAGGACTGGCCTACTGTGGGTGGCATCATTCCTAGGCCTGTGTGCCTGGGCTGTTTAAGAAATGTAGCTGAGTGTGAGTCTGTGGCTGATGGGGCCAGGAGCAGCGTCCCCCCATGGTTTCCTCGACAGTTCCTGCCCCACTTCCCCCAGAAACCACTGTGACCTGGAACTGTAAAATAAAATTAACCCCCTACTCCACCAAGTTGCCTTTGATCATGGTGTCTATCACAGCAACAGAAAGCAAATGAGGACATGTCTTCTTCCTGTGCTAGAGGGTAACCTGATCTAAGCGGGGCCATTTGACAGTCTCCTATGTCAGCACTCACCTGTCCTGCTCAGCTTCCCCCATCATCTGACAGCTGTTTTTTAGAAGACCGCTGAGAGGCTTTGAGTAAACCTTAGCTCTGGCATGACTAAGACATTTTTCTCTATCCTGGACACTTGCATATCTTAGCCAGGTACACTTCTGTTTTCATTTTCTTACATGGTGTGTGGCGAGGGAGGCATGCACATTGCCACAGCATGTGTCTGGAGGTCAAAGGACAACTTGCTGGAGAGTGGGTTCTCTCCTTCCGCCATGTGGGTTCTGGGGATTGGACTCAGATCACCAGTCTTGGCAGCAAGCCCCTTTACCCACTGAGCCATCTCAGTGGTCCTTATTTTTCTTAGTCCTTTGAAAATGTTCCAGGGCTAGGCCGGCCATTGGTGGCTCGTGCCTTTAATCCCAGCATTCTGCAGGCAGATCTCCATGAGTTGAAGGCCAGCCTGGTCTACAGAGCAAGTGCCAGGATAGGCTCTGAAGCTAAACAGAGAAACCCTGTCTTGAAAAAAAAAAGGGGGGGGATGTTCCAGGGCACATGGGTGCTCAGTGACCTTTCCTAGTTTTGCTGTGGATTCTGGTGTGGCCTGTGGCCTTGGTCTTGCCAAGATGCTACTAAGTCTTAATGTTGCCATGAAACCCCGCTATAGCCAGGTTTACTAGGAAATTTGGGTAAGTGTGGGACTAATGACCTTCATCCATTATAAAAACAGCAGTGATGAAAAAAGCAGTAAAGCTGCTCCTGGCTTCACCTGCCCAGGGCCATCACTAACCTCTCCACGTCCACTCAAGATGAACATGTTGGCTAAACTTAGCCCAGCTGTGTTAGATGAGAATACACAACATTGTTATACACTCGTCTAAGATACACCATGGAAAAGAAAATTTCATTCCATTGCTGTCTTCTTTGCTGAGAAATCTGACACCAGCCTGATCTTTCTCTTGTAAGAGAAGGCATCTTTTGGTCTTAACAAATTTTACTTTTTAACTTCAACATATAAAATGTTTTATTACACAGTGTGAGTTGGAATGTTGTGTTAGCTTTTTTTTTTTAACCTTTTATTTTGTATGTATGGCTGTTTCTCCTGCTTGTATGTCTGTGCCTCACATGGAGTACAGAAGAGGCCATCAGATGCCTAGGGCTGGAGTTACAGGTGGTTGTGAGCAGCCCTGTAGGTGCTAGGAATCAAACCAGGTTCTCTGGAAGAACAGCCAGTGCCCTGAACCATCTCTCTGGCATCCCCCCTCCCAGTTTATTGTTTTGTGGTCCAAGAAAGCCTTTTTGATGCTAGAGACAAAAATCTTGAAATACTGCTAGAACACATCTAAATTACAAGGCAGACTCTTTCAAAACAGCGTGTGTGAGGCTGGCAGTGCATCTCAGTAAGAGGGGGCTTGCCCAGCATCTTCAGGGTTATAATTCAAGGCCCAGCACTGCTAAAAGGGGGAAGGAGATGGGGAGGGAAGAAAGGAAGGAGGAGGAGAGGTTGATTTGGGGTGTTTTCAAAATTTGTTTTTATTTTGGGTAGTTTCAATTAGCAACAGGGATCTAGTCTTTTGTCGTTGAGAGGTCTAAATTCTACCTGTGTTCTTTTTCCTCTCCCTTCTTTTCTGGTACCTCCATGACTTCCTGCCATATCTGCCTCCTCTTTGATGTGTTCTAAGACAGTCCCTGCGATCTGTCAGGAAGCTGTTCTTTTGTTTAGTCACTCTCTTCCCCCATAAGCTTGCCTTGTCTCCATTTGAAGTTGTTTCTAATTTGTCACCCATGGTGCCCTTTTTTCCTTTTGCAGCCATCTGATTTATTGTAAGAAAGATCTACGTTGGAATGCCATCTTAGTTTAGTGCTTTGTGGTCCCAATGCTGTTGCTTAGGGTTTGTAAAGTCTAACAAGAGGCAGCCCAGCAGCATCTCCTTCTGAAGCTTGGTTTGCAGTGGCGATGACGGCTGCCTGCAGCTTCTTTGCCCGTCACACACACGGAGCCTTCCTTCTCTTCCAGGTGAAAGATGCTCTGTCCTTTGGGCCTCCCAGCAGCCACTGCTCTGATCCACATGACCTTGCCAGTGTACCAGATCCAGTGGTCTAGTTTAAAACAAGTCCTGAGTTGGATGCAGCCTGTGGCAGAGGAAAACCCTGGCTGGGGATGGGTGGTGGCCGGACTGAGATCACAGGGGGCTTATCTGAGCCAGGGGCAGAGGAGTCTAAAGTAAAAGGGTGTGAAGAGGACAGAGGGAGGGCTCAGCCTCTGTACAAATGTAATAAGATGTGTGCAAGGAAGAGCAAACAAAAAGGAAATCCAGGCTGGGGGTGTGGCTCATCTGGTAAATTGTTTGCCTTGCATGCAAGCAGGCAGGCATGCACGCACGTGACTAGGGGATTTCCCTGCTCTACCTGCATAAGCTAGGTGTGGTGGCTCAAGCCTTTAATCCCAGCACTTGGCAGATAGTGGCAGGAAAATCAGAAGTTTAAGGTCACCTTCAGCTGCAAAGAAAGTTTGAGGGCAGCCTGGGCTATGGGAGACCTTGGCTCAAAAAAAAAAAAAAAAAAAAAAAAAAATCCAGAATTTCTCAAAGAGAAACACGCAATTTTGCCATCATGTGAGCTACAATGAAACAGGGGTGAACCCTAAAGTGTTTAGCCTGGGCAATGCCCAGCCAGGTGGCCTGGTCAGCCCCTGTCAGGTATAGACAGAGCTGGGGGAGGAAACAGGAAGGATATTTACCAGGCCAAGGTGGTCACCTTAAGTGGGAAGTTATACCAGGTAGGGAAGGGGAGGGAAGGATGAAGGAAAGGAGAGATGGGCAGACAGGAGAGGACCCTGGGAAGGCACCTAGAGAAACAGGAGGGTGGAAACAGCTGGGGGTGTGGGAGATAAAGTCTGGTTTGCAGGGAAGGATGGAGGGAGTGGTCTCAGTGTGGGGTGAGGACCAAGGAGGGGTCAGTCAGGGAGAAGGCTGTCCCCTGTTCTGCTGTGTTTGGTCCTGAAAGAGAGCTTGCTTTTTGCCTTTGAGTGTGTGTGTGTGTGTGTGTGTGTGTGTGTGTGTGTGTGTGTGTGTGTGTGTGTGTGTGTGTGTGTGTGTATGATCATCTCTGGTGGCCATACTGTGTTTTCCTGCCTCTTGGAATGGAAGACAGAAAGAAGGTTGCTGTCCATCCTGGGACATGGGAAGCCCACATGTCTCCAGGGAGTCGTGGCCAGCTTCAGGATGGTCCAGGACAGGACAGCGCAGGAGCTGCTCAGAACAAGGAAGACGGCAAGTGCCACTGAGGAGTCTGGGCAGGCAGGAGGCAGCAGCTGCCAGGGCACACAAACTTCATTCCAGAGGCCTCCGGGCCTGAGACAGGATTCTCTGTTCAAGCTCAGCATACCGGGGGAGAAGGGCTTCATAGACCTGGAGGGACAGAAAGAGCAGTTTATAATGTGGAGGAGAAGCGCCACTCACATCAGCTTGCAGCTTGAGATTTAAAAATGTCAATTCTGGGGCTGGAGAGATGGCTCAGCAGTTAAGAGCACTGACTCTTCTTCCAGAGGTTCTGAGTTCAATTCCCGGCAACCACATGGTGGCTCACAACCACCTTGAATGAGATCTGGTGCCCTCTGCTGGCATGCAGGCAGGAGACTGTATACATAATAAATAAATAAATAAATAAATAAATAAATCTTTTTTAAAAAATGTCAATTCTGAGCCAACTACCATGGCGCACACCTTTAGTCCCAGCACTCAGAAGGCAGAGGCAGGCAGATCTCTGAGTTCAAGGCCAACCTGGCAGGACTGTTACACAGAGAAACCCTGTCTCAAAAACCCAAAAAAGAAAAAAGAAAAAAAAGTAAATTCCAAGTCTGGAGAGATACCCCCAGTAGTTTAGAGCACTCGCTGCCCTTACAAAGGACCCAGGTTTGAGTCTCAGCACCCACATAGCAAGCAACTCACTCTGGTCTGTAACTCCAGTTCCAGGGGATCTGACACCCCCTTCCAGCCTCCAGGCACCAAGAATGCACATGATGCATAAATATGCATGTAGACAAAACACTCAGACACATAAAATAAATAAAATTTAAATAAAAAATACATATGTTTATAAAACTTACTCCAAATTTTCAAAACCTTGTGCAAAACCAAAGTGATCTACAACATCAGTAATTTCTTATCTTAGCAGCTATGTGCTAAAATGATGATAATTTGTACACATTAGATTAAGTGAGATGTATTATTAAAATTAATCTTGTTTCTATTTTCGCTTTTGAAAACTGAGGAGTTGGACAGATGGTGCAGTAATTAAGAGCATGCTTTATCCTTGCAGAGGACGCAGGTTCAGTTCCCAGCACCCTTGGTGTCTGTGTAAACCGAGGATGTAGTTACACAGCCAAGTGCATGCTTCCCCTGGGTAAAACCCTAGGACCAATCCCCAAGCACTTGGGAGTGGGGGAGGGGGTGAGTAAGATTTCCCTCTAGTTGGGTATAGCAGGTAGATGTAGATGAGAAAGATAAACTTAGCTTTTAAAGAAAAGAAGGAAGACCCAAGCCAGACTGAGAAGGCAAATGCTAAGAGAAAATCCGATGGCTTCTCACCTGGGAAGCTCCTGGGCTGGGAGTGGCAGCCAGGCTGGGACGAGGGGCTGATTTCGCAACCTCTGAAAAGGCCACACCTGCTCCTCCTGCAAGACCTAGAGGGGAAAGGTCATCTCACATCCGTGCGCACTACAATCGAGGCTAACTGACTTATGAGACACACACTGCTATGTCGATAAACACTGTCAGACCAGGAGGGCCTGGGAGTGCAGCTCAGTGGCTGGCAGGGGCCGCCTCAGCTCAGGGGCAGGGGCTGCCTCAGCACGCAAAGGCCCCAGCTATCACCCAACACCAGAACGGGACAACTCGAAATGTGCTAACCCGGATTAGCCCTTCTCGGAAGAGTTATTAAAAGACACTGACGGCAAAAAAAAAAAAAAAAAAAAAAAAAAAAAACTGCTAAAAATACTTGCCTATTAGAAAATGTCAAGTTCAAAGCCCACCTGGAATCTAGAGTGAACTGTGAACTAAAAGTCAACCTGGACAATTCTGTGAGACCTCATCTCAAAACAAAAATTATGAGAGAGGAAGCACGTGCTCGAGAGAGACAGACAGACAAGAGACAGAGAGACAGAGAGGGACGGACACTTGTGCTTTAGTTTACCAAGCGGACAATCACAAGGGGCCTTGGGTTCAAGCCCCAGTATGGGGTAAGAAGTATGAATTTGGAAGTCAGTTCCCCAATGATCTTGCTACATGAGGCTGCATGAGGTGACGGAGAGAGAGGAATGGGGTAAAGGTTCATTATTAAGAGAACAGCACTGCATTCATTGCTGCGTTGAAAGAAACCCCAAGTTGAAGTCGGTGTGTTGAGAAGTGAAAAGTGAACAGGGAAAGAAAGAGCTCCTGGGGGGACGGGGAGCCCCAGGTGAATCTGACACCCAGGGGATCCCTAGCAAACAGACGACAGGGGGAAACAACCTAACTGAGGGGTCTAACCTTAACCCTAACTCTGTCTTCCAGAAATGTCTCAAGTTTCAGGCAGACCGCCATTAGAGCCACAGCCTCTGGGGAGCTGTCCACGGTTCTGGACTTCTTGGCTCTGAGGCCTTCACGAATGTCTCAGGTTTTTACTGTTCCGGGCGTTATCCGCAGCCACTGCCTTCCTCTGCAGCCACTGTCTTCCTCTCCACTAGCTGAACAGACTTATATCCTTGTCCTGTGATGGTCTTTCCGGTCTCTCTCTGCAGAGCCCGACTCTGATCAGACCTCACCCAGTTTCAATCCTCCTTCCCTCCCTCCACTCTAACTAGAGAATACAAGACAAAGGGTTTGGGTTCATTCTTGACTACTGGGAGGGATAGAAATGAGGCTGACACTCCCAAGACTCCAGCGTCCTCAAACTGGGAATGCCATCTGTAGTGGTTTGAAAGAAAATGGACTCCGAAAGGAGTGGCACTATTACAAGGTGTGGTCTTGTTGGAGGAAGTGTGTCACCGTGGAGGCGGGCTTTGAGGTCTCATATGCTCAAGATACCGCCCAGTGTCTCAGACCACTTCCTGTTGCCTGCAAGATGTAGGACTCTCAGCTCCTTCTCCAGCACCACGTCTGCCTGCACGCCGCCCACCATGATGATAACGGACTGGACCTCTGAAACTGTAAACTGCCACCCCAGTTAAGTGTTTTCCTTGTAAGAGTTGCTGTGGTCATGGTGTCTCTTCACAGCAATAGAAACCTGACTAAGACACTGCCCTTCCCCCTTCCCACTCTTCTCATCCTAGTGGTGCCTAAACACTCCCAGAAACAGCCATACCCCATTCATCAACCTACCATGAAAAGCTCGGTATGCAGAGCCCACGCAGGCTGAGCTGCTGGTGTCCATGACATATACAGGGGCCCCAAAGACATCTGCGAGCACCTGGGAGGGACACAGAGGTTACTCGGGGTGAGTGGTCACTCAGGTCATCAAGAACCTTCTAGGCCCTCCTTCCTCGTGGCTTCTGATACCTTCCATTCAGTCACAGCTGCCTTAAGTAAGCTTAGCGTGTGGAGCTGGTGATGACACACGGTGACCAGTTTACAGCTCTCCCCGTACCTTTTAAAAAACAAGATCCTACCCTATAGCTCCAGGTCAGCCTGAAATTTACTATGTAACCCAAGCTAATCTCAAACCCATCATCTTCCTGCTTCAGCCTCCTGAGTGAGGGGATTGCAAGCATGTACCAACACGCCCTATAGTTTTGTTTTTTATTTTTCTTATTTTTTATTTTTTTAATGATTTATTTATTTATCATGTATAAAGTGCGTGCCAACAGAGGGCATCAGATCTCATTACAGATGGTTGTGAGCCACCATGTGGTTGCTGGGAATTGAACTCAGAACCTCTGGAAGAAAAACCAGTGCTCTTAACCCCTGACCATCTCTCCAGCCCTTGTTTTTTTTTTTTTTTTTACGACTCCATTTTACTGTGTAACCCCGGATGGTGTAGAAATCACTATTTAGACCAAGCTGGCCTAGAACTCACAGATCCACCTGCTGCTGTCTCCTGAGTGTGTATGTGTGCGTGCATGTGCACATGTGTGTGCATGCGTGTGTGCGAACTTGTGCATGTGTAAGCACTCATTCGTGGGGGGATGGGAGGAGAAATTGTGCTGTGTGCCAGAGGCTAACGTCGGGCGTCTTGGTTTGAGAAGGGATCTTTAATTTGGCCGCCAGTTCACAAATTGGCTAGATTGGCTGGCCAGCACTCCCAGAGACCTTCCTGTCTCCACTCCCCCAGTGCTGGGATTACAGGCACACACAACCAAGGCTGACTGTTTTTATGGAATCCAGTTCCTCATGTCTGCATGGCAATCACTTTACCAGCTGAGTCACCTCCATTCCTGTCCTATACTTTTAGACTATTTATGTAATTGTTTTGTTTTGTTTTTTGTCAACTTGACACAAGTTAGAGTTATCTGAAAAGAGGGAAACATGGTTGAGAAAATCCTCCATAAGATTAGCTTGGCCGGGCATTGGTGGCGCATGACTTTAATCCTAGCACTCGGGAGGCAGAGGCAGGTGGATCTCTGTGAGTTCGAGGCCAGCCTGGTCTACAGAGTTAGTGTCAGGATAGGCTCCAAAGCTACACAGAGAAACCCTGTCTCGAAAAACCAAAAAAAAAAAAAAAAAAAAAAAAAAAAAAAAAAAAAAAAAGATTAGCTTGTAGACAAGCCTGTGGGCACTTTTTTTTTTCTTTTTCTTTTCTTTCTTTTTTTTTTTTTTGAGACAGGGTTTCTTTGTGTAGCTTTGGAGCCTATTCTGGCACTCGCTCTGGAGACCAGGCTGGCCTCGAACTCACAGAGATCCACCAACGCCCGGGTTGGCACTTTCTTAATTAGTGATTGATGGGGGAGGAGAGGGCCCAGCCTATTGTGGGTGGGGCCGCCCTTGGGCTGGTGGTCCTGGGTTCTATAAGAAAGCAGGCTGAGCAAGCCATGAGGAACAAGCAGCTCCATGGCTTCTTCTTCAGCTCCTGTCTGCCATTCCTGACATCCCTCAAGGATGGACTTATAAGGTGAAGTAAACCCTTTTCTACCCAAGTTGCTTTTTCTCATGGTGTTTTTTTACAGCAATGTAAACCCTAACTTTGATCATTTGTTTTCAGTGTCACAAGACGGATGGATGGATGGATGGATGGATGGATGGATGGATGGATGGACGGCTGAGAAGATGACTCATTCCGTAAAGAGCTTACTACATATGCATAAGAACCTGACTTTAAGCCCCTAGAAACCCACGTAAAAGGTGGGAAAAAGCTGATGGTATAGTGTGTGACTGTAATCCCAGGCCCAGGAAAGCAAATCCCTGGGGCTTGCCAGCTCACAGGTCCAACCAGTGAGCTCCAGGTTCAGTGAGAGTCTTTGTTCCCCAAATCAGGTGAAGAGTGAGTAAGGAAGGCAATGTCAAGGAAGATGTGGTGGTGGCCACCACACGTACCTGTAAGATGTCTTTATTGTGAGATGCTCCTCCTGTGGCCAGAATTTTTGTTTTGGGCACTACAAAACAAAAGATGAAACAGAACTGAGATAGTTGTAACAACTCTCCCAAGACAAAAAGGACTGTCCTTCAGCCATGGATGGCTTGTGGTAGGTCTGTGGCTCCTGCTGATCTCCCAGGGCTGTGGAGAGACCCAAAGTTTGGCTTGTCCACGAAATGCTCCTCGTATGTAATCTACAGTCCATCTGCCTTTATTGTCTTTATCAACTAAAAAAATGAAAGAATTTGGGGTTGGGGATGTAGCTCAGCTGGGAGAGTGTTTGCCTAGCAAACACAAGGCTCTGAGTTTAACCATAAGTATCCCACTTTGCTCCACCACTACCCCCCAAAAAAATAGAAAAAGGAAAAAAAATCTCCCAACATATCAATAATAGAATGGAATTTTCTTCAATTGATAAGGGCCTCATATTCAAGCCTTACAAAAAGCCTTGATGGTTTTTTTCTTTTGCTCTTTAGAGAGGGTTTATTTCATTTTGTGTGTGTGTGTGTATGTGTCGTGGATGGGGGTTTATTTCATTGTGTGTGTGTGTGTGTGTGTGTGTGTGTGTGTGTGTGTGTCGTGGATGGGGGTTTATTTCATTTTGTGTGTGTGTGTGTGTCGTGGATGGGGTTTATTTCATTTGTGTGTGTGTGTGTGTGTGTGTGTGTGTGTGTGTGTGTCGTGGATGGGGTTTATTTCATTTGTGTGTGTGTGTGTGTGTGTGTGTGTGTCGTGGATGGGGGTTTATTTCATTTTGTGTGTGTGTGTGTGTGTGTGTGTGTGTGTGTGTGTGTGTGTGTGTGTGTGTGTGTGTGTGTGTCGTGGATGGGGGTTTATTTCATTGTGTATGTGTGTCCGTGGATGTGGATGCACATGAGGGAGCTTGTGGAGGTGAAGAGGGCGCTGGATCCCCTGGATCTGGAGTTACGCTTGACAAGGAATGGTGAACACTGAACTCAGGCTTTACGTAAGTGCAGCAGGCATTCTTTTTTTTTTTTTTTCCTCAAGACAGGGTTCCTCTGTGTAGCTTTGGGGCCTGTCCTGGCACTCACTCTGTAGACCAGGCTGGCCTCAAACTCACAGAGATCCACCTGCCTCTGCCTCCCGAGTGCTGGGATTAAGGGCGTGCACCACCAACACCTGGCGAAAGCTGATCTTGTTGGGGAGCCAGAGACATGGCTCAGCTGTAGAGTACTCACCTGGTAGGCATAAGGTCCTGGGTTCCATTGCCAAAATTTTAAAGAAAAGAATAAGAGGAACTGGAGAGATGGCTCAGTGGTTAAGGCACTGGCTGCTCTTCCAGAGGACCCTTGTTTGTTTGATTCCCAGCACCCACGTGGCAGCTCACAATTGTCTGTAACTCCAGTTCCAGAGGTGTCAATGCCCTCTTCTGGCCTCTCCAGGCACCAGGCACGCTACGCATCCTGCTCACACGTCCCTAGACCACTTCCTCACCCCACCTAGGACCGAGGCCACCCACCTTCTCCCCCCATGTCCTGTAATGTCTCTGAGCCTCTGCCCTCCCCAGCCCCAGAAGACATCCAGCTGGCCTCTCACTTACTGACTCGGTAGCCTAGGCCTTCTGCATGAATCCTCTTGGCCATGAACTGTCCTTCAATCAGGGCTCGAATCTCAACATCCCCAGGGAATGCTGAGACCTGTTTACAGAGAGTAGGCACAGTGTGAGGAATTCTGCCTCTCTCTCTCTCTCTCTCTCTCTCTCTCTCTCTCTCTCTCTCGTGTGTGTGTGTGTGTGTGTGTGTGTGTGAGAGTGAGAGAGAGAGAGAGAGAGAGAGAGAGAGAGAGAGAGAGAGAGAGAGAGTGCACGTGTGTGCATGTGCGAGAGAAAGTGAGAGAGTGTGCTCGGGCATGTGTAAGTGATCTTACTTTAACCACCAATTTCACCTGCCACACCTTCACACGGACACCACTCTCACAAGCACAGCTCACATGTCACCTGTGTGCCACTCCAGGGAGTCAGCAACGTCACAGTGATCAGTCTCACGCAGCCAAGGTTTCAAGCACCGACTCCAACATTTCCCCTCTGACCTAGAATGTCATGCGGATCTTCCTGTTTTGTCCTCTTTCCTAACCTAAGGCTGCACTGGTGGTACCTGGTTTTTAAGGTCACATGGCCAAATTAGATTGACAGGGATTAGGATACAGAGTTGATGTGTGATAGCATTAACCCTGAATTTATCCTGAGCACCCACAGTGACGGCTGTCAAGCATCAAGACAGCTCTAACAGGTGCCACCCCAGGCTGAGGCCTGCTTCTGAGACCCTCCAATCAAGAAGTAAACCTGCCATTGTCTCTCACTGCTCATGCAGAGGAGACCCAGGTTTGGGTTCCAGTACCCACATGGTAGCTCACAACCGTCTGTCATTCCAGTTCCAGGGGATCCAGTGTCCTCTTTTGGCCGCTGAGGTCACCAGGCACACACAAGATGGGCATACACCCATGAAAACAAACACAAGCAAATCTGGGGGAAAAAAACATATCTACTGAGTGAGTGAGTGAGTGAGTGAGTGAGTGAGTGAGTGAGTGAGTGAATGAATGAATGAACCTACTTTCTCTTTGATAAGCTTAAGACTGACCTACCCGAGAGCAGGCAGTGTCTTTTCTCTGTAAACAGAGACTGAACTTAACCTCCAACCTAAGGACCAGGGTGGACTGTCTACATGCTTGTTTGTTTGTTTGAGACAGGGTCTCTCTACACAGCCCTGGCTGTCCTGGAACTCCGTAGACCAGGCTGGCCTCAAACTCCGAGATCTGTGTGACTCAGCCTCCTAAGTGCTGGGATCAAAGGCATGCACCACCATTCCCAGAAAACTTTCTACATTGTATCAAAAAAAAAAAAAAAAAAACTTACGGAGAGTGTAACAATTTGCAACACCTAACCCATGTCACCTGGCTATGACAGGGGCTAGAGTATCTCACCAAGGCTCCCCAACATCTACTGGGTTCACAAGCATTCTCCAGCTCCAACCCCCAAAACATGGTTGTCAACTCATGGTAACTACCAGAAAATCCATTCCAAACAGGGACTCTTCTGGACGGGGCCCCATGGAAATAAAAGGAAAGTGGGCTTGAGCTTCCTCCACCACCTTGTGGCCACTGAGGCCTCAGCTTCCCCAACTGTAAAAAGGGTTCGTCATGCCTAACAGAGTTGCTTAAAGAAAGAAGATTATTAAAATCACAAGCCCGATTATGCCTAGGCACGCTACCCAATTACGCTCGGCGAGTGTCACTGTCTCTCCTACAGGCTCTTCCCACTAGAAAGAAATTCCTGACCTCAGGGCCCAAGGGCTTCTGGGAGGCAGAAGGTACAGCCACCAAGGAAATGTCCAGTGACACCAATGGGAGCAGACAGTAGTTCACAGAGCACTCCAGTCCCCTGTACTCGGAGGAGGAGGGACAGGGTCTGTCAGCCCTGCAGAGATGCAGCCTCTAGAATACACCCAAGCACATCTGTAGATGAGCCGGTGAATGAATCCCGACAAGCAGCATGATCTGATAGCCAGCTGTTCAACAGAGCACCCAAGCACCCGACACCAGAGTCGATGGAAACACACAGTATATGTATGTGTCTGGGGCCGGGGAGACAGCTCGGCCCCAGAGTACTTGCTGTGTGAGCAAGAGGACCTGAGTTTGGAGCCTTAGAACCCACAGAAATGCTGGGTGGGTGTGGTGGCTTGCCTGTAGTTCCAGCCTAGCCAAACCCTGAATGAACTCTGGGTTTGATGGAGAGAACCTGTCTTAATGGATCAGGTGGAAGAGCGACTCAGGAAAATTCCCGGTGTCAGTCCTGGGCTGCCACACGCAAGCACACTGGCAACACACATGCAAACATGCACACACACCGCACACACCGCACACACACACCACACACATGCACCACACATCACACACACCGCACACACACATAAACACACACACACACCACACACACACGCACCACACATCACACACACCACACACACACATAAACACACACACACACACCACACACCACACACACGCACCACACACACCACACACACACATAAACACACACACACACACCACACACACCACACACACTCACACACACATAAACACACACACACACACACTCACACACACACACCACACATCACACACACCACACACACACACACACCACACACACTCACACACACACATAAACACACACACACACACACACACTCACACACACACACCACACACACACACACACACACACACACACACACCACACACACTCACACACACACAAACACACACACACCACACACACACACACACACCACACACACACACACACACACACACACACACACACACACACACACACACACACACACACACACACACACACACACACACACACACACACCACACACACACACACACACACACACACACACACACCACCACCACACACACACACACACACACACACACACACACGAAAGAAAAAAAAAAGACCCAAGTACCTCAATGTTTTCTGCATTAAACCTATGACGCCCAATAATTTCAGGGGTGATCTCCATTACATCGAAATAAAAACCTGAAGCAAAACCAGGAAGAGATTAGCTGTCAGCGCCCCAGAACAAAGAACACTTTCTCAAAAGACTTCAAAAAGGGTGAAGCAAAGTTACCTCATCTGTGCCTCAGGCCTCCTCCCATCCATCCCCTCGAGGAGCTCTGAGGTATCCTCAGTCCGTTCTTTCCAACAGAACGGAGGGGACTGGGAAGGCCTGGGCTGTTCTGAGATAACTCTGCTCACTTGCCTTTGGCAGCTCACTAACCCTGAGCACCAACGGAGGTGTGGTCAGGAGACATGCTTTCCTTCCTCAGGACGTGGCCTGGGTGCTGCATTCCTCCTAACCAGCCTTGTGTCTAGGGCAGGAAGCTGTGTACTGAGAAGCAACAGGGCACAGTAGCTCCTGGAGTTGCCATCTCATTCACCAGGGCTTTGAAGGGGTGGGAGGTACAGCTAGAGCCTGACCTTTCATAGCCAAGCATAGCCTCATGACCCCAGGCTCAGAACCTGAGGGGCTCACACCAGCTTGTGAGGCTACAAGTGTAGACACAAAGGATTCCTCCCAAACTTCTCCATGACCCCAACTCATGGTGCTTCTAGCCTTCCCACCCCTGCCACAGGCCCAACCTACCCAAGTTTCCGTTGTTCCCCATCTCCGTGGACTGTAGGGCCTTAGAGAACTTGTTCCAGGAACCGGAAGCAGACTCATCCCGGATCTTCTCTCTTATAAGGGAGCCGTTTTTAAAGCTGCAGAAACACACACAATATGGGTCCTGGGATCCCAGGTTCCGTTGTGGTGTTTGGAACCCATGTGCTCTATATGCTAGGCACCGAGTCTACCACTAAATTTTACACACAGACTGGACCCGGGGGTTTTAGAAGTGTCCTGAGCAGCGGGTCTCCAGGTCAGACTAGATCACAACCCCTGAGCCAGCAAGTCTGTGAGGCTCTCCGGGGGCTCCATGGACATCTTGGAAGGCGCTGGGCTCACACTTATCCTGGGCTCTGTTTATGCTGGAAGCAGCCACAGTGGAGCCCAGGTGGGGCTTCCTATACTTTGTATCAGCTTTCCAATGGGCCAGCTACTAGCACAACTAGGCCTGAATATTCTCCAGTGGTTCTTGGTGCTTACAGCTCAGAAGCCTTCTAAGCCAGGTAGCTTCCAACAGGTGCCAGAGGCCTGCGGTGGGGACTTGGAACATATACCTCCTATGAAACTCTCAGGAAGCAAGCTGTCCCGCACACCAAATTAGATATGTCATGAGGTAAACGCCTTACTTACAAAACTAGTGTCACACAGAACACTGGCGTTAGAGGGAGAGTTTACACCCAGGTGTGGGGGGACTATAGGTCTTGGGTTCTTCCCCAGATAGTTCTGCTGTCAGGCAGGGACTAGTGTCCCCATGGTCTTGGCCGCTCAGGAGGCAATTTAGCAGGAAGGCTTTGGGGTGTTTGGTTGCTCCAGACTTGTCTACATCTCCCTCCCGCAGCCCAGAGATTCCGGGGTTACCACAGAAGAGCCATGTAGTACTGCACGTCTACTGGGTTGCAGAAGATGTGGCCTTCCAGGGCAGGCATGGGCTCTTGGAGCCAGAGAAATAGGGTGTCACTGGTGCCCAGGCTGACCTGAGGAGAACAGAGTAGAGGATGAGGTGTCAGGGCTCCCCTACAAAACTTCCCTTTTAAAGATCTGCTACCCATATCCCAGATCCCATGGGCACTGTTACTGACTTTCTAGAATTTAATACAAAATCACCAAAACAACGGTTTCCCAAATGGCTTCCCTGCTAGATGTAGAGAGCCATAGATTAAATCTTCCCATGTACCTGGGAGTTAACAGCACCCTGGCCCATGTCCAACACTCCTGCACTATGCCCAGCAGACGTCATGGCTGACATCAGCAGAGGCAATGAGCGTCTAAGAAAGACAGAGGATCACCGTCCTAGAGGCAGCAGACCCTCTGCTATTTAGCAAATAAACAGCTGAGACCCAGTGCCTTGGTCCCCAGGACAGAAAGTCTGTAGGTGTGAGGAGTCGTCTTACCGCAAAGTCGCCTTCCTCCAGCCTCATGCCTGCCAGCGACGCTGAGAACAGGAGGAGATCTCCAGTTAGTGGGAGTCACATGATACCACCTTCTGCCTTAACCCACAGGTCAGCAAGCTGAGAGTTCGAGGAGCCCAAAAGATGGCAAGGGCCGAAGGGCAGGCTGTTCTAGCCAAGGCCCCTGATTTGGGCTGAAAAGTCCAACCCTCAGGGATTCAAACTCCCCACCACCGCCAGGTTCTCCAAGAAGTGAGAATCAAGGAGACTAGGCATACGTGGCGGGGAAGATGGAAGGGCTGAGGTCATGGGGACTGCCCCACACCCCCAGAGGCAGGGTCCCCAGCAGCAATCCTTCTCTGCCCTCTTTGCTGAGGTACCCCACCTCTGAAGAAGACACGCACATAGATGGCGCTCACTAAATGTTGAGTGAATGAACTGAGTGAAGGAGAAATGGGATGGAACAGACAACCTTGAACTCAGCTGGAGGCTGTGCTCCCAGGCTGTGAGAATGCAGGAGACAACAACACAAAGCTCTCCCACAGGAGGCCAAGTGAGGGCAGGCCAGCTGCAGCCTGGACACCAGTACAGCAAGTTGACTAAAAGGATGAAGGCGCACACATGAGCATAGGAAAACATCAACAAGGAGAACCCTCCAATTTTAACCACCCTTTGAAGGGCTTTCCCCTGTGGAGCTGAAGGGCAGCACACAGCATCCTCCTCAGTGTGGCCTGTCTGGTCTTTCTTCGGAGACCAGAAGCCTAGAGAGTCCCTGAAGGAGAAGAGGTAAGGTGGGTGTTGCTACAAGAAGCAAACCGTGTTTATACATCTAACGAAGTCCTGAAGAAGGGCTGGAGGAGCCGAGATGGTAGCTGAATAGGAAGGAGCTAGGGATAGAGAGATAACCGCCGTTTTTACATCCATCAGGCTTCACTCACCAACACAGCACAGGCCTGAGAGCCGCCTTTGAGGGCCAGGGCCAGGCTGGGGTGGAAACAGTCAGATTTCAGAAGGAAGAGAGCAGCATGCACAGAAGGCTTTGTGGGGTAGCTAGACTGTGGGCTGAGCACGGTGACGCTTATAGCACCAATGTCGGGGACCCAGGGTTGGGGAGGTGGAGACCTAATAGATCTCTTGAGGTTTACAACCAGCCAGCCTAGTCTCCCTGGGAGTTCTAGGTTAGTGAGAAACCCTACTTAAAAAAAGAAAGGTAAGCAGCATAAGAGGAATGGCAGACAGCTGAGGTTGTCCTCTGATCTACACATGCACACACACACACACACACACACACACACACACACAAACACACACACACACACACACACACACAAACACACACACGCACACGCACACGCACACGCATGTGTACACACAGGGAGATATGAACAAGAAGATGGGGTGGAATTCTTTAAAAGTCCAGTAAGAACCAGGTGTGCTGGCTCACATCTGGATTCCCCATACCCAGGGAGAGAGGACTGATGAGCTTCCGAGGTTAGCCTGGGCTACATAGTAAGACCTGGGCCTTCAGAGGGAGACCCCATCTCAGTTATGTATCTATGGAAAAGGAAGGTGGGAAGTCCAGCAACCCAGAGCCACTCAGAGAGCAGCTCCTCCTCCTGGGGCACTTACCTGGGTTGTCCCCAGTGAAGGCCACCACTTGGCATGTGGGAAGGAATCCATAGCGCTGGACATAGTAGGAAGAAATGGCTCCCTAGGGAGAAAGAACACCCGTGTTCTGCTGCCGTGACCACAGCCTGGCCAGCACAGCCATGCACACTACAAACCAGGAGAGTCCTGGCTCCAGGTAAATGGAACTGAAGAATCTTCCACACCTCAGGCCGTGAGGCTGCTGCAGGCATCTGTGGTCAGTCCTGGAGCTCCATCCTTCCTAGCCACACACAGAAGGAGCCCGGGATAGATCTGGAACCACAGGCCTGAGGTCACCTCGAGGATCATATGACTCTGAGATTTGTGGGTAGTTAGAACATAGCAATCTTTTAACTTCTAACTACTTCCTGAAGCCAAATTCTGGATACAATGTTGAAGAAAAGAAAATAGCAGGACATTGGTAAGCACCTCACAGATGACACAGCAAACACCTTACTTGTTTATCATGCCAGCAACCAGACCAAGAATAATCAGATAGATTAGTGCATACAACAGTGTTCTAATGAAAACTATCCTCAGGCTCAGCCTGGACTATAAAGCAAGTTCAAGGCAAGCCTGAACTAGACAGCAAGCTCAAGGTCAACCTGGACCACCTGAGACTGTCTCAAGAGAAAGGGAATAGATTAGGGGTGTGGCTCATTTGTCAGAATGCTCAACTAGCATGCACAAAACACTGGATTTGACCCCCAGCACCATGTAAAAGCAGGCATGCCGAGGGGGCTGGGGAGACGGCTCACCGGTTAAAAGCACTTAGTGCCACAGCAGAGGACCTGGCTTCGGTTCCCAGCACAGCCAACATGGCACCTCACAACCACCTGTAACTCTGTGGGCACTGCGTGCACATGTGTTCACACATACATGCAGGCCACCTCTCTCTCTCTCTCTCTCTCTCTCTCTCTCTCTCTCTCTCTCTCTCACACACACACACACACACACACACACACACACACACACCTTTCAAAATATGTTACACCAAGCATGGTGGTGTACATGTAATCTTAGCACTCACGAAACTGAGGCAGTTGGACCAGAAGTTTAAGGTCAGCCTGGGTGGCACATCAAGTTCTGGGCCAGCCAGGGATCCCCGAGATCCTGTCTCAAAAAGTAATAATAACAGAACTAAAGAAAA
This sequence comes from Cricetulus griseus, assembly GCF_003668045.3. Lineage (NCBI taxonomy): Eukaryota > Metazoa > Chordata > Mammalia > Rodentia > Cricetidae > Cricetulus > Cricetulus griseus. Next base: position 226,447,945 of record NC_048597.1, on the reverse strand, counting down.
TGAACCAAAAAAGGCAGTTCAGGGCAGGGGACCCCTGAAAACAAGAGCTGAGGCCACCTCTCCCCAAACAGATAAATATCAATTAGGAAGAAGTTAGAAAAGGCAGGCATAACGGTTGGTGCCTATAATTCCAACACCCAGGAAGCTGAGACAGGAGCATGGCCAACTACACAAAAAGATTGCCTCCAAGAAGCACTTTTTTGTTTTTTAAGACAGGCAGTGGTGGTGCATGCCTTTAAATCCCAGTGCTTGGGAGGCAGAGGCAGGAGGATCTCTGTGAATTTGAGACCAGCCTGGTCTACAAAGTGAGTTCCAGGACAGCCAGGACTACACAGAGAAATCCTGTCTCAAAAAGCCAAAGAAAAAATTACTTCTTTAGCCTTGGCTGTCCTGGAACTCACTCTGTAGACCAGGCTGGCCTCAAACTCAGAAATCTGCCTGCCTCTGCCTCCCGAGTACTGGAATTAAAGGTGTTTGCCACCACCACTACCTGGCAAGAAACACATTTTAAAAAGATTTTCCCCTCAGTGTATGGAAAAAAATTTTGTTACAGCCAGCAATGTTTTGGGTTTCCATCAGAACAAGCCATCTGCCCTGGGAAAATAAATGTCTTGACCTAGGTTGCCTCAGAAGCCAGGGTGTGGTGGGGCGTGTTCGCAGGTTAACCTAGAGGAGTAATCTAGGAGACTATAGAAAAACAGAGGGCAAGAAGCCCAAGAGTCCACCATCCCACTGGGCACCCCAAAGGCACCTGGGGCTGAAGACATGGAGGAACCTCTGGAAGCTGGGATTGGTCCTAAGGACTGTCTCCCCAGGGACGAGCAAGAGGCAGTCACTCACCCACAGGCTCCCACAGTCACTGCCTGCACGCTCACAGGACACATGAGTCAGGGAAGCCCAATAGAGAAAGAAAGTACGGTTCCAGCAGGGGTGACACCTGCAGGAGGCCACAGTGACTTCTCTTCATCATTTGATGCATGGTCAATAGGTAAAAATACATTTTTTTCAGAACCAGTTCTTTCCAGTTCCTCCAATACTGGCCTCTGAAATTCCTCCTTTAGGCATTCTTGGTGTAGGGCAAGCAAAGCCTTAGGCAAAGCCTCACACAAAGCGTTGGTCTCAATTTCACATGAAACAAAAGGCCACGGATGGCAGTAACATTCCAGGGGCTCAGTGTACGGACAAATAAACAAAAATAAAAGCAGAATTTCCACACTTCAACAATCAGGCCACATCCACTTGCTTTGGGCTTGACCCCTAGTGACCCATGATAATATATATATTTATCTGAAGCCTAACCTTTTTGAGGCAGGGTCTCACTGTGTGGCTCTGACTGTTCTGGAACTTGCTATGTAGATCAGGCTGGCCTGGAACTCACAGAGATCCACTTGCTTCTATCTTTCAGTGCTAGAATCAAAGGCATGGGCCACCATTCCATGCTTGAAGCCTAATTCTTTGTTTGTTGAGACAGGTTTTTCCATGTAACCCTGGCTGTGTTGGAACTAGCTCTATAGACAATGCTGGCCTGGAACTCAGAGATCCACCTGTCTCTGCCTGGGATTAAAACCCAGCCAGAACCTAATTCTTAATGAACACAGAGTGTTACAAATGCCCCAGTCTCAAGTACAACAATGTAACACTGTAACACTGGCTACGCAGCAAGGCAACTTGGTGTCCGCCTGTCCACAGGCTGGACCCCACACAATGGGACAGAAGCTAAGATCAGTTATTTCCTCCTGCTATATACGAGGCTCTCATGTCTTTCAGCAGTGTGATCCTCTCTGGACACTGGGCCTCTGAGTTTTAATTAATTCTCCCTTTGTTTACACTTTGATGAGTTCTTCTAGTGCCTGCACTACTGTCTGGCCTTCTATGCTGGTTCATACAGAAGTTGTCAGTTTTCTGTTTGCCTTTTCTCTCCTTCTGGTGTCCATGCATTGGTGTCTTGCACTACAGGCTTCCCTGGGAAGGACTGTTCTCCCTTCAGCTCTGTGCACTGGCTTCGCAGCGCACCTTGCAAACAGTGGTTTGATATCCTGCGCATGGTAACGTGTCAGTGAGAATCTATGGGAAAACTATGGCTATGCCTGAGTGTCCTCGCAACAGCCCATCCTCCTGGCAGCCCCGTCTCCTTCCCTCACACTCACCTGTCTGTCCCAGATGGGGTTCTTTCTGACTGTTCTGGCTTCACACGTGTGGCATGTGTGCCAAAAGACACCATGGCCCCTCTCTACTCCCGTGACTCCTCAGTATAGTCAAGAACAGGGCCGGCCAACCAGATCACACTTGGGTGTTCGGTTCATATCCATTCCAAAGGGGTGGCACTACACTCATGGTCAAGTGCCCTTAGCTTACTAGTGTGCCCAACCACCATCTGAAACACTTTCGACATTCTCTATCTCATCATTTGCACAGGAGCCTTGTAAGACAGACAGTATTATCTCCAGGTGAGGAAACTGGAACCCGGATTAAACAGGCAGCCTGAGCTGGGTGTGGTGACGCACGCCTTTGACCTCAGCACTGTGGGGCAGAGGCAGGTGGAACTCTGCATGTTCTATGCCAGCCTGGTCTACATAACAAGTTCCAGGCCATCTAGGGCTACCTGCCTCAAAACAAAACAAAGCAAAACCAACAACAACAAACCATAAACAGGACTTGGGCAAAGCCCTTTAGTCTCAGTCAGTGAGATGCCAGGGCCTGTGGTCTGTCAGCTACTTCGTGCTTCTGTTCTCAAGAGCCTGCCTGCTGCAAGCTTAGTGCCCGGAATCTCAGCACTCTGCGAACTTTTACCCTTGGATGTGCCGACATCCAGATATCCATCAGATAGTTGGGAATCTAGCTCTGCCATGTACAAGCCCCCTATCCAGATAGTCAGATGTTCTGACTATTGTCAAATGCTTAGGCATAAGTGGAAATGTATGTGCTCGGGCGTGTGCGTGCGTGCGTGTGTGTGGGTGTGTGTGTGTGTGTGTACACGAATGTGCATGTGTGGGTATGTGTGTGCATGCGTGAGTGTGCATGCGTGGGGGGGTATGTGTGTGCGCACTCGCGTCGCACTCGAGTGTGTGTCATGCTAAAGTGGATGTGTGCACCGTCCTAGGCTCCACCAGCAGTGCCGGTACCCACAGAAGTCATCCCTGAAAAGAGGACTTACCACAACTGAGCATGAAGGGACTGGTGAGCCAAGTTTCTCCTCCAAATCGGGGGCGCAGGCACCAAGGCAGGCCTGGGACCAGACTTTTTCCTGGATCTGCAACAAATTCATTCCAGACCCTAAGGAAGGAAGGAAACAAAAATAAAAACACCTGGGGGGTGGGAGCTCTGGTGAAAATTGGCGAAACTGGCAAGAAAGTTTCGTCTCTAGTGTAAATTAATGGGTCTCTTTCTTCGTTGTTTCTGCTTGCTTTTTGCTTTTTAGGATTTATTTACTTGCATTTTATGCATATGAATGTTTGCCTGCATGTATATCTGTGCACACACGATTGCACAGTGCCAGTGGAAGTCAGAAAAAAAAAATGTCATATGCTCCTGGCACTGGAGTAACCGATGGTTGTGAGCTGCCATGTGAGTGCTGGGAATGGAACCTGGGTACTCTGGAAGAGCAGCCAGTGCTCTTAACCACTGAGCCATCTCTCCCAAGATGTGTTATTCTTAATACTGCGTTTATGTGTTTGTTTGTGGTTATGTGCACATGACAGCAATCACCCCCAGAGCCCAGAAGAGGCTGTTGGGTCCCCTGAAGCTGGAGGTCCCAATGGTTGTGAGCCACCAGACACAGGTGCTGGGAACTAAACTTGGGTCTGCTGCAGGACCAGGGAATGCTCTTAACCACTGAGCCATCTCTCCAAGAGGCCTGAGCTGCACACTTGCTGTCTCCACACGTCATGATACAAGAAGGCCTCACGAGCTGCCCAATACGTTCAAGTGCCTGGAACCAAAAAATCATTTTTCTCTTTCCTCTTAAGACAGGGTCTCATATCCCAGGCTGACCCCAAACTTACTATGTAGCAGGACCTGGGACTTCTGATCATTTTCCCTCCAGCTCCAAGGGAAGGGATAACAGGCATACACCAATACACCCAGTTTTACTTGGTGCTAGGTATTGCCCAGGGCTTCATGCATTTCAGGCAAGCACTCTACCAAGAATGGTATCACCAATCCTATAACCTTCCATTCTTCATCCACTACCTGGCCTCACAGAAAATGGACTAAAATCTTCCTTCATTCGCCAACCTCCTCCCAGCTTCTCCTCCCTGCTGGCATCACTCCTGTTTCATCAGCTTTGATACCAAAAGCTCACAACTGGGAACAGGGCACGGTGGCATACATTAGCAATCAAAGCATTCCAGGCAGCAGAGGCAGGAGGATTGCTATCAGTTTGAAGCCAGCCTGGGCTACATATTGAGCTCAAGGCTAGCCTGAGACACATATAAAATAAAAACGGAAAAACCGTCTCATAAAAACTAAAACCAGAGGCTGGAGAGATGGCTCACTGATTAAGAGCTTATACTGCTCTTGCAGAGGACCCAACTTTTGTTTCCAGCATCCACATCAGGTGCCTTAAGGCTCCTACAGCTCCAGCTCCAGAGGGGTCTGAGGCCACGCACGTGCGCGCGCGCGCGCACACACACACACACACACACACACACTCAACTCACCTAAAATAAAGTAAATCTATTTTTTTTTCTTTTTTGGTTTTTTGATATAGGGTTTCTCTGTGGCTTTGGAAACTGTCCTGGAACTTGCTCTTGTAGACCAGGCTGGTCTCAAACTCACAGAGATCTGCCTGCCTCTGCCTCCCAAGTGCTGGGACTAAAGGCGTGCACCACTACCACCCGCCGTAAATCTATTTCTTAAAACTCTAAAATCTAAACAAAACAAAATCCCAAATGCTGAGTATGGCAGCACACACCTCTTATCCCAGAAATTAGAAGGTCAGTAGTTCAAGGTAATCCACAACTTTATTGTAAGCTTAAAGCCAGCCTGGGCTACAAGAGACTGTATCTCACAGAATAAAATCAGACTAAACAATAAATAAACACACTTCTCATAAATTTGCCAAATAGGAACAAAACAGTAAGTAGCCTGTGGGAGTCAGACTCCCAAGATGGTCCCTGATGATGCTTGCCTCAGGTACTTACACCCAGTGAGGCCACCCCAACCCTGATCCAGGTTGTTCCCTATGATCAGAAGGATGAAGCTGAAGGGATGAATCTGTCACTTCCAAGATCATCAAAACAACTAGAGTCAGCAGGCCCCTCCTCTCACTGCCCCCCTCCCCTCAGCAGGCCCCTCCTCTCACTGCCTCTCCCTCCCTCCCCTCAGCAGGCCCTTCTTCTCACTGCCCTTCCCTCCCCTCAGCAGGCTCCTCCTCTCATCGCCCCTCCCTCCCCTCAGCAGGCCCCTCCTCTCACTGCCCTTCCCTCCCTCCCCTTAGCAAGCCCTTCTTCTCACTGCCCTTCCCTCCCCTCAGCAGGCCCCTCCTCTCACTGCCCCTCCCTCCCCTCAGCAGGCCCCTCCTCTCACTGCCCTTCCCTCCCTCCCCTTAGCAAGCCCTTCTTCTCACTGCCCTTCCCTCCCCTCAGCAGGCCCCTCCTCTCACTGCCCCTCCCTCCCTCCCCTCAGCAGGCCCCTCCTCTCACTGCCCTCCCTCCCTCCCCTCAGCAGGCCCTTCTTCTCACTGCCCTTCCCTCCCCTCAGCAGGCTCCTCCTCTCATCGCCCCTCCCTCCCCTCAGCAGGCCCCTCCTCTCACTGCCCTTCCCTCCCTCCCCTTAGCAAGCCCTTCTTCTCACTGCCCTTCCCTCCCCTCAGCAGGCCCCTCCTCTCACTGCCCCTCCCTCCCTCCCCTCAGCAGGCCCCTCCTCTCACTGCCCCTCCCTCCCTCCCCTCAGCAGGCCCCTCCTCTCACTGCCCCAACCTTACAGAGGGACTCTGGAAGCCTTCTGTCAAAGTTCATGAACAGGATTTGGGAAGGCCAGCTCGGGTGGGCCCTTCAGCTGCCTTCAGCCCTGGCTGCCACTCTGCCACCTTGTGAGTGATCTTGAGCCAGGACCCACCCAGTGCAGCCACTGCTGCATTCAGGACTGCAGGACCCTCAGGTACAAAGTGAGAACCTAGACACTGGTCACCTTCAGTGACGGGGACGCTTGTTACACAACACAAGATTACTGGGAAGTGATGAGACAGCTGCCCGGACTGGCACCCACCCAGGCTGGATGAGGCACCTGCGGTCCCCACAACCACCCCACCTAAGAACAAGCAACTCTACACGCTCTCAAGGCTTACCTACCGTCACTGTAGTCGATGGGCGAGTACCCTCCCAGGAACAGCGAAGCAGCAAAGCTACTGACCAAGGAAATCCTCTGGAAAAAAAGGGAGCAGAGTGAGAGAAGACCGGCTTCCACACACACTAAGCTACAAACGTTTCGAGCTTTCGCATGAGCAAACACACACACACACACACACACACACACCACACGCCTCAAGGAGGGCTTCATTCCTCAGTGGCTTATGCTGCCGAGTAGGCTGAAACCTGGAATCATCAGATAATAATCTCAGCCAGGTACAGGGGCAGAGCCCTGTCATCTTAGGCCTTGAAGCAGAGGCAGGGGTTTGGAGCCAACCTAGCCTACATAACGAGTTCAAAGCAAGACTAGGTTACACAGCAAAACCCTGTCTCAGAAACCATAGTCAAAACAAAACACAAAACACCTCATGTGAGGGTGTGCACCTGTAATTCTAGCATTCAGGAGGTGTAGGAAGGAAGCTCGGGAGTTCAGGTCATCCTCGGCTTCATAGGGAGATTGAGAACAACCTGGGCTACAGGAGATCCAGGCTCAAAAAGAAAAGAATTAAGCAAAAAGAATACATGTTTATAACTCTTATGGATTTGCCAAACATGTGCAAAAGCACGATACGCAGTTGTTTTGGGAGCCAGGCTTCAAGATGGTCCCTGCTGACCCGACTGACCCACCCTAGATGCCAGCAGCACTATGTGAGCTGGGCTCTGGACTGAACGGAGAGGAAAAGGTCAGCTGGGCATCTGCCTTCATCTCTCCCTGCTTCCTTCAAGCTGCATTTATTCCTTATTTTATGCGTCTGAGCATTTGTCTGCAAGCATATATGCTGAGCATGACATGTGTGCCTGGTGCTCACAGAGGACAGAAGAGGGCGTCAGATCCCCTGGAACTGGACTTATAGATGGTTGTGAGCAGCCATGTGGGTGCTGGGACCTAAACCCAGGTCTTCTGCAAGAGCAGCCAGTGCTCTTCACTCCTGGGCCACCTCTCCATCCTTCTCTCTGCTTTCTGGCTAGGGACACAATGTGACCAGCTGCCTCAAGATCCTGATCTTCAGCGGCCCTGCGATGGCCCTGCACCTTCAGCACAGAGGTCAAAATAAACTCTTTCTTCTCTAAGTTGCTTTTTATCAGTTATTTTCTCACAGAAAGAAGAACACTGACTACAAGAAGGAGCCAGTCATGGTGGGCACACCTGTGATCCCAGCACTTGGGAATCCAGGCTAGCCTGCACTACGTAGTTAAATCCTGCTGCTGTAAAGAAAAATAAAGCACAAAAATTAAAAAACAAAATAGCCGGGCGTTCGTGGCGCACGCCTTTAATCCCAGCACTCGGGAGGTAGAGGCAGGCAGATCTCTGTGAGTTCAAAGCCAGCCTGGTCTCCAGAGCGAGTGTCAGGATAGGCTACACAGCTACACAGAGAAACCCTGTCACAAAAAACCAAAATAAATAAATAAATAAAAATTAAAAATAAAAATAATAAATAAATAAATAAATAAATAATAAGGAATGAGGGCCAGCAAGATGGCCCAGTAGGTTAGCGTACTTGCCACCAAGCCTGACAACCTGAGTTCCATCTCTGGGCCTGATGTGGTGTGAGGGGAGAATCGACTCCCATAAGTTGTCCTCTAATCTCCACATACAAACCTATTCACACTCCATACACACAAATTACACACAAATAAATAATAAAAATAAGTTACTTTTCTTGTTGATCTTTTATAAAAAAAAAAGTAAATTTAAGAAGAAAGGAGGGAAGGAGAAAAAAAGAACATCCTAAGCAGTTTTATCACTGTGCAAACACCATCCAGCATGTTTACACAGATCTAGACAGGGGAGCCTAGCACATACCTAGGCTATATGGCACAGCCTGTGGCTCCTGGGCCGCTGCAGACAAGTGTGGCACAGTGCCCTCGGTGTATTGAAAATTAGGAAAGATACAGGCTTTTTGCCTTTATTTTTAATTTGCTTTGCTGTATTATTTGTCACGTGAGAGGGCTGCACACATGCCACAGCACACGTGTGGCGGCGAGAGGGGCAGCTTTCAGGAGCTGGTTCTCCTCTTCCGTCCTAGGGGCTGTGGGGATCAAACTCAGGGGGCCGGGCTTGGAGGCAAGCCCCTGTGCCCTCGAATTATCTCAATGCCCCTCTCTGAGTCATTTGACACCCACCCATCAAGGGCATTAGCCCATTCTTATAAGGTGTTTGTGTTGAGGCCAGGGTGATAAAAAGGATTTAAGTGTGACTTTGATGGAACATGAAGTCTCACCAACCTCGGAGTTTGAGTAGGCCTCAGGGTTTTGCTGGAAAAGCTTTGCTATCTGGTTCCCTGTAAAGCGCTGGGGAGAAAAAAAGAGCACAGATTCTTAGACATTCAGATCCTACACAGAATAACCTTACAGTGAGGTCAGCATAGCATAATCTGGGTATGGCATGGAATAGCAATAGCTTTGAAAACCCCCCAAATCTAGAAACACTCATTACCAGCTGAACACAGAAAATGGTGGTGTATTTTGGCCTTTGAGTTCTGAAAAAGTTCTTGGTAATGAGCTCTCAGGAAGTCACCTCAGCTTCCTGGGAGAGTCAATCAGCTCTTTGACTAGCCCTTACTATAACTGTCCTTAAAATATATTTATTTATGTAGTTAATGTGTACGGGCCTGTGCCTGAGTGTGTGTCTGTTTGCCACATGTGTGCAGGAACCTACAGAGACCAGAAGAGGCCATCAGATCACCCTGGAGCTGGAGTTACAGGTAGTTATGAACTGTTGTGTAGGAGCTGGCAACTGAACCCATGTCCTCTGCAAGAGCAGCCAGTGCTATTAACCACAGAAACCCCTTCCCAGCTCCATGAGACCAGAAGCAGGGGCTCAGGAATTCTCCTTGTGGAAACTGTATTATTCCTAGTATTCTAACTGGGCTTAAAAACGTTTTGCCTTTGTTTTTACTTTATTTTATGAGGGAGGTATATGACGGGGGACGTCCTTCTGTATTTATGTTTCTCTTATTGGTTGATGAATAAAACACTATTTGGCCAATAGAGGCAGGAAGATAGGTGGGACTACGAGACAAAAGAGAATTCTGGGAGAGGTAGGCGGAGAGAGATGACGAAGAGACGCCATGTAGACCACAAAGGAGTAACAGGCCTGGGCATTCTCTGGTAAACCAAGACAATGTGGAAATACATAGATTAAAGATTAATAGACATGGGTTAATAATTAAGACAGAGCTAGACAATAAGAAGCCCTAGCCACCGGTCAACGGGTTTATAATTAATATAGTGTCTGTGTGTTTATTTGGGGCTGAGAAGGGCGGTGTGACCTGGCAGGACAAGAAAACTCCAGCAGTGTGTGTGTGTGTGTGTATGTGTGTGTGTGTGTGTATCTGTCCATGTAGTGGGTGTCCAATCCCTTGGACACACAGGTGCTAGCCACCAGATGTCCTGGGAACAGAACCCCTACAAGTGCAGTATGAACTCTGACCTGCTGAGCCATCTCCAGACCTCCATTCCCTACTTAAGCCATGGTCACATTACCCAAGATAGCCAATCACAACAGACTCTGGGATGGTAAGTAGCTAAAGCCCTTGGAGCCCCTTGAGTTCAGTCTTCTGAACTCTTAACTCTTTTCAACTTCAAACGACCTCAAATAGATTCTGCCCTACTTGCTATCGAGAGGTTACAGACCATGAGTCTGAGGCAGCACCCCCCGCCCCACAGTAGCTCCAGTGAGGGATGCAGCCATGCTCAGACCCCAGCCCTGGCCTGGGACCACATGCAAGGACCTTACCATTGCCCGATAAATGAGACAGGACAGCCTGGATCAGAACCCAGGGTCTGCATGTTCCAACCTGGCTTCTGACACTGACATTAGCACCAGTTCAGACAATCCCTGCCCCCACAGGCTGGGTGCCCACTGCATCCTCCCAGAGCCGTACTCCCCATCCTAGCATGGGTGTTACCTACCTCATAAGCCCGGGACCCTGTGAGGCAGCTGAGAGCCCGGGCCCCACCCACAGCAGCCTCCAGCTGGCGGCACTGGGCTGTGGTACTGGAGTCCATCCATATCGGGCAGTCGCTGATGGAGAAGCAGGCCTGGAAAGAACAGCAGGGGTTCAGGCTTCTCTTCTACCACTGACCACAGGCAACCCTGGGGCTGGTAGTCATACTGTTTCTCATATCAGAAAGACCCTGTGGACAAGCCCTCTGTGGGGCCAGTGAGGTCTCACCAGAAAGCCTGGGGTGGGATGATCTCTGCTAAACATTCCTGGGCAAGTCAGGGGGTGGTGGCACACGCCTTTAGTCCCAGCACTCGGGAAGCAGAGTTAGGATGATATCGGTGAGTTCGAGGGCAGCCTGGTCTACAGAGCAAATTTCAGGACAACCAGGACAGTCTCCAAAGCTACACAGAGAAACTCTGTCTCAAAACACCAAAAAAAAAAAAAAAAAAAAAAGACGCCTGGGAGATTCAGGCTGCAGAAGACAGGTAACAGTGGCATCAAAAGTTTAGCTGGAGCTTTGGAAACAGGAAAAGGAAACTGCACCTCACAGCATCACCCAGGGGCCCACACCAGCTGCTCTACAAAGGAAGGGACTCATTGATGAGAGGTCATCTGCACATCTGGGCAACCCCAAGGGGACCAGCCTGGGGGTGGGGCAGACCATGCTCCACCTTCTCACACCCATGACAATGCAGAGACACCCTGGATTTCTGGGTTCCCTGGACACAGGGGTCCTCCCTGCAGGCTTTGCAGAGGTTTTTTTTAGATTCACAAGCATCTTCACCTGCAGCTGCTGACATAATGGGAGAGCTGGTGACAGGCTTGACAGCACCAGGCTGGCTCCAGTCTTCCAGTAAACGCTTCCATGTTGCTGTTGAGAGGAATGCAAGCACACGTTCACATAACATGCCTGGAGTCACAAACTCCTGCAAATACAGAGCCAGATCACAAGCCAAAAAAGAAAAAAAAAAAGTCTTCAAGACTATCTCTACCACCTCTTTGCCACACAGCTCAGTGCCTTTATTATGTGTGGCTTTCACTTTTATAAAATGAGAAGAAACTCCTTCCCATCACCTCAAAACTTGTAGGAAGGGTTCTAGAATCATTGGTCTGTATTGTGGTGTCTTTTGTTAGACTGTACTAAGTTTTCAAATACCACCTGCAGTAGTGCCTGAGGTTGCCTCATGCCATGTATTCACTTAACAAACATACTGGGCATCAGGATCATGCCAGACACGAGTTAATAGGTTATTACTGACCCCGAAGTCCAGGGCAATGAAAAAGAGTAAGAGAAAGACACAACAAGGCAACTACAAAACCCTGCAGAGGGCTCAGGACATGGCTCAGTGGTTAAAGTGCTTGCCATGCAAGCATGAGGGCCTGAGTTCAGTCAAGCCTTGAAAAAATAGCCTGGGGTGGGGTGGAGAGATGGCTCAGTGGTTAAGAGCACTGGCTGCTCTTCTAAGGGGCCTAGGGTCAACTCCCAGCACCCATCTGTAACTACAATTCCAGAGACTCTGACAGCCTCTTCAGGCCTCTGCAGGCACCAGGCACACATGTGGTGCAGAGACATACATGCAGACAAAACACTCACACATAGAAAATAAATAATAAATACACTTCAAAGGAATCTAGAGGGCTGGAGAGATGGCTCAGTAGCTAAAAGATCTGGCTGCTCTTCCAGAAGACCTGGATTCAATTCCCAGCACCCACATGGAGGCTCTCAACCATTTGACATGCATGTAGACAAAACACCATACATATAAAAATAAAATGATTTTTTAAAAGAAAAATAACAATAGGTCTGGAGAGATGGCGCAGCGGGTTAAGAGCACTGACTGCTCCTCCAGAGGTCCTGGGGGTTCAGTTCCCAGCACCCACACGGTGGCTCACAACTATGTATAATGAGATCTCGTGCCCTCTTCTGGTGTGCAGGGACACATGGAAGCAGAATGTTGTATACATAATAAATAAATAAAATCTTAAAAAAAAAAAAAAGAGTAGCGCCGGGTGGTGGTGGTGCACACCTTTAATCTCAGCACTAGGGAAGCAGAGGCAGGCGGATCTCTGTGAGCTCGAGACCAGCCTGGTCTACAAGAGCTAGTTCCAGGACAGCCTCCAAAGTCACAGAGAAACCCTGCCTTGAATCCCCCCACACCCTCCCAAAAAAAGAGAAGCTAAAATTTAAGGAAGTGTATCCTGTTCCAGGCACTGTACTATGTTCTATCAGTCACAGTGACCCTATGCGAGATAAGGGTACAGTGTGATGTGACTTGGGTCAGGCATCTACATGGCAGAGCTGAGCATGCCCAGAGCACCTCAGCTCAGAATCTCCACTGGGACTAGAGAAGTCGAGGACCTCAGCACAGTGCCCGGCACACACTCAGGCCAGGTCCACTCTCGACAACAGGAATACTACAACTCTCTACTGAAAATACTCTCAGGACTGGAGAGGTGGCTCAGCAGTTCAGGACGCTTGCTGCTTTGGCAGAGGACCCAAGTTTGGTTCTCAACACCCACATCAAGGGACTCACAATTGTCTGAGCTCCAGAGGAACCAGCATCCTCTTCGGGCCTCCTAGGGCACCTGCACTTATGTGAACAAACCTACACACACACACACACACACACACACACACACACACACACACACACACACCCTCACACATACACATACACACACACACTCATACATACACACACACACATACATATTCATACCTAAAAATAAACACATAAAACTACTCTGTTAGTATCACTTCTTACTGTTTTTCCTTCCAAGAACTAGAAAGCAGTTTTAGTGTCACCAAACAGTAGTAATAAACCCACATCTAATGTTCCCTCCATCCCTTTCTGTGATCTATACATAGTTTCCCTATCAACTGTCCTACCTTACTGTTGTCTATTTATTGAATGCTGAAGAGCAAACGTCGGGCCTCACACATGCTAGGAAAGTGTTCTACCACTGAATTATATGCCTAGCCCTCTGTTTAATTCTAATTAACTTGCCCAGGCTACCTTCGAACTCACCCTGTAGCCCAGGTAGGCTTTGAACTTGCAATCCTCTTGCCTCAGTCTTGCAATTAGCTGGATTACAGGCCTACACCACCAAGCCCACCTGAATGTCCTGTTTACATAGAAGCAGCTCAGACCCTTTTAAAAAGACCAGCCATACAGCCCCTAAGGTGAAAGAGCTGAGGGTACTGTCACTACCAAAAACATGCTTACTCACATTTGAGGCCAGCCTGGTCTATAGAGCCAAGTTCCAGGTCAGGGCTACACAGAGAAACCCTGTCTCAGAAAATCTAAAAAGAAAAAGAAAAAGAAAGAGAGAGGGAGAGGGAGGAAGGAAGGAAGGAAGGAAGGAAGGAAGGAAGGAAGGAAGGAAGGAAAGAAGGAAGGAAGGGAAAGAAAGAAATGTGCACTCCACGGGAACCCATCACCCGCCCACTGCTGATATAGCCAAGTTCCCAGGGCAAATGGGGCTGCTGTTGACAAACCTGGCCTGCCCCAGATAAGGCTAGAACTTGAGAGAAGTCAAAGCCGGAAGCCTTCATCTTCTCCAGGATCAGGTCCAGAGCCTGAGAATAGAATCCACCATGACTCAACAGAACCCACCATGACTCAAGGGAATCCACCATGACTCAACAGAACCCACCACGATCAACAGAATCCACCATGACTGAACAGAACCCACCATGACTCAACAGAACCCACTGTGAATCAACAGAACCCACCATGACTCAACAGAACCCACTGTGAATCAACAGAACCCACCATGACTCAACAGAACCCACCATGACTCAACAGAACCCACTGTGAATCAACAGAACCCACCATGACTCAACTCAATGGAACCCACTATGACTCAGTAGAACCACTGAGTCCTCTAAGCCACAAACCTCAGCACAGAAATGCCAAGGGCTCTGTGGAGAGGAGGGTCATCACTATAGGGTCTGTGTCAGGATAGTTAATTAAACAAGCTGGCATCGGTCAAATAAAAGGGTCAACTTGGCTAAACACATATTTTTTTTTGTATGTCTTAAACCTTTATTTTTCCTAGCTGTGGTAGTTCATGTCTTTAAACCCAGCACTCAGGAAGATGTGGATCTCTGAGAGTTTGAGTCCAGCCTGGTCTACAAAGTGAGTTCCAGCACAGCCAGGGTTGTTACACAGATAATTCCTGTCTTAAAAATCCAACAAACAAATTTAAAAACCAATTATTTGTATTTGTGTGTATTTGTGTGTAAATGTATATGTGTCTATGTGAATGTGTGTTCCATGTGTGCAGGTACCTGAGAAGGCCAGAAGAGGTCATCAGATACCCGGAAGCTGGAGTTAAATGGTTGTGAGCAATCTGGCATGGGTGCTGGGAGCTAAGCTCAGGTCCTCTGGAAGAGTAGCAAGCACTCTTAACCAGTCGTCTCTCCAGATCTGTTTCTGGTTTGTTTGTTTTTTTGAAAGAGGGTCTCATGACATCCAGGCTGCCCCCCAACTCACTATGTAGCTAAGTAGTGCAGGTATCCAGACAGGGAAGCAAACCGCTCAGAGAGATAATGAAACCCTGAGCTGGGCAGTGGTAGCGCACACCTTTAATCCAGCATTTGGGAGGCAGAGGCAGGCGGATCTCTGAGTTCCAGGCCAGTCTGGTCTACAGAGTAACAGCCAGAGCCACAGAGAAACCCTATCTAGAAAAGCCAAAAAAAAAAGAAAAAAGAAAACACAGTTCAGATTGACTTCATCAACCTGGATCAGACTTCCGGAACTCTAATAACAGGCAGTTTATTACCAATGTATTTAAGAACACTATAATATGGAAAAAAAGTTTCCTGGTGTAATACAATCCCTGGTGCACAAGGAAGCATGATTACATTGAGACTCAACTCAGGGTGCATGTCATTTCTTCCAAGAAGATGGGTTCTAGAAATAGGCTACCTGTACTTGCTTAATAGAGGTCATTGGGTTATTAGCCACTTCCTGTCCTGGCTGTAGGAGCTTGATATGGCCTGGCCCAACAGATAACACCAGGCTATTAATCACTTCCAATTCTTAGCTTTCGGAATGGAAGAACAGGTTTTATATCTTCCCCATTGGAAAGACAATCCAGTGTACTTAACATTCCTAGTTTCTCTGGAGATCCGAGTACACCTCCAGGCTATGCTTCCAACAGCTAAGGATGACCTTGAACTCCTGATCTTTCGGCTTCCACCTCTGAAGTGCTGGGATTCCAGGTGTGTGC
Source organism: Cricetulus griseus (assembly GCF_003668045.3). NCBI lineage: Eukaryota > Metazoa > Chordata > Mammalia > Rodentia > Cricetidae > Cricetulus > Cricetulus griseus. The sequence continues at coordinate 226,432,410 of NC_048597.1, read as the reverse complement.
CATGCCTACTCTGGCTAAATAAATGTTTGAAAACAAAACAAAACACCGAAATCATAAACCACTAATCCTCAGGATTTCTGTCTCTACTTGGTATTCTCCAAGCACTCAACAACTCAAATTTGTGTTTTTCTTTTACTTGTATTTCTACTTCACCGACTGTCTGAACGATCTGAGTCCAACAGAGAAGGGCAAGCCAGGCAGATGTTGCCATTAGAAGACGCCAGCCAGGTCCAGACTGTCTGTCCACAGGGGCATGAGGCTAAAGGAGTGAGTAGAGTCCACTACCCAATGGCCATCTAACACTCTTGATCCGACTGGAATCTTTCTCCAGGAGTGGGAGGGAAAGGCGGTGGTGTTCAGCAGAGTGCCACATTACTGCCTAAGACCTCACAGCCAGATGGGATGGGATGCAGTTTAATTGGTAGAACACTTGCCTACCATACATAAAGCCCTGGCTTCCAGCCCCAAACCACATAAAGCCAAGCTTGGCGGCACACAAGATTATCTTAGTGCTCGGGAGACAGAGGCAGGGGCATCAGAAGTTTAAGGTCGCCCTCAGCTACACAGTGTTTGAGGCCAATCTGGGATACATGAGAACCTGTCTCAATATGTATCCATGTCATGAGAGATGACACAGACAGACAGATACAAGAACATTTCATGGCAGGAATCTGAAATGCATTCCCGCATTCCTGCATTCCCGCTTGTATCTTCTGAGGGCAGAGAAATCACTCTGGTTTTTGTCTAACCCTGACATCTCCATGCTGTGGTCACTGCTGGCCCTGACAATGCCACTTGCCAAACCTCAGACAGGAGGGCAGGGACTGGCAAAGTCTGAAACAAGTCCAGCCCCAGAGGCTGCCACAGCCACGTGGCCACCCTGGCTCCTCATGCAACCCTGTATCTCCCCCCACCTACCTGACACAGCCCTTAACATCTGCGGCCTCTTGACCCTCGTCTCTGGCCGCCTACTACCACCTCTCCTCAGTGCAGTCTTCTGAAACGCTCTCCCAGACAACCTGTCTGGGTAGAATCCATCCTTAACTTCACTCCTCCAGCATTTGACCCAAGCATGATCAGGCAGACAAAACAGAACTCACACTAGTTTATTAAAAAAAAAAAAAATTATGTAGGAGATTGTTCAACAGGTACAGGAGGGTGGAGAAGGCCTTTGGCAGACACAGGCTATGCTGCCCTTGGCTTTCAAGTTGATGGACTTTGGCGCCATTAGCACATTAGGCAATCCAAATCCTATCATGTCCATGTTGAACAGATCCTTGCAGAGGTCACCAGATCAGGCCACAGGTGAACCAGAGTGGGTGACCCTAAGCAGGCAGGTTGATCGCAGCCTGACTAGTTGATTTGTAAGTCACTATTTATTCGGAGTGACCATGCCATGGGGACAAATACGAAGACACCAGGGGCCATGCTTGGACTGACAGCGGGGACTGGGAAAGCCTGGTTTTGTGTCCCTTTAGAGGTGGCATGGGCTGGGGATACAGCTCAGTAGAAACTCCAGGATTGCATGTTGGCCATGGTGTTACACACCTGTAATCCCAGCACTTGGTGGTAAAGACAGGAGGGTCGGAAGTTCAAGGTCATCCTTGGCCACATAGTGAGTTTGAGACCACCCTGAGCTATGAGAGTTGGCCTTTGAAACAATAAACAATAAATAAATAACTCTTCGAAGGCTGGGCTTGCCAACCTTTGTGGCTCTCGTATCTAGAAGTCTCTCGTGAGTCCTTGCAGAAAAGCACAGGCGCCATCTAAGGCTGGTCTGCCCCAGGAATCACTCGACTTGCTTTAACCCTGGTTAGAGGGTTAAACAGTCTCAATGGATGCCTCCATGAGTTGATACCTTGGGGACACCAGTGACACAGGCTGGACACAGGAGAAGGAAGGGGGCCTCCCTGTGCTTACCTGGACCCACATCAGGACTGGAGAGGTAACCGTCAGCCTGTCCTTGTGTACATGGACACCGCCCTGAGTTCTGCAGGGAGAACAGGTATGTGGGATGGAGCTCCAGGGTAGGCTGAGCTCTGAGAAGCTGCCCCATGGTCGAAAGAGACCTCCAGTTAGAGGACACTATCCCGTGAGTGCCAAGCAGAAATTGTGTGCTGACCAGGGGAAGATGTAAAAAAAAGGTATGAAATCCTTTTTCATATGAAACTGGACAGCTCATTTTTCAGTTTTCACTTTATGTGTATGCATGCTTTGCCTACACGTATGTCTGTGAACCACATGTGTGCCTGGTGCTCTGGGAGATCAGAACAGGCTGTAAGAACTGGAGTCACAGATGGTTGTGAGTCACTATGTAGGTGCTGGGAATGGAACCCAGGTCCTCTGGAAGAGCAGCCAGTGCTCTTAACTGCTGAGCCATCTCTCCAGCCCTGAGGAAGCGTTTCCTAGAAGATACCTCAGAAGAGAAAACCTTGCTAGAAGGCAGGGTTGGGCCTCATGACTGAAAACTGGTTGCTTCCCACACCCCAACCTCCAGAGTCTTACATTGTAGCTCAGGCTGTCCTGGAACTCAGTCCTGATTGCTTAGATTGCAAGAGTGTACCACCACCAACCCAGGTGAGCAGGTAAATTTATCTAAGAGAGACGGATGGTACAGCCCCATGGTACACCAACTGTTTAATGTGTACAAAGCCCTCTTTTTTTGATCCCCAGGACAGAAAGAAAAATGAACATTTTTTTCTAGAGGAACAGCCAAGTGTGGTGGCACACTCCTGTAATCCCTGCTCTCAGGAGACTGAGGCAAGAGGACTATGTACTGGGGTCCAGCCTGTGCTACAAAGTGAGCCTTTGTCTCAACAACAATAACAACAACAAAACCCAGATGCGGTGACTGTAACCTCAGCCTCTGGGAAGGAAGGCAGGGGGTTTAAGGTTATCTTCAGTTACACAGCGAGGTACATGAGGCCCTGTTTCAACAAGGGGAAGAGGAGGCAGAGAAGACACACTCAGGCGCAGTGCACCTGCGCACATAACACAACCCTTCCCTGTTGCCATGTGCCAAAGGGACCCCAAGAAGAAGGGGGCCCCAGTAGATATGACCACTGGACTCTGGCCAGAAGCATGAGCTGATGTGAACTTTCTTGTTTTGTTTTTTGTTTATTTTGTTTTTTGAAATAGGGTTTCTCTATGTAGCCCTGGCTGCCCCGGAACTCACTTTGTAGACCAGGCTGGCCTTGAACTCACAGAGACAGATCCACCTGCCTCTGCCTCCTGAGTGCTGGGATCAAAGGCATGCGCCACTACTTCCCAGCTTTGTGAACCTTTTTTTTTTTTATATAACTTCACCAGTCTGTGGTACTTTTTCATTAGCAACCGAAGGTAGCCAAGTACAACCATCAAAGCTTAGCACCCAGCACCGTGCCTGGTAAAAGCAGATCTCAAATGTGGGAGTGAATGAATGGCTTGAACTGGGGGAGAAATCACTTCCTGTATAGGAAGAAAAGATTCTCAGAGAATAGCAAGATACCTCAGGGGTTAGGACCTGGGTTGGATTCCCAGCACCCTATGGTGGGTCACAACTCCAGTTACAGGGGATCTGATGTCGTCTTCTGGCCGCTGTGGGCCCCAGACATGAATGTGGTACACAACATACATGTAAGCAAACACCCATACACATATAACAATAATGAGGATGATGATAATAATAGTAGAAGGTGCTCAATTTCTACGTAGACTGCCTCTCCAGCATCTGGGTTAAGTCAGAACAATACAGCTGATAGATGTAAATGGTTTAGGGAAAACCTCAAACCGCCCACCCACCCACGCACACCAGGTACATACCCAAATTCAGGAAGGTCTGTGTCAAAATGCACACTGTCCTCATAGAAGACATTCAACTCTGCATCAACAGCAACAATTTTAACCTGGAAGACGTTTATGAAAATGGTGTCTAGGATTTTCTGAGCCTCTACTTATGGCCCAAAGGGCTTCAAAACATCAGTCAGGGGGCAGCAGCACTGTTACCACAGCAACAGAAGTTTCATGGGGCATATGTTCAAAGATTTAGTTAAAAAAAAGAAAGAGAGAAATTAAAGAATGGGAAAGCCAGCTGAAACTCCCACTGTTTACAAGAATCTGGTCCCCAAACTGGAGGCCAGGATCCTACACCTGGCAAGGAGGCGTGTCTGCAGGGATTGTCTGTCCCTAGAGCCATGACCACAGTCAAGCCATACATGACATCTTAATGAAGCCATTCCAACCTCAGGGAAGATGGGGAAACAGCAAGGCGACTCTCTGAGTCCTACGGGATGTTCTCCTGAGACCTGAAAGTTCTGCCTCTCTTCACCCATCTGAGGTGAAGGGTTTCACAGCCACCAGGCTTATTCCCCAAGGACGCATGTTGAAACCCCCCTGGGCGTCCCAGGCCTACTTGGAAGCCAGGTTTTAATTCTACTCAGCTACCAACCTTTACAGCAGTCCTGGGATCACAGACCCTGGCATGCTACTGCCAGCCAAGAGAGGTCACGGGGCGGGGGAGGGGCGGGGGGGGGCAAGGTCCCTTTGGACAGTATGCCATTTCACTATGCCTGCCTTGGTGGCGCACTACTTTAAACCCAGCACTCAGGAGGCAAAGGCGGGTGGAACTCTGTGAAGTTCAAGGCCAGCCTGGTCTACACAGCGAGTCCAGGCCAGCCAGAGCTACATAGTGAGGCCTTGACTCAAAATATAAAATAAAATACTAAAAATAAAGTAAAGGTGCTTGGCTTGATCCGAATCTAGGCTATGCATGCGCGCACACCCCTGCCAGCCTGTGGGCTCTGCTGTTCTCGCTGGGTGTCCTGGGTCCCTGCCACCCGCAGCCCTGACACCGCGTGGACCCCTCGAGTCACTCCCCGCCCCCATGCATGTCCGCGGGGTTCCGCGGGGAGGCACCCGCGGTTTCCGGGAGAACGCGTCGGGCTGGCGGGGCACCGCCAGGCTCGCACTTCGCGCTCCCAGCCCGCACGTACCTGCTGCGTGCTGAAGTCCCAGCCCAGGCAGCAGCGGCGGCCCGCGCGCTCCGCCATGGCCCTGGGGGTCCCCGCTGCCCGTCTGTGCGTCGTGTGGCCCGCGGCGGTGACTGTGTCGCCGCGCTCCGACACCCAGGGACGCCGGGGCCTGCCTCTCGCCACGCCCCGCAGGACTCTGGCCTGGAGTCACGAGGCGGGTCTACACTCTGGCGCCACCTGCGGGACGACCTGGGGCACTTGAGGTCCCTAGCCGTGCAGGTCCTCACCCCTCGAGCCTCACCCGCCGGCCTTAAGAAGGCTTGGCTTCCTTTGGAGACCTGGGAACTCTGAGGTGACTAGTTCTTGCAGGTACCCCGGGTGGTTCTAGGTCAGGGAATCCTTTGGAATTGCCTCTTGGGTAGTGGAGTAGCTGTCCACTGCACGGTAGTGACTCAAAGTCACAAGAATGAGTCCTGAGGTTAGAAGAGCTGGGCTTTGATAGGCCTTGTCCATGCCTACAACATCTGTTTGTTCCCCCAGATGTGTGACATCTCACCTTCCGATGTCAAATCAGTGTTCTTGGGTCTGTGAGATGGTTCTGTGTGTGTGTGTGTGTGTGTGTGTGTGTGTGTGCGTGCGTGCGCGTGCTCTCTCGTCTGAGATGGTTAAAGGCACTTGCCACCAAGCCTAAGTACCTTAGTTTCAACCCCAGGATGCATGTGGTAGAAAGATCCTACACATCTTACAAGTTATCCTCTGACCTCCCATGCATAGCACGGCACGTGTGCCAATACACACCACAAACAAATAATAAACAAACAAATAATGACAACATTTGAAAAAAATCAGAGGCTGTGATGCCCCACTGTGGATGGGACTCATTCATCCCCGCTGTTAATTAATGTATTCGTGGTTTAATGGGTCAGGCATGGCAAAGCCAGACAACAGCCCAAGCCAGATGTCTCCCTGGAAATGCCCATGACATCCACCTGCCTACAGGAAGTGTAGATGAGGTGCAGCCGGTGGATCATCAGACTCCTCCTTGCTGAACACCCCAGCTTGGCGCTCAGCCTGATCAAGAAGGCACTTAAACTAAGTGTCTGTCTCCCAGGGCATTCGCTGCTCACTGGGGACACAGGCCCTCAGCTGTCACCACTCAGGATGCCAATGGCCAGACACAGGGACTGCTCAAGAGCAAGTGTGTGACCTGCTGAGCACACTTAGTCCTCACAGTGACGGTGGGAGGTAGGTTTGACCAGCTCCATCCTATCTTTTGTTTCTTTAGGCCTTGTATTTTATTTGTGCTAACTCCATTTAAAGGACGGAAGGAAGGAGTGGAGAAGGAAGGAGAGAGGAAGACAGAAGGAAAAAAGAAAGAAGAAAAGAAGAAGGGAGGGAGGGAGGAAGGAGGGACAAGGAAAGAAGGAAGAAAGGCAAGAAGGAAGGAAGGAACATCTCTCTGGTCATGGTGGCATATACCTGTAATCCCAACTCTTGCGAGGCTGAAACAGGAGGATCTCAAGTTCAAGACTATCCTGGGTAAATTAATAAAACCCTGTCTCAAAAGAAAATTAAAAGGGGGCTGAGGAGACAGCCCCCTTTAATCCCAGTACTCAGGAGGCAGAGACAGGTGGATCTCTAAATTCAAGGTCAGCCTGGTGTACAAAGAGAGTTCCAGGACAGCCAGGGCTACATAATAAGGAGACTGTCTCAAAAGGTGGTGTGGTGTGGGGTGCTGAAGGCCAAGCTGGGTGTATTGGTGCATGCCTTTAATTCCAGCATTAGGAAGGCTGGGCAGATGGATCTTTATGAGTTTGGGGCCAGCCTGATCTACATAGCAAGTTCCAGGTCAGTCAAGGATGCATCATGAGACACCCTCCAAAGAAAAAAGAAAAAAAGTGGGGGCTAAAGATTTTGCCTAACCTGTGACCTAGAGTCAACCCTTTGTAACTACAAAAATCAAAATCTTAACTAAACTTGGAGTAGTAACTTACACTGTACTCCAGCACTTGGAGGAGTGAAACAGGATGACCAGGAGATGTCTGTGGTCAGCCTGGGATACATAGCAAGATCTGTCTCACAAATAATAATCCCCCCTCTGTGTGTGTGTGTCTCTCTGTGTGTGTCTGTATGTCTGTCTGTCTCTCTCTCTGTGTCTGTCTGTCTGTCTGTGTGTGTCTGTCTCTCTCTGTGTCTCTGTGTGTGTGTGTCTGTCTCTATGTGTCTGTCTGTCTGTCTCTGTATGTGTGTATGTGTATGTCTTTCGCTGTGTGTGTATCTGTCACACTCTGTCTCTGTGTGTCTCTCTCTGTGTCTGTGTGTATGTGTGTATCTGTGTCTCTCTCTGTGTGTGCGTCTGTCCCTTTCTCTCTCTCTTTCTCCTTCTCTTCCTCCTCCTATTTTTTGTTTGTTTTGACAATCTTGCAGTATGTCCCAGGTTGGCCTTACTAATGTCTGGGCTCAAAAGATGCTTCTTCGCAGATTGCCCTTGGATTTACAATCCTCCTGCCAGAACCTCCCCAGTAGCTGAGATTACAGGCAAGCAGCACCAGGTCTGGTGACAAAATCTGTTTTATTTTAAGACAAGATCTCATGTGTCCCAGGCTGGTCTTGAATTCACTGTGTAGCTGGGACTGGCCTTGAATTCTGGTCCTCCTGCCTCACCTTCCCAAATGCTGTAATTGCAGGTCTATGCCACCATACCTATTTTGAAGTTATCTTTTGCTGTCACCCACGGGTCAGCAGATTACCTGGGGGTGAGCACATCTAAGCCTAGCTCAGTTGGTGTGGCTCTTGTCCTCGCCCTGAGCTCAGTGTGGTGATTGTGCACCTGTCTGAGAACACCAGAGAAGAGCTTGGCAGCCCTTTGAGAAGTACACACTGCGGCTACTAGCCCAAAGGCAAGTGGTGAATGAGGCCAGAAAAAAGTGTGAATGTGCAGTAAGATAAACAATGGGGCCAAGGTGGGGGCTGGAGAGAAGGCTCAGAGGTTAGGAGCACTAGCTGTGCTTCCAGAGGTCCCTACACTGAGGTCTGGTGCCCTCTTCTGGCATGCAGGCATACGTGCAGGCAGAACACTGTATACATAATAAAGGCATGGTGACTCAGGCCTTTGCATTCTGAAGGTAGTGGCAGGCAGGTCTCCGTGAGTTCAAGGCTAACCTAGTCTACATAGAAAGTTCTAGGACAGCTAGGACTACTAAGTCTCAAAAATAAATAAATAAATAAATAAATAAATAAATAAATAAATAAATGCAGTGATGAAATCCACAAGAGGCCATTGCCAGCTGGAGAGGGGTTTCATACTCTTAGTTGGAGACAAGGAAAGAAACTCAGGCTGGTATTCAGCTAGCATGCTTGAGGCCCTCTGGGCTGTCTGAGTGAAGACATTGAGAAGGCCAGGTTGGATTCTCAGGAAAGAGGTCTGGGTTCAGAATATGATTTGAGAACCACTGTCTCACAGTGGGAGTGAGTTGGGTGTGTTACAGAGATTTCTCAGAGAGAATTATGAAGAACACATCAAACAACACAGAAAAATTATGACAGGCATAAAGTAGAAGGCATCAGAAGAATCTTCCTGGGAGGTTGGGCTTTGGCAGTGACATGCCACGAGAAGTCTGTTAGGTTGAACAGTGAAGAGGTGGATCTTAAGAATTCATGAAGAAAAAAAAAATCAGTGAGACCCCTAGGACCTTACTGTGTGTTGTGTTGCTATGGCCAATGTCATGTCCTACACAGCAAACACCTGTTTCTCACAGTTCTCAGCCTGGGACATCTGAGACCACAAGGCTGACAGTCAGTTCCTGATGAGGACTCTTTCCCAGACTTGCAAATGGTGGCCTCCTCTGTGTGCATGTGCCTAGAGAAAAGGGGACTCATGCTATCCAGGGGTACAGGGAAAAAGGCACAACTCCACCCGGACACACACGGGAGTTTGAGGAGTTCCCCTAATCTTTTCGTCACCTCATTGGAGGCCAAACTGAATGGCCCGTGTTTAACACGGAAGAGAATCTCAGGGCTAGCCAACATAAAGCAGAGTCAGATTTCAGATTTCTTTTTTACATTTATTATGTGGGTTCATGATGGCGTGTGTGTTGTCAGAGGCCAGTGTGTAGAGATAGGTTCTCTCCTTCTACCCTGTGGATTCCGGGGTGAAACTCGGGGCCTCAGGCTTGTCACCGAGGGCCCTAACCCATCTTGATGGCTCAGGATATTTTAATATAGATTTTAAGCACAAATGCTAAGAGAAAGGCTCTAAGAGAGGTGGGCTGGAGAGATGACTCCATGGTTAAGAGCATATACTGCTCTTGCAGAAGGCCTGAGTCTGAGTCCCAGCACCCACTTCTAGCCTTGTCTACAGAGTGAGTTCCAAGACTGGCCTAAGCAATTTAGTGATTTCTGTCTGAAAATTAAAATGAGTGTTGGGCAGGGTAGTGGTGACACGTGCCTTTAGTCCCAACACTTGGGAGGCAGAGGCAGGTAGATCCCTGGACAGCCTGCTCTACAGAGTGAGTTCCAGAACAGTCAGGGCTACACAGGGAAACCCTGTCTGAACAAAACAAAACCAAAATGAGGGCTGGGAGTGTAGCTCAGAAATAGAGTACTTGCCTAGCAGGTTCAAGACCAGAGATTCAACCCCCGGTATTGTGAAAAAATAAAAATCAAAACCCACCCACCAGAAATTAGGGATTGAATTAGATATGTCCATTATAATTCAGATTTGATAATTTACTTTATGTCTCTGTAATTTTATATTTATATGCAGAAGACTTCATCTTGGGGGTATATTAGAAATTAAATCTATCTTTAGTCTATTGTGACTCAGAAGAAATAAAATGAGTCTCTAAATCAGTGGGAGGCTGTTATGAGTGAAGATAACATTTTGACTAACCATTCCTAGCAGAGAAAGCACTGTATAAGTCCTGGTCCAAGGTGGAGGAGGGTGCACCTCTCTCTCTGTTAAATGAGTAGCTTCTGCAGCTGACACTAAGATTTTTAAAAAGCTGACTTGGTGTTTACAGCTGGAGAAACGGGCACTCACGGTGGACTTCGATGTTTAAGCAAACAGAACTCTGAGGGGAAATATGCTTATTTTCCCCAAACAGGGATGAACCTGCTGCTTGTGTTTGTAATCTCTTTAAAAGCAAATTTGGTTTAGGAAAATCAAATGTTAATCTTCTTTCTGACTTTACCGTGTTTATCCCCTGGGGTCTGTGTGCCTAGTTGTCTTCATTCTGTGAACACTCAAAGCTAGTATGTATGTCTACACACATGAAAGAAAAGTCTGGGAAGACATATCCCTGAGTTATCCATGAGAATTATCCAAGAATGAGATTCAGAAATTGGGGGTAGGGGTGACTTTTACGCTGTCATTTTCTTTATATGGTTTATAATTTTAATTTGTGGACTGAAATGATACAGAAAAGGAAACATACAGAAAAAATAAAATAGCATATTATCATCCACTGAGCCGTCTCCCCCATCCTACCCACCTCTTTTGGAGGGACATAATGTCTCATGCTTCAGACCATGCTGGCCTAGAATTATACAGACCTCAACCTCACAGTGACCTTCCTGCCTCAGCCTTCCAAGTGTTGAGATTATGATCTGATTTATTGGAACTTTTAAAAGAAACACTCTTAAAGAACCGAGGGGTGATTTGGGGACTGTTGGGGTACCTGAGATTGGAGAAACTAAGGAGTCAAGGGCCAAGCCTGGAGCACCTGCTGTGGAACCCCATCTTCCAGGCTGCTGGCCTCCTGAACACTCAGCAGCCGTGGTTCAGGAGAACCAATAAATGATGGGTCCACTAACATCCCTCCTAGAGGGGAGAGGGCTCATGAGATGGCATCCCTCTCTGGGGGATATGAAAGGGTTAGTTAACCATTTCTAGGGAGGGAAGAAGTACATTTCCAGTGGTGTGACCAACCACAAGCTGCCCATGTTCCTGTGAGGAAACCCTGGTAAAACTCTTTGGTTCATTAAGCTGGGCGTGAGGTGGAGTCAACTTTGACCTGTTGCTGGCTCTCCATCTGGATGAAGAGTTATTTGTTCATGTCTCTGTAAGAAACGTGTCTATGACAGCCCCACAGGAGGGAGAAGGCCAAGGGTGAAGGTCCGATGGCTGACTGGCTGGCCGACCTGGGAACAGAGCACTGAGCTCCACTGGAGGCTAACAGCAGGTGCCCTCTGACCTGCTCTCCTCTGCAGAATCCCACCTGCACCTCTGGCTTTGGAGGCAATGCCAGCTCCCTGACATCTGCTGTCCTTGGCTCTGTTCAGAAGCATCAGTGTCCCAGGGACCCCAGCTTACAAGTCCACCCCGGTAAGGACGCTTCCTCCCTGAGGCATAGGTTTGGGCTCCCAGGAGTGCCCCTGTGGTCTTTTGTGTGTGTGTCAGTGTCACAGCTCTCTGCCAGCTGTGTAGACTTCAAAGCCTACCTTGTGAACTAGCAGCATGCCCAAGAGGTCTACCTGCCGAACCTCTGTAGGGGACACCATAACCATGCCTGCTAGGGGCTGGCTACAGGTGTGCCTGACCATGCCTGTGAGGCGTGGTCAGGGTGATGGAGGGAAGGTTTAAGAGTGAGCAGCATGCACGTGGGCTTCCCTTCCGTTTCATCTTTGGCTTGCTGTACTTACTCCTGCCCTGCCAGCTGGCTAGGTCGCTCTGTAAGTAAGGCCTTTCCCTAGTAAATTCCCTTATATTTTTACCTGACTGCTGGAGCAACTGGACCATGTGTGGTGCCTTCTCTCCTGCCCACTGCTCCTTGGTGGGACTGGATGAGACAACTAAGGTAGCTGTTGGGTCCTGTCCATGCAGATAGGCTTCTCAAGATTGGTGGTACTGCCGGGCGTTAATGTTGCACACCTTTAATCTCAGCACTCAGGAGGCAGAGGCAGGCAGATCCTCTGTGAGTTCGAGGCCAGCCTGGTCTCCAGAGCGAGTGCCAGGATAGGCTCCAAAGCTACACAGAGAAACCCTGTTTCGTAAAACCAAAAAGAAAAAAAAAAGATTGGTAGTGCCTGGTTCTCCTGGAATCTCCCAGTCCCTGGTTGCCTTGCCCTGTGTTGCTGGCAAGACCACAGGTGACATCTGTGAGGCAAGATTCGTCTGAGGGCAAATGAATGAAGTCCTGGGGGACAACACAAGGAGTAGTCGGTGGCCATGAGTGCCCTTTATTCTCTGAGCAGAGCTAAAGCCCTGGGGTATAGCCAGGAGTTCTCCTGTCTTTTGCAGGAGTTCTTCACTGACAGGTGAAAGCTGCCACTGGCTTCCAAGGCACTGCCCACAGGGCCTGGGCACCGGCTGGGGCTGGAGCTGCCAAACGTTACCTATCGGCACTACCTATTCCCAGGAACGGGCTATCCTGAGTCCAGGTGGTAGAGGTCTGCTGGCTGCAGCTGGGGGCAGAGGACTTTGGGATGGGGTGCCCCCTTCCTATACACAGTGCCTTTACAGCTCTAAGGCACCCAGCCCCAGCCTTAGCTAAAGAATTCAGCATGCCCAAAACTGGAGAGCAGGACAGTGGCTGAGGGCTGAATGGTTCCTGGGATGAGGGAACCTCTTCCAGGGCAAAGGTGTCAGCTGAGGTACTCCGATGACAGGTCTCCAAAGCTTGCACACAGCTAGATCACGAGGGAAACCATGGCTCTTTAAACATTATGCAGATCACAGAGAATGACCCCTGGAGGAAATGACAGCCACAAAAATGAGACAACATACATTTATTATGTCCATCCCACCATAAAGAAGGCACAGTCCCTCAGAGGTACACAATGACTCAGAGTACGCATGGTGTCCCATGCTCACTTCAGCACAGCTTGGGGTACTAGACGGGACAGTCCCACATCTTTGCGCCACCAGTGATCACATTTTCTAAATTAAAGTGCTGTGATACACCCCTCCAGTGCTGGGTGTCCCATGCTTCCGTAGAGGCCCTCTCTGTTCCGTCACTGTTGGACTCTCTGGGCAGTGCCTGCAGCCAGGGCTTCAGTTCCCAGGGTATTCAAAGACAGCAGCGGCTCCCATGCCCGTCCCGATGCACATGGACACCACTCCATAAGCCCTGGGGAAAAGAACCTGTGTTGGCTGGGCAGAGCCTGACCCCAACCCACGCCCTCACCAGGCAGAGCTGCGGCAACAAGGACTCAGGGACAGATGAGCGCAGCAGATCTGTGGGAACCGGGCCCTAGACAGACACACGTCCAGGTGGCAGACACCGTCCATAGGTTATGCTGCCTTTTAAGCAGGTCACCGGGAAGGCAGGTCTCAGCCCTCCTTCCCTAGTTGAGAATACCTGTGTGTGCTCATCTCAAGGCCCAGCGACCAGACACCCAGCTCGAACATCCCCACAACACTCCACAGGGAGCGGCCTTACCGTTTCCCACGGCGCTTTAGTTCATTGAGCAGTGTGACGACCTGCCTTGCCCCGGTGCAGCCCAGGGGGTGGCCCAGGGCTATTGCACCCCCAGGGGGTTCACTTTCTCTGCAGGGATTCCCAGCTTCTCCACACAGTAGACGGCCTGGAAGGAGCCAGAGCAGTAGCTGAAGCCTCCATCTGCTCTGAGCCACTGGCCCGATGGATCCCACCAGGACACCCAGGCTCACCTGACTTGCAAAGGCCTCATTGATCTCAAAGATGTCTATGTCATTCACAGTCAGGCCTGCAGGCAAGATTCAGACCAGAGCTGACAGTCATGGGCAGGACTCTGGATTTCCTCTGGGCTCCACCCCAAGCACGGCTCTAGCAGTCTACTGTGTGCCAGGCCAGGGGTTCCAATGGTAGCTTAGGGAGGCCTTGGACACGGGTGCTAGTCTGACCCACTTTCATTCCCGAGCACCCACAGGGTCAAACCCTGCAACCCCAGTCCCAGATAGAGGTAACGAGGGGTCCAGGTGCAGGATGAGAGGGACCGCCTCACCTGCTTTCTGCAAGGCTGCAGGGATGGCATAGGCAGGACCGATGCCCATGATGTCAGGAGGGACACCGACCACTGCATAGGACCTCAGGACCCCGAGGATGGGCAGGCCCAATTCTTCAGCCTTGGATCTCCGGGCCAGCAGGACGGCAGCTGCTCCATCACTCACCTGACTGGAGTTTCCTAGGGGAGGAAGGGTGGGATGGGGAGGCGTCAGGCGGAGCTGAGGAGAGCCAGTCCTCCACCATCACCTTGCCAAGGGGCCTTGGTCTCAGAGTAGAACAGGCCACCTCCATCAGCCCTATTCCTGGCCCACACTCACCAGCTGTGGTAGAGCCTCCATCCTTGAAGGCAGGCTTCAGCTTGGCCAGGCCCTCCATGGTGGTGCTGGGGCGGACACCCTCATCCTGGGACACAGTGACAGTTTTCTTGTTGCCCTTGTCATCAAGGATGGTGGTTGTCACAGGAACGATCTCAGCTCGGAAACAGCCCCTGCTCTGGGCTCTCGCTGCCCTGCCAGCACCATGGACAATGAGATAGAGGCAGGCAAGTGTGGGCTCCTGTCCTGCCTGTTCCTAGCTTACATATACTTCAGGGTTTGAAGTCTGGGGATATACTTGGCCCTTGGGGAGCTCTGATTGGAAGGAATTCCTCAGGACCTTCCTTCACCTCCTTTCTGGTAGGGACAGCATGCCTAAGGCCATCCAGGGCCTTTACATCATCTGTCGCACAGCTTTGACCATGTTTAATCCCCACCTCAAAGGGAAGGAGGGAGTTAAAATTAAAATTTAATGTGTGTGTGTGTGTGTGTGTGTGTGCATAAACACACACACCTAGAGCATGCACATATCGGTCAGAGGTCAACTCTGAGGAATCAGTTTTCTCCTTTCACTGTGTTAGAGGCAGTGCCTCGTTTCCCTTATGTTGAGTTCAAGTAGCTGGACCACAAACTTCTAGCTGCTTCTTGTCGCCACCTGGCCCAGACACCATGTATTTTTTTTTTTTTCCTACAGTTAGGCTGGTCAACCTAGCCTGCCCAGAGATCTGAGGCTCATCTTTGCCTGAGGTCACCTCCCCGCACTCAGACCTATTCTGTAATTTGGGAAGACAGTGCCTTAGCACATCTCATTGTGATGCTGGCCCCTGCACCTCCCAGCTAGACATGCACGGCGAAGCTCTACCTGAAACTACTTGGTTGGCCCCATGATCCACTCTCCAGCCTATCCATAGCCCACCCGAGCTGAGCCACACTCACTTCTGCTGGGAGGCCAGAGCGAAGGCATCCTGCTTCTGCCGTGAAATGCCAAACTGCTCAGCCACGTTCTCTGAGGTTATCCTAGACACAAACAAGCAAAGCAGGAGGCTGTGGGCCTGTGGGCCTGAGGCCATACTGAAGGTCTGTGCCTGCACTTCTGGGCGTCCAGATCAGAGACAGAGCTTCCAGTCCTTGCTCCAGGGACTCCTGGCTCAATATGGACATCGAGCACCCATGTCAACAGATGCTCACACATTCACACTTCAAAGTCACCCTCTTAAAGGGTAGAGCAGCCTGAATGTGGAGCCTATAAAAGGAACTGTCCCCTGGATGAGTTGGCTCAGCCATAAGACAAGGGCTGGAGGGATGCTGGGGGTACCATCTGGCCTCAGTTTCTCCTATGGTTTCCAGGCTACTCTTGGAAACACAGGATGTGGACACAGCCAGGCCAGTCTGGAGTCCTCACATGACCAGCCTCCCCAGAATCCCTTGCCTTTGAACACACACTGTGAAGAGCTCACAGACATAGCTGTAGTACTCAGGCACTGGAGTGATGGAACAGGTCCGCCACACTGCATCTCACTGGCTGAGTACCTCCTGGGCATGTACAGGAGTCCAAGCCTCCCATGTTCTCAACTCTTGAGGCCTCCAAGGCTTTCGGGACTATTACCACTGCCTTCCCTGAGACATAGCACCTCAGACAGAGGAGTGAGTGTTTGTGTGTGTGTGTGTGTGTGTGTGTGTGTGTGTGTGTGTGTGTGTGTGTGTGTGTGTGTTTTGGGTGGGGGGGTAGGGCTTAGAAAGGGAAGTCAAGGGCAGCATCAATCCCATACCCAGTTCCTACAGAGCATATGACACCTAGAGGAAGAAGACAAGGCTAAGTACTGCCAGCCACAGACGAGAAAATTCCCTGGTGTCTGGTCAAGGATAAGCAGAACAGTGACCGGGCACACACACAAACACAAACACGCACACGCACACGCATACCTTCCTGTGGACACTCACCCCATAGGAATCAGGCAATCTCTGGCCTTCTCATTCTCCAGCAGGCGAGAAGAAACATTCCCAGGGTTCCCTCTCTCAGACAGGGACATGGACTCCACCCTAAGGAGGAGTGATTTCATTACTAGTAGGAAGCCCCAGGGGTGGCCAGCTGAATTCCGGGCAATTTCAGGCAGCCCTCGGGGAGTGTGGTAAACTGTCTAGGAAGCCTGAGAAAGGCAGATGGCCCAAGAGGCAGGTGGAGGTTAGAGGGCCGCTGAGCCCTCCCTCCCTCAAGCCTGGTCAGATATACTCCCAGGGCCAAGGCTGCCGCTGCTCAGTACTGAGGCAGGGAACTGGCAGTTCCCCCCACCCCTCCCGGGGTAGCTTTCTGGTACCCACCCCCAGCACAAGGCATATGCCCCGAGTTAGGCAAAACTCTCATTAATTTCAAAGTCAAAATGAGAAGGGAGAAATTCCTTTCAAACAAGCACAAGGTTAATGTCAGTCAAAGGCAGACCTGACTGGAGTGGATGGGGAGGAGGGACCAGGAGTGGGTGTGGAGGACTCAGAAAGGTTGTGTGTGTGGGGGGGGTAAAGCTTTGTGATGATGGTTGATGACCTTAACTGAGTGTTTCTTCTTCCTCTAGCCCTAGCTCAAACCCTTTTCAAGCACAAGGGCCCTTCAAAGAGTGCAACCACATGACACAGACCCCATTGTGTTAGCTGAATAAGTGTCCCCCTTATAAAGATGGGGACACTGAGGTCTCATTGGTGAGGGGTTGGCCCATAGCTGTCCAACCTGGACCACAACTAGACATTCTGGCCCCAGAGATAACCCTCAGCCAAGAGGCCCTGGGCAAGCTGCACTCTCAAAGACTAGGGATAGTCAGGATGCGATGTGGACATCCTCTAGTCCCACCTGCTCTGTCTCCAACACCACGGTCCTCAAACTGACTGGGACTAGAATCCCCTGAGGAACTCATGGAGCCCCAGCCCTTTCCCTCAAGTAACCACATCTGCTGTCCTCGTTATGACAAATATGAAGAACAGCAAAAGGCAGGCTGGCTGTGACCCTCGCCCACCACTGTCTCCGTGTGTGGATTTTGGCTGTTATCCTACTGACACAGGTCAGGACAACCCAATGAAGGGCAGCCAAGACCTGAGCACAGGCCAGCAATGCTCCCTGACAGAGGACAAGGAAGGCCGCTGGCCCCCGCCAGCCCTGCCAAGGCATCCCTTAGATGTCTTCCCAGCTTCAGATACCCCAAATCTAGGCCCTAGCACCCTGCCCTCCCTTGGAGCCACTTCCAAGTTAATTTCTACAGGCAGAAGTAAAACTGTAGTCTAGGTGAACAGAAATCCGACTGTCTGTCCCTTGGAACCTAGTTGCAACCCAGGTTGGTGACAAGAGAATAGATAGACTAGTAAGACAATTATATAATAAAAGTCGTCCCTGGCTTCAGGCAGGCTGGCTTCTAACCTCAGATCGTCTTCTCTCAGTCTTCCCACAGGCTGGGATGGACAGGCAAGAACTACCATGCTTTGCTCTGTACGTCCCTGGGTTTAGGGGGCCAAAATTGATACTGTTCCCTCCCACGAATAGAGAACATACAAGTGCCACTGAAGGCATACCCCGGGCAGTCAGTACTTTGTCTGCGTGCCACATTTTCCACTCTGGCAGATTCCCAGGCTACCTTAGAGACCAACTCTCTCCACTGCTGAGACTAAACCATCCAGGTTCTTGGGCCACTCCTGGACACATTTCTGGGAGCCCAGCCCAGCCAGCTGTCATGGTGGGTGGGGAGAATCATGGCCCCTCAGAATTGAGGAGAGGAAAATTAGTTTGATTATTACTTTGGTTAATAAGGTCTGGCAGGAAGACAGTCTTACCCACAGGCCATGCCAATGTCATAAGACCCATTTCTGATGCCACCTGCAACAAAAGCACTTCATAACCATCCTTGGCCAGAGTGGGCCGTTCCCTCCCTGCTCTTGGGGTACATTCACCAAAGCCTCACAGAAGCACCCAAAAGAGCTTGGGGTATGACAATGGGTGCTCCGCCACTCCTCTCTGCCTAGGGTCTCTAGGGTCAAGAGCCAAGGCTAGAGCCAGTGGTGGTGGTGCACGCCTTTAATCGCAGCACTAAGGCAGACACAGGTGGATCTCTGAGTTCCAGGACAGCATGGTCTACAAAGCAAGTTCCGGGACAGCCAGAGCTACACAGAGAAACTGTTTCAAAGAAAACAAAACAAAACAAACACAAAAAAGGAACCAAGGTCAGGGCATGCTCACGGGCACCTGGCGGTCACAACTTACCAGCAATGTTGGCCACTGCCTGCAGCCCTGAGGAACACTGTCTATTGATGGTAGACAAAGGGACAGTCTCTGGAATGTCACTGAAACAGAAGGGGAAATGCCAGTTACCCTGGACATGCAGCCAGTCCTGAACACGCATGCCATAGCCTTATAGAAAGCAGAGCCCCAGGGGGCTTCAGGGCCCCATTATGGCCCATAACAGTGTGTATAGACCAGAGGAATAACAACAGCTGGCCTTGTCCTCACCACAGTAGTTATATGTAAAGGAGGGGGTCAACTACTGGGCAAATCCTGTCACTACGGACACTCACAACCAGGGTCCCCAAACACATGCCCTGCTACCTTGTGATTCTAAACTCAGGCAGGGGAAGTTTGTTTGGGCCACAGGCATTCTTCTTCATCTTCTGATGATTTGATAAAGAGACTAGCCACGGCCTAAGAGCTACCTCACAGACAAGGCCTCCAACCATCTCCATCACCTGGCCTCACCAGCGCTCACACACCTGTGTACCTGTTCGTGGTCTCTGAGAATCTGCTCTTGCCTGGATGAAGAGTGCTTCTGGCATGTTCTTAGTACTGGGTACTCCTTGGACTTTGACACTGGTTGGGGTCAGCTCTGGAAGCTACCTCAGCTGCTCCTCCGGGTAAATACCTCATCTCGGCCAACAGTACAAAACTTAATTCCTAGTGCCTCCTTAGACAAGCCCAGGAAGTTCCCTGAGAGTCTTGTTAATTCTGGTGTACAGCCAGGCTTGGAAACTCTCAGGCCAGGCTCTCAGTAACGGCTTTTCAGGATCAATACACCCTTCGTTCCAAGCTACCCATTCACCAAGCTCCTTCCCTCAAGGTACCTTGTTTTTTTATTTTTTGGTTTTTTGAGACAGGGTTTCTCTGTGTAGCTTTGGAGCCTATCCTGGCACTCGCTCTGTACACCAGACTGGCCTCGAACTCATAGAGATCCACCTGCCTCTGCCTCCCAAGTGCTGGGATTAAAGGCGTGGGCTACCAATGCCCAGCTGGCACCAAGTTTTCATCAAATAAATACTGAGCACAAGGAGGGTAAGAGACCAACAGTACTGTGTCCCAGAGGACGCCCAACCAGTACACAGAAAATCAGTTCGTTGTCAGAGATGGAAATAATGGCCAGATGGCAAAGCCACAGCACAGGGAGGCACATAGCAGCCCACTGAACAAGAAGGGCACTCTTCTGACACTTGAGAGACATTTCCCAAAGACGTTTGGACAGGGGTGTTGGCTAGAGCAAGGCAAGGAGGGAGAGAGCTCTATATGGGGACAGAATGGGGAGAGTAGTGTAAATAGAAGGTGGACAGGATAGATGAAGGAGGGAAGACTTTGGTAGGAGATCAAAGGTAGGAGATGAGAACGGAAAGTTACAAGAGGGATGGAGAGGTATTCCATCCCAGACTAAGTCTGACTCCCTCCTAATCTCTACACCTTCTGTTCTCTGCCCTGTTCTGACACTGGCCAGTGCTACTAAGACGTCTCATCTACCTAAGGGAGGTAGGCCTTCAATCTACACATGGAAGTAACTGAACTACTGCTTCCCGCAACTGAAAGATGGCCAGGGCTCCTCCTGGCTTCCCCCTCCCCACCCTCCAGCTGAGCCTGGAGTTCTCAAGCAGCTCAAGTAGGAATGGAAACAAAGTCGTAGACCAACGTGGTTATGTGATTATTTGCCTGAAATCTGAGGACGGAGTTCACACGTCCAAAGGGTAAGTAAGCAACAACTGGCTTTAGGAAAAATCAGGTCAACTTTGCTCCAGTCCCAGAGCTCTAGGTGTCCTGGCTTTGGGCCAGGTAACACACCCTTCAAAGTAGGAGAAAAGTTGGGTCCAAGGATTTGGGTTGATTTCATATGTAGGGTCCAACCTGCTAACTTGTCACCTACAGACTGGTCAATGGTGGTAGGACCCCAGCAGAGGTAAAAGGATTACCTCAGAAATTGGGCGATGCGTGCCATGATGGCCCCAGCTCCTGGCTGAAGTACATTACCTGTTGACAGAAATCTTATTCAGTACTGTTTTGCATAATAATGTTCAGTTCTAATTTCCAAAGAGGAGATATTCCAGATATTTCTTCAGATCACCTCAGGATTTCCCCAGGCTCACTTAAAACTGTAGAAGTTCAGAGTCGGAGGAATGGGGAGCCAGCTACCAATCCCCTGTCATCCACCCGCCCAGGGCTGGAGGGACACCAGCATGCTAGCCACGGCTTATGCCTCCAAATCAGCACAGCTAGCCCGGTGGCCTGCTTGCCTGGCAACAGGAGAGCATCTAGGGTAAGAGGCACACAGTGCAAAGCCTGGAAACTGAGGGAAGTAGCACTAGGGGTGAGGGAAGTGAACGCATAGCTCGCCTTCCCAAGTGTCCCCTCCACGCCCTGTGTCACTGCGGGAGGGGGAACAGGCTGCCACCCCCGATAGAGTCCTGTCCCACACTATGCTGTTCCAGTTCAGGAAGAGCAGGGGTTAGAGCAGGGCTGGGTGGACGCAGTCTACACCTGTAGCCGAACCGGGCTGGACTAGATGGTTCTGACAGACAGGATGTCGGTGTAGGTGGAGAAAGCCTCCCGCCTCCTGGAGTTTCCAGGAACATCAGGGCTTTTTAGATCAGTGGTTCTCAACCTTCCTAAGGCTGTGACTCTTTAATACAGTCCCTCGTGGTTTTTGTTGCTACTTCATAACTGTGATTTTGCTACTGTTATGAAGCGAAATGCAACTATCCGTGCTTTCCAAGGTCCCAGGAGGGGTCGCGACCCAGAGATTGAGAACCACTGCTTTAAAGCCTCTACTACAGGGCGTTCGTGCTTTCCACCTCCAGTCGGATGGCTAATGACCTGGATGTGGAACACAGGCCATCACGGGATCATTCCACTGAAATTAGTGGAGTCCGTCAACTCTTGCTCAGGTGAAACCCAGGTTCGCTGAGACAAGGGGAGGCCCCGGGAGGGAGGGCGGAGAGGGCCCAGCGCGCGCCCGGCAGGTGAGCTCACCCACGGAGATGTCCCCCAGCGCCTCAGGCTTGAGCCTCACGTCCTGGAGAACCGCGGTCAACACAGCCGACAGAAGCTCGTCCGGGGTGGTGTCCTGCAGGGCGGAGCGCCGCGGCTGTGAGCCCCGCTCCTGCACCCCGCCCGGGGCCTCTGCGACCCCGCACCCCCGAGGGCAGGATCCCCCTGCACTGGCCGCCTTCTGCGCCCCTCGCCCGCCCGCCGGAGGGGCCTCACCTTGAAGCCGCCGCGGCCCGCACGGCCGATGGGGGTGCGCCGTCCGTGCACCACCACCACGTCGGAGGCCGAGGCCTGCGGGAAGCCCGCGGAGCAGGGCGCGGCTTGCAGCGCGGAGCTCGACTCGGGCCGGCCGGCCAGGTGGCCCAGCACCACCTGCAGCCGATGCATCGCGGAGGGGCCCCGAGGATTTGCCTGGGCGCCGGGTGCAGAGCTCGACGAATAAAAACGACCGCCGGCGCAGGCGCAGGCGCAGGCGCAGGGCTCCACCTCGGGAGGCCTAGAAGTGGATCACAACCGGGGTAAAACACCGCGAGGGGCGGGGTGGAGTTTCTATGGGGCCCACTCACTCCTAAGCACAACCAATTAGATTAAGGGGCGTCGGCTTGAGGGCACGCCCCCTCGGCCCAGAGCCCCGCCCAAGGCTTGTCTAAAGACGCTCTTTGCACTGAAAGCCCCGCCCGCCAATCCTGCGGAGGCCAATCAGAATGTGCACCCTTAAGTCTCGCCCAGAAACGCAGACTGGAAACCTTAAGTTTGCGCAACTGTTTGCGGACACACGGGAAGGAGGCACCCCAAATTTTTGGTTTCCTAAGTTGAACTCTGCTTCAGGGAAGCCCCTCCTCCAAAGCCCTGAGCTCAGCGCGCAGCAGCAGAAGGGCGGGAAGGCGGAGCCCGGCTCAAGGCTCGCCCTTTGCTGGGCGAGCCAGGGAAAACGCTCCGCTCTGCTCCTGGGTCCCAACCCAGGACCGAGGACGAAGATGATGTTGCGGCGCCCAGCTCAGCCCAACAGGGTTAGACTGTCGCAGAAGCCCCCTCAGAAAGCAAAGCAATATTTGTTTCCCGGCTGGTGTGGAGAAGCGATTTTACAAATGTTCTAACTGTAGCGGGTCCCGCGCGTCTGAAGCCTGTTTTACGTCTCTTTGGGATGTTATTAGTAGGGTCCACATTCCAGCAGGAATTCTCCAAAGGCGGGGAGGGGTGGAGATACCTAAATAGATTAAGTAAATTAACTAACGGTGGTGGGTCCGCGTGTCTCTTGCGGACCCCCGGAGGGTAGAACTCGGTTTGCCCCAGATACCAACGAACAGGATGCCCTAAATGCCAACTTGCGGGTAGGGTTGTGGCCTTCTCCCTTCAACGGCAGTCGCCACTTGCACCAGATGGCTGAGGGCAGATTGGTCTGCCTCTTCCCTCCCGGTGACCAGAGCGCAGGTTGCTGCACGTAAGGGCTGTAACTCCTTCACGTCCTACACAAGGCTGACACACCTCACCACGCTTTGGCACCGCTACCAGATCGCCCAGGACTGGTCGGTGGGCCAAGCAGATGCCAGAAGGCTTTTTCTAGTTTACACAGCTTCAAGGCGAGACGAGCAAAGGCTGGAAACACGAGCGGGGTGGAGTCCCGGCCCTGTGTTCAGGTGCACACACAAACACACGGGTGTGGCCGGAGCACCCCAAGTGCACTCAAGTGCAGGGGACTCCAGACTGTAGCCAAGGGCGGAGCTTCTCGGAAAAGGAGAGAAGGCGGGGCTGAAAGGAACCCTAGGGGAAGTAGGAAGGAAGCTCGGCGGGCGAGCCGACCGGACCTCACATAGGCTCAGGGTGGCTCGCCATGTCTGCGGGAGGCCCGTGCGAGGGATCCGTGTCCCTGGACTCCTCCGAGTCTTCCCTACCCTTGGCCGCGCTCAACGTGCGAGTGCGGCGCCGTCTCTCTCTGTTCTTGAACGCGCGGACGCCGGTGGCGGCCGACTGGACTGTGCTGGCGGAGGAGATGGGCTTCGAGTACTTGGAGATCCGACATCTAGAGACGCGCCCTGACCCCACCGGCAGTTTGTTGGATGCCTGGCAGGGGCGCTCTGGCGCGACGGTCGGCAGGCTGATAGAGATGCTAGCCGCGCTGGGCCGTGAGGATATATTGCTGGAGCTGGGGCCCAGCATCGGTGAGGACACGTGCTTTCTGGCTTTGTGCCAGTGGTCGAGGAGATGGCCTTGGCGTATCAATCTTGTTTCATTTTTCTGAGTTGTGCCGGGGAGGGAGGGAGAGATGGTCGAATTTTCTGCCAGTATGCAGGACAGTCTAGGGATTGGGAGAGGGCTCCGAAATCCTGAGATAGGGAAAGGATGTGGATTGAGTAGCCTAGGCAAAGACCTTGAGTCGGGGCAGGAATCAAGGTCTGCTTCTCTAGGAGTACCCCAGTTCTGTCAGGAGCAACAGGACAGGTGAAGGACTAAAGCCTCTTTTGTCACCCGTTGGCACTCAACACAGCGCCCCTGCCTACAGTTAGGTACGCCTTGCTAGGTGGGGGTCGCCACCCTCACTGAGCACTAACGGGGTGCCTGAGGGCGTCTGGCATTCCTTCTACTCTGCCTCCTGCAAGATACCCAACTTGAACCCATCCTCAAGAGCCTTAGAAAGGGGATGCAGGATGCAGTGTGAGAGGCAGATGCTAGCAGGACTCTGGTGGCCTCTTAGATGCCCACTTTAGGAGAGTCAGAAAGGGAGTACAGGTTTGCCAGAGCTGTCCATGGCAGCAGTGGCTCCTAGTGAAGACTCAGAGCACAAGCAGGCCAGTAGAACAAAGACAGGGTGTAGGTGCTGAGTGTGTATAGCCCTCTACACCTGGTCTCTTCTCCACAGAGGAAGACTGCAAGAAATACATAAGGAATCAACAGAAGCAGGAGTCTGAGAAGCCCTTACAGGTGGCCAGAGTGGAAAGCAGTGTCCCACAAACAAAGGAGCTGGAGGGCATCACCACTCTTGACGACCCTCTGGGTAAGGGCCCAGTGTGTTCTCCTGGATAGGATGGGTGGCCCACAGCCCCAGGATGTGTGGTGTGTAGAACATGGATATTGGAACACGGATGGATGGATGGATGGATGGACCTGGGACCTTGGGCAAGTCACTCAGTCTTGGTTTCCCTATCCAAGAAACGGGGATGATGGCAGCCCCATCTCTGAGTGCTTCTGAGACCGGAACTCACGTCCCCATCATAGTTAACTGGGATCTCATCTGGGAGGGAGTTATCTTTTCACTGGTGGGAAGGGCACACGTAAGACATCACTTTGAGATGGGTGCAAGCTCAAGTTCACTTGATGGATGACTCCAGGCTGGGTTCCTTCCAGCCTTCCTGCAGACAGATGACCAATATTCCCCTTGTCCCCTGTCCTCAGGACAAACACCAGAGATTTTCGATGCCTTCATCTGCTACTGTCCCAGTGACATTGAGTTTGTGCAGGAGATGATCAGACAACTAGAACAGACAGACTATCGGCTGAAGTTGTGTGTGTCCGACCGTGATGTCCTGCCAGGCACCTGTGTCTGGTCCATTGCCAGTGAACTCATTGAGAAAAGGTTGGTTAGGCATCCAAGGGGAGCTGGTGGGTGAGTGCGTAAAACCCAGAGGCCTGGATGCTATGGCTCGTCTGCCAGCAGGGCTCTGTACTGGGTAGCCTGGGTACTGTGGTCCTCCCTAAGGCTGTCCTCTAAAGGTAAGCTGAAGGGAGTTGTCACAAGGCCTGCACGCTTCCACTCTCCCTCAGGTGTCGCCGGATGGTGGTGGTTGTTTCTGACGATTACCTACAGAGCAAGGAATGTGACTTCCAGACTAAGTTTGCTCTCAGCCTCTCTCCAGGTAAGCTTAGACCTACTTTGTTCAGAGAAGGGAAGGGAGGAATAGCCTTTAAGATTCCAGACCAAGCATGCAGGACTGATCTGAATGGTCCTGCATGCCAGATCTCTGAGTGGCTGTACCTGTGAACTTCTTTGTGTAGTGAATATGTACCATGGCTACCTAGCTGGTGGAGTGCTGGTGTTATCCTTTGCTTTGGAGACTGGGTCTGCCCACCACAGGGCAGGGGCCTGGTCCCAACACCTCACCCTTTGGCCTCCAGGTGTCCAACAGAAGCGACTGATTCCCATCAAATATAAGGCAATGAAGAAGGACTTCCCTAGCATCCTGCGGTTCATCACGATCTGTGACTACACCAACCCTTGCACCAAGTCCTGGTTCTGGACCCGCCTTGCCAAGGCTTTGTCCCTACCCTGAAGATGAATGGCCCTGGTAGCCCTAGGTCTGTCAGTCTGTCCTTATTCTTCTGCTTGTCTCCTCTGGCACTGTAGGAGGAGTTGGTGGTCCACCCATCCCTGGAGATTTCTACCTCTGCAGATGCTCCTACAGCAGCCAAGCCCCATCTGGACACCGTCCCTCAAGTCCAGAACGGAATGAGTGACTGCCAGTGACGTTATTACTTGCTGGATTGTCAGCCAGCACATTGATCACCAGGGTTGGTTGACTCTAAGTAGAGGACCAGCTGAGCTACATCTGAGCCACCTTTGGCCTCAGTTTCTCCACCTGAGAAACAGGATATGGAGATCAGGCAGGAACATTGGGGAGGCTGAAGGAGAGCTGATTATGGGACCTTATCTTTGCCAGTACAACTGCTTCCCCATCGGCTTTGTGTTCCTGTTCCTCCTTTTCCAGAGCAATGGGGAGGTGAGCTGAGCTTTGTCTGGATTCTCTGAAATTATCCTGTCTGCATCTTTGACCCCCTTAGCCTCAGCCCCATGTTTGGTCATCACTGGTAACTGGGACTGCTTTTCCTTCCCATGTAGCCATGCCTGTGCACATATCTCAGTTTTGCCTTGCTTGAAATGGGACCCTGTCCTCTGATATGCCTGTCACTTATAGTGGCCCTAGCAAGACCACCAGGATGATGCCATCAGGGAACCTTCCTCCTTGGCACCAGCACAGAGACTTTCTGACAATTTTCTGCACCTCTTTGTTAACAAGTAGCAAACACACAAAAACATCCTTTCCCCAGGGCTTGGAGGCATGTTGCCCCATATAGTCTTATTCATGTAGATACATGTAAATGCACACATGCTCTCTCTCACACACAGGCATCTGCATACATACATGTGTTTGCTTTGGGACAACTCCCAAGAATGGCTGAGTGGAAGCGTTCTAAAATCAAGGGGGCCTGGCCATCTCCCTGGACAAAATGGGGTGTCCTTGCTCCAGGTAGTGGCACTTGCCTCTAATTCCAGCGTTTGTGAGGTAGAGGCAGGAGACTCAGGAGTTGAAAGCTCTCCTTGGCTACACACCAAGTTTAAGGGCAGCCTGGACGACATGAGAGACTATCACCCCCCAAAAGGAGGAAAAGATGGGGGCACTGTTAATTTCTTCTCTCTTTTCTGTAATCATTGAAAACAAAGTCTAGAAAGGCCCCGAATGTGAGAGCATGTGTGTATCAGCAAAATGAAGACGAAAAAGGAGAAGTCATGTTACACCACAACTCGGCAGACTCGCTGTTTCCTCCTTGGCAAGATGGTTTCCATATTCCACTCAAGTTCTCTGTCATGGAGGCAATGTCACTGTCTCTGGTCTCGGAGCTCAGGGAACACCCCAGGGTCCCGAATCCAACAGAAAATGGGCCTCCCCTCAGTGACTGGGGCTGGGCTGGACGCCCCTTTGCATGACCTCATGAAGCACATTTGTGCTTGATAGTAGGAATTTTTTTTTTTAAAGCAATCTGGAGAAAGAGTCTTCTATACCTGTCTTATAGGTTTTATGAGAACTTCAGTAAGATGGACAGGATAAAGGTTCATGTTTGCCGTTTTATACTTCTATATTTGAAGTTTATAATAAAATTCTATTTGATAAAGCGTACTTGTGGCTGTGTGTGTGTTAAGGTGTTTGGAAGCAGACAGCTAGGCTATGACTTTCTCTTGCAAGAGAAGCTGCCCTGTGATGTGTCCCCTGGGGCTTCCAGAAGACTGAGCCCCAGGCTCTTAGGCTCAGGCTCCAGTGGTGACCAAGTGGAGACAACCTGCTTCCTCCCAGCAGCCTGAGGCTTTCCTAGGTTGTGTCAGGTTCCAGGTCTTGGCCCTACTGGTTGTATAGAATGCCAGGGACAGGACCCATGGTCCATGTTAAGCAGACTTTCTGTATTCTCAGACCGCTGTCTAGACCTTGACTGTGGTGTCACACACATCCGTGTGTGATTGGATGGCTAAGGGCTACACACACAATACTGATGTTACCTTTGAGGTCTTCAGAGCGCCCTACTGCTATATCCCATGGTGCACTGGGTTACATCCTATGGTGCACTGGGGAGACCTTGTGAAGAGTGTAAGAACTCTGCTTACCTCTCCAACTTCTGAGCCCCACAGTTTAGGAAACATAATGAGACTGTCAAAAAATGTTTAAAAATTAATTTTTTGCTTTCTTTTTTAGTAATCAGGGAACAGTATTTTGGAAGATATTGAAATGTGTAATTCTCTCTGTGTAGCCCTGGCTGTCATGAACTTGCTATGTAGAGCAGACTGGCTTCAAACTCACAGAGATCTGCCTGCTGCTGCCTCCCAAGTGCTTAAATGTGTGTGTCATTTTTTTTTTAATTTGGTTTTTATTTTTATTTTTTTAATGGTTTTTTTCAAGACAAGGTTTCTCTATGTAACAGGCTGTGTATCCCTGTCTCTCCTGGAACTAGCTCTGTAGACCAGGCTGGCCTCCAACTCTCTGAGATCCACCTGCCCCTGCTTCCCAAGTGCTGGGATTAAAGGCGTGTGCCACCATGCCCTGTTACGATAAATCTTTCTGCCAAAAGCCGCCCAAGCCCTACCACCACGTGGGTGGTCTCCGCCAGCCACCTGAGTTCTGCCCACCACGTGGATAGACAAAATAATAGAAACTTATATTAGGTACAAATGCTGTTTGGCCAATGGCTAGGATTTCTCATCTTCTATCTCAGTCTTAATGATCATAAATCTATATATAAGACTTATCAGACACCTTATTGGCGTCCTCCCTTGCCGGTGGATCACATCCCGAACTGGAGGAGGAGTGGAGGGGAAAAGGGACCACTTCCTGCTTGTCCTTGCTTAAATATGAGTCTCCTTGCTATGTCACTTCCTGCCTGGATTACCACTTCTCTACTACATTTCCCAGAATCCTCTTTGACTCCTAGTCCCGTCTAAATTGCTGCCTCATTGGCCAAACACTACTTTATTCAACAATCAATAAGATAAACATACACAGAAGTACATTCCCCATCAATGTCCAGCTTCCAGAAACTTGATTTTTGTTTTTTGAGGATCGGCTTGTTGTGTAGGACCAGGCCAAGGCAGAGCATAAAAAGCTGGTCACTCTTTGTTCTAAAGGAAATTAGACCCCAGTAGAAGAATCAAGATGCAAATGCAGGAAAGTCGGAACTACGAAGGAATCAGATGGTAGAGCTCTTGGCAGCAGGTATGCTGGCTAGACCAAAGGCAATGTAACCCACATATCTCACATATCCTGAAGACAGGGCTCTCATAGGTGGCAGAGGGGACAGAGCAAACCTGAAGATGGGAGAAGCAGTGAGGGACAGATCTAAGTGGATGATTCAAGTGAGAGGCACCTGTAGGATGGAGAATGGTCAGCAGAGATGACTGGGGCCATGGGTCTCAAGACAGCGGCGGGGCCCTGGCTTAGTTCTGGGAAGGCAGGAGTGCTGGCATCAAGTATATTGGGAGGAGCAGGGTAGTGACTACCTGTGGGGTGGATTAGGCAAGTGGAAAAGCAGGGTTGCAATGTCTGCTTCAGGAATTTGCTTGAAGGAAGATGAGAAAGGAAGGGGCCGTGAGCTGGCAAGGAGTGACGACGCTGTGCTCTCCATACTTCCTCTTTCTTAGGACCGAACCCCACTGCGCTCACTCTAGTGTAGTCTACATTACAGTGCATCTCAGTGTTGAGCAGCCACATTTCAAGGGCTCGGTTGCCACACGAATGACCTTCTCTGGAACCTGCGACTTAAGGCCATGATTCATGATGGTGTGCACCAATGTCACCTCCCCTGTTAGATACAAGGCCCCTCTTTGAGAGGGGGAAGCACTGGAGAGAGAATTCATCAGAACTCCAGTGCTTTTTTACTTTATTTTTCAGATTTTTATTTTATGTATATAAATGTTTTGTCTGCATGTATGCTGTGAACCACATGCATGCCTGATGCCCACAGAAGCCAGAAGGGAATGTTGAAACCCTTGGAACTGGAGTTTAAACAGTTGTGACACACCGCGTGGGTGCTGGGAACTGAACTTGGGTCCTCTCCAAGAGCAACGCCAACTTCCCAGCCCAGAATCCCAGTACCTACAGGTATATCCCAGAGTGGTGGAACTGGGTCATCTGGTAGCTCTGTTTCTAGGTGTTTGTTTTCAAGACTCTCCATATGTATTTCCACAGAGGCTGCACCAGGTTACAAGCTCACTAGCAGTAAATATGGGTTCTCTTTCCCCACAGAAACTTTTGGGGTGTGTGTGCATGTGACCTGCATGTATGTCTGTGCACCATATTACATGCATTTCTCATGGAAGTGAGAAGAGGTCATGGCATCCCCTGGAACTGGATGTGGAAGCACCCTGTGGTTGCTGGAAATTGAGTCCTCTGGAAGTGCAGCCAGTGCTCTCAGCTGCTGAGCTTCTCTCCAGCCTGATTCCCTCTTTGTATTCAGTGGAGAACCCAAAACTATGGAATGGTGCGGCCCATACTCAGGGTAGGTCTTCCAACCTCTGTTAAAATTTCTCTGGAAATGCCCTCACAGACATACCCAGACGGTTTTCTTCTAGGTGAGTCTAAGTCCCGCCTAGGTGCCACTCAAGATTAACCATCACACCTGCTGAAGAGCAGGTGCCGGGTGGGTTCTAGTTCTGGAGTGGGACCCGAGAGGTTGCAGAACTTTTGATTTATTTTAGTGTGTGTATGTATGTGTGTGTGATGGTTTGGATGAGAATGACCCCCACAGGCTCATATATTTGAATGCTTGGTCCCTGGTTGGTGGAGCTGTTTGGGAAGGATTAGGGGGCGGGGCCTTGTTGGAGGCTGTGTGTCACTGGGGGCAGACTTTGAGGTTTCAAAGTTCCATGCCATTCCCAGTTAGCTCTCTCTCTGCCTCATGCTTGCAGATACCTGCCCCATGCTTGCAGATAAGGCTGCAGTATCTCAGCTACTGCTCCAGCCCCATGTCTGTCTGTACGTTGCCATGCTCACTGCCATGATGGCCATGGACTCACCCTGTGAAACTGTAAGCAAGTCCCCAACAAACTCTTCCTCCTCTAAGTTGCTTTGGTCAGGATGTTGCTTCACAGCAATAGAAAGGTGAGTAAGATAGTTTGTGGTTCATGTGTGTTCACGTGTGTACACATTTGTGCACAGGGACATGTGCATGTGGAGGTCAGGGTTCAATGTCAGGTGTCTTCTTCAGTAGAATGCCACCTTATTCTCACTAAACCTGGAGCTCACCAATCTGGCCAGACTGCAGCGGGCTGGTTCAACAGTACCCATCAGCAATTCCAGTTCCAGGGGGATCCAGTACTCGTATCTGGCCTTTGTGGGTACCAGACACACATGTGGTGCACAGAAATATCATGCCCCCCCACATACCCACACACATTTAAAAGTTACTTTAGAAAATAGAAAGCCAATGATTTCATGTGTCTCTGCTTCCTGCCTGTAGTATATTAGCAACTACTTCCCCACCCTAAAAGACTGTCCCTCAAGGAATGAGCCAAAATCAACCCTTCCTGCAGGTGATGTAGCTCAGGGCAGAGTGCTTGACTGGCCAGCATGCGTGAGGTCCTATGTTCATTCTCCGACATCAGAATGGGGCTGAATAGAGAGGGGGTTTCCTTTTCCAAGTTGCTGTTATCAGGGATTTTTATCACAGCACTGAGAAAAAAAAAAAAAAAAAGCATTGCAGTAGGCTTCTCAGTGATCCAAGGTTGAGAAGCTCTGACCCATACACCAGAGCCAACACCCTTTCTTCTTCAGGCTGCGTGCTATGATTTCCCTCAATGTTAGCTCCTGCCTTCTGAGTACATGACTCATGACTCAGCCAAGTCATATGCCCTAACCAGAGTCACGGAGGCCTTTGGGAGAATCTGGTGTGCTGAGTGGAAAAGGCCGAGTTCTGGGGTCCCGTTGGAACATGGACCTGTAAAATGGAGGCCAGCTGATGGCAGCACGTGGGAGCCCTGCTGCTAGAGTCTTCAGATGGTCTGCTTGTTTAAACCCATGTGGACTATGTGCAAACCATCTCACATCTTCTCTGTATCTGTCCCCTTGCCCTCCACCAGGCTTGGAGGACTGCTTCAGGCAGCTTCCCTGGTTCTCTGGTCTGCTGAGGGCCAGTACCAACAGTCAAAGTAAGAGGAGAATGCAGGGGTGTTTACACAACCCAGGGCTCTCCACTCTAGGGGCTACTGGTGACTGGTCTTTGCCTTCGGGCAGCCTTTCCTGCACCTGCCCCTCTAACTTCCGATGGTTCTCATCCCATGATGGTTTGGGGTTCCTCCAGAGGGGCCAGCCTGGAGGGACTACACTAGTCCCTTGGTCTTCTCTTCATTCTGCTTATGCCTCAGCAAACCTCTCCCCTGCCAAACTATTTTCAAGTCGTCCACTTTGAATGGCTGCACCAGGCTTTTTCTTCTAGTCCACCAACCAGCTCCCAGAGCATGACACGGAGACTTATTAGTTATGAATGTTCAGCTTTAGGTTAGGCTCATTTCTTGCTAGCTCTTATAACTTGTTTCTCTCCATCTACATATTGCCTGGGGCATTTTACCTTTCTTTCTTTGTGTATATCTTACTTTCACTGCTTCTGCATGTTTGGCAGGTGGCTGCCTGGCTTCTGGCCCTGGGTGTGTCCCTCTCTTTCTCAGTTCTCTTCTCCTCATACTTACTCTCTCTGCCCACCAGCTCTGCCTATCCCTCTACTGCCTAGCCATTGGCCACTCAGCTTTTTATCAGACCAATCAGGTGCCTTAGGCAGGCAAGGTGAAACAAATGTAACACATCTTTACATTGTTAAACAAATACAGCATAAACAAATGTAACATATCTTTACATGGTTAGAGCCCACAGCATAAACAAATGTAACATATCTTTACATGGTTAGAGCCCACAGCATAAACAAATGTAACACATCTTTGTATAAAGTAATATTTCACAACAGATGGTGTCATTTATTCCACTTGGTACCTAACTCAGCAATTGGTATTGGGAATGACCTTAACATGAGATTCCGGAATTGAATTGATCACATATGTTCTGTTGGGAAGCAACAACCTGGCACTCCACATCAAGCTGTGTCATCAAAGAAACAAAAGGTCACTACAGGTCCGGGTGAGGTGAAAGTCAGCCAATCTGAGCCCCAGTCCTGGGTGTTACCAGGTACACTGATCCATCAAGTTGGACTGGTACCTCAAGCTTCTCTTGTGCAATGGATGTGTTATATGCTGAGTTTATTCAGAGACATAAACTCTTGTAACCCACAATCCCACTGCCTGTGTCTCCACCTATGCCTTGAAAGGAACACACTTCATCCATTAATAGAGGAAAAGAAAGCACAGGTTTCATTCATTCCAGGTTTCATTCAATCGTCTAGTACCCCAAAGTGACAGCTGTTGTATCCAGTCTACTATGGAATGCTTTCAGAAGCCAATGGTGCAGGGGTGACTCCCATGGACAGCACTGCTACGGGTCTGTTGGAGGTCTGGATCTGGGTAGTGACAAATGGTATGTCAGCTGATCAGGAATTTGGAAAGGACAGATTAAAGACTGATGACAAGGAGGGCAAGGGGAAGAGGTCTGTAGATGGATTGTCCCACAGAAATGCTCATGCAATGGCATTTCTTGTGGAACATTTGTCATCATGAGAGTTAAAATGGATGATGCTACCTGGAGACATCAGTTGGCTTCATCCTCGGATGTGCTAGTGTTTGCTGGTAAGTCCATTTACAAAGACGTCATAATGCCAGGGAAAGGTACTACGGTGGCATCACAGAACAGATTTCTCTCTGGTCAAAGAGGTAGACATTAAGTAGTCAGAAGCAATGAAAGAAAAGAGCTGGAGACATGGCTCAGTGGTTTAGAGCACTTTTTGTTCTTGTGGAGGACCCAGGTTTGATTTCCAGCACCCACAAGGCGGCCCAACCATCCATAACTCCAGTTCCGGGGGTCTGACGTCCTCCTACGGCCTCCATGGGCATCAGGCATGCACATGGTGCACATGCTCATATGTTAGCTTCAAGGTACTCATTCATATAAAATACCTACATCTTTAAAAAGAAAAGGAAGAAAAAATAGGTTTTGGTAGGTTGTAGGAAGGAAATGGATGAGTTCTGGTAAGGAATAATTTGGAAGAATTAGGGTGATTTCAAGGACAATGTTTTTATGACATAAAGTCATGGGAGTTGAGCCCTGAAATGAGTCCAAAGAGTCTAGGAATAATCCCCTCATAATTCCCCTTCAGAGGGATGAGAAAATGAGAGGCCTCTGAGAGGAGAAAGAGCTGGGAAAGGACCAGAAGGAATTATCCCACAATCTCAGGGACCTTCGCTTTTTGAGACAGGGTTTCCCTGTGCAGCTCTGGCTGTCCTGGGACTTGCTCTGTAAAGCAGACTGGTTTTGAAGAGATCCACCTGCCTCTGCCTCCTGAGGGCTGGGACTGAAGGTATGAGCCACTCACTATGCCTGGTTGCATTTTGTTTAAGACAGAGTCTTAGCCTTGAACTTGCTATGTAACCAAGGACTTTGCACTTCTGATTGTCCTGCCTCTGCCTCCCTAGTGCAGGGAGAAGAGGGCTTACCACCATGCCTGCTTGCTTGCTTATTTTTGTGATGCTGGGGTTGTAAGTGGTCTCATTCCACTACTGAATGTCACCTCGACTCTGCTTTGTTTCTGCCTTGATGGAGAGTCCTTTAAGCTGCTTTCATATGGTGGCTGTGTATTTCTGCTGCTACACAATACCTACTGAGTATTTTCACATTTTCCTTGTGTGGTTTCCTTTACTTCCCCATTCTTTAAAATGCTGTGACATGACATGTTGCTTAGAATAAATGCATAGGAGTTTATCTTGGCTGTACACCATACAGTGGAGTTTTGGGGTTATAGCAGAAGCATGGTTTTTGCTTTGCCAGGTCATATCAAACTGTTTTCCCAAAAGATCTTCCATCAGCTCACACTTCAATTTGCTGAGGATGAGAGTTTCTGTTGTCCTTCCTTTTGGGCAGCATTTAGTAGTCTCTCATTTACAGCTGTGTTAACTGGAGGAAGGTGAAATTTTATCTATTTTAGTCACACACTTGTACATATATATTTAAAGCCAGTGTCTCATGCATCCCAGGCTGTCCTGGAACTTGTATATATATATATATATATATATATATATATATATATATTGTTATGATTAAAAAATAGACAGAAAGCAACTTGGGGAGAATATGGTTTGTTTGGCTTACAGAGTACAAGGCAGGAACTCAAGACAGGAATCTAGAGGCAGGAACAGAAGCAGAGGCTATGGGAATGATGCTACAATTAACATTGCCATGAGGTTTGTTTTATTATCTATCTATTGAGATGGTCTCATGTAGCCCAGGTTGCGCATGAATTGACTTACATAGCCTTGCACTCTTGCCTCTATTTCCCAAGTTCTCGGATTGCAAGAATCTGTCAGCATGCCCAGTTGTAAAGTACGTTTTTATATTTGTTTTTGAGCAGAATGAATATAGGTCAAGGAAAAGTGAGATGTGTTTCTGAAAGTGGGAATGGCACCAAAGGAGGAATAGACTAAGTAGGCTTTGAGGCTTAGTAAATCTGTAACAGATACTGTTTGACATGTTGACAGCACCTAGTAACCTGCCACTCACTTTGAGCTCAATTATGAGCTCATTAAGATGACGTGGTGCAAGTCCCAAGAACCTGACAGTCCTCCCTGGCTCAGGGCCAAGACTGATTGATACTCACACTCCACTTTGGACATGGACTATTTCTCTCCTATAATCACCTTCACATCTGCCTTGTATGCCCTAAGTGTCTGTCACCGTGGGCATGCATGATCTGGACTCGAGCAGATGGCAGTTTCTCACTGGGCTCGTTTCCTAGCTTAAGTACATCCTCTGCAATCACAGCTGACACAGTTACACAAAACTCTGATCTCACATGTGCTCTGCAGGGTGTCATGCCAAACACAAAGCAGAAAGCATGCCTATGTGTGGTGTGGCTGCTGGGAGCAGGCAAACGTGCCTTGCCCTAAGTACTGCCATTTTGATTTCATGCCCTATTTTACCTGTTGGGTGAAACAAAGTTCAAGTCCCCAGGCCCTCAGAGACCTGGGGACTTTCCAACAGCTGACCAACCTCCTCCTTAAACAACTGAAACAGTTCATTACGAATCCTTAGTTCTCTAAAACATTAAGGCTGTTCCTAGTAACAGAAGAACAAATCAATCTATTAGGATGGACTGAAAAGCTTGCATTGTCTGTGGGTTGACCATGATGGAACACAAAGGAAAGCCCCTAATCTTTGCTTTCTGATTGGTGGGAAAATGTAACTGTAACTTGGCACAGATATTTGTGGGTTTGGGCTTAAATACTCGATGAAGTGAACATCTGGGGGGGGTCAGCTCGGGATTCAGTTTCTGCTGTGATGGTCAGTAATAAATCTTGTTTTGTGTGACCTTTGAGTCTACTTGGGTTGTTTCAGAGCCTCAGACCTACATCATGGTTACTGTCCCTTCTTGTAAGAGGGGATGGCATTACATTTCATGTGACATGTCGTAAGGACTCCATGGGAGGGACAGATTCCAGTAGTCTATAATTGGCCCTGGTCCTGATAGGAAACTGACAAAAACAGCTCATGACAAAAACATAAAATTGTGCTCTTAAGATATATTAAGGGCTGGGCAGTGGTGGCTCATGCCTTTAATCCGAGCACTCAGGAGGAATAGACAGGTGGATCTCTGTGAGTTCTAGGAGAGCATGGTTTACAGAGCAGGTTCCAGGACAGGTTCTAAAGCTACATAGAGAAACCCTGTCTTGAAAAAAAAAAATCTTTCAGAGGGGTTGGGCTGTGTAGCAAGCTTTTTTGGACCATCAGCAGACAAACCATGACATGGAGGCTTATTATTATGAAAGCTTGGTCTTAGCTTAGGTTTGTTCCTAACTAGTTCTTATTAATTTTTTTTTTTTTTTATGTATAAAAGTGTTCTGTCTGCATGTACAACTTCATGCCAGAAGAGGGCAATATCCCACTATAGATGGTTGTGATCCACCATGTGGTTGCTAGGAATTGAACTCAGGTCCTCTGCAAGAGTAGCTAGTGCTCTTAACTGCTGAGCCATCTCTCCAGTCCTCTAACTAGTTCTTATAACAAGGTTTCTCTATATACCAATCCTGGGTGTCCTGGAACTCGTTCTGTAGATCAGGCTGGCTTCTAAGTCACAGAGATCCACCTGCCTCTGACTCCCGAGTGCTGAGATTAAAGGCGTGCACCACCACCGCGTGGCAAATTAACCCATATTTTTAAATCTGTGTTTTTACGTGGCTTGGTTACCTTTACTTTGCACTACCCATCTTGCTCTGTGTCTAGTTGGTGACTTCCCCTTTCTTCTTCCCAGAGCTCTGTCTGGCAGTCCTGCCTACAATTCCTTCTTAGCTAGCTATGGGCAGTTTAGTTCTTTATCAAACCAATCACAGTCTTCTTCACACAGCATAAAGGAATATCCCATAACAGGGCTGTAGCTCAGTGGTTCAGCCCTTGCTTAGGATGTGTGAAGTTGTAGGTTCCATCTCTCTTGTATTGCCAAGGAAGAAGAAAAAAAAAATCAGGTTCCTCACAGGGGGTGCCCACTAATTTCTAGACTTCAAAAGCAGTTTCTTTTATTTAAAAAGTCTATAAAACTTGAATTACTATAACTACATAATTACCTGCTCATGGTTACCCAAGACAGCACTGGTCTTGAAATCTGTCTTTTTCTCTCTATTCTAAAGGTGCTAATGGCAAAACTCAAGCCAGGAGGCTGCTTAAGTGAGCAAGGGCATGAACACGCTTTCACAACCAGTTTCTCAGTCCAGTGATACATGGTGCTAGAGGCTTTGTAACGTTGGTAACATTCTTTGGGTCTGTTGCCCAATTTGCCTTGAGTCTTGGTACATGAAACACATCTGTGACTTGTCTGTGTGTTCTCTCCCTTCCCAGGCACTGAGGTGGGGAAGCATGCAGGGGAGCTAACACTGTAAGGACTAAGACATTCCTGGTTAATATCTATCTTTTCTTTTTCTCTCCTCCTGTATGTGCCTCAGGATGGGCCTTCATGAAAGCCAGGCTAACGAGAAGTCTACCAATGAGCCACACTCTTAGCCCCTTCTCTTCCTTGTCTCTGGTCTCTTAATAGAACAACTCTGAGATGTGTTTTCAAGACAGAGTTTCTCTGAGCAGCCCTGGATGTCCTGGAACCAGACTGGCCTCAAACTCAGAGATAGGCTGTCTCTGCTTTCCAAGTGCTGGGATTAAAGGCGTGCGCCACCACCTCCCAGAAAGGCTTCCATTCTTTAGAGTGCCCACTGAGGTCACCCCCTTAAAAAACTTTGCACTCATATTTCATCTCAGAGCCTGATTTGGGAGGGAGGGATCTAAAGTAACATGGGGATGGCTTTGAGAATGTGGGAAAAACAAGATTCTCCTCCAAAGGAAATTATGCCGTATTCTCAAGAAACTAGGGTGGGATGTGGGGAACTGGTGATAGAAGGGTCAGGGTCCCAGAACCATTACTAGTTTAAAAAAAGACTTAAACTACCTTTTTTTTTTTTATTTTGGTTTTTCAAAACAGGGTTTCTCTGTGGCTTTGGAGGCTGTCCTGGAACTAGCTCTTGTAGACCAGGCTGGTCTCGAACTCACAGAGATCCGCCTGCCTCTGTCTCCCTAGTGCTGGGATTAAAGGCGATTGCCACCAACGCCTGGCAAAAACTACCTTATTTAAAGCACATTTTATATAGCTTGGCTCACTATTTGCTATCACAGTACACCTCTCCTGTATGGTCCTTTATAACATAATTGCTTATCTATTAATTTACTTAAGCTGTCTACACTACAAAAACTGCATACTCCACCAAAAACCAGACAAAACTAAGTGTACTCTCGTTAAGTCAGTACTCACATGGAAGAGACTCTAGAGGCTGACTTGTGGCCTCAAATCCTCAGTTCCTTGTTCATTAAAACCACGGTACTGTAACCTTATCAGGCCACAGAGAGAAAGTCATGGACAGCAGAAATAAAATCATGAGATCTATAGAGCAGGCTCTGGCTCTACAGATCCACTGAGGCACATGTATGAAGAGGCAAACAAGAACAAATTAATGAATATACAGTGATGACATCTAACGATAATTTAGACCCAGCTTCTTGAAATCTCACCACGAGACTGGTAGTTCCTTTTCTTGGGGGAAAGGGAAAAAGAGAGGAGGCAGTCCTGAATGAAATATAATGTTAAGGTAATGAAAGAAAAATGTGGAGTCTGTCCGTGATTGACACAGACCAACAGTTCCAGACAATTTTTGGTTTACTGATCTTTTTCGGTTTGATTTTTAGAGACAGGGTTTC
The DNA here is from genome assembly GCF_003668045.3 of Cricetulus griseus. NCBI lineage: Eukaryota > Metazoa > Chordata > Mammalia > Rodentia > Cricetidae > Cricetulus > Cricetulus griseus. Next base: position 226,393,320 of record NC_048597.1, on the reverse strand, counting down.
TCTGTGTAGCTTGTAGACCAGGCTGGCCTCGAACTACAGGCGTGTGCCACCACCACCCGGCTGATCTTTCTAGAGTTACAAACCTAACCCCGTCCACTTCCTCTTCATGTTACTCTCACTCTCCTCCTTGCAGTAAGAACGGGTCATCACATGCAGTACAAATGTGCCGTCCGTAGCGCCCGGAACAAATTCTACAGCCAGACCTGGCAGCTTGGTTGGGACTGGAGCACTGTCGTTTGCTTTCCTGAGTCCTGCAAGGGCCGGCCCAGACGCCACTCTTGTGAGGTGTCCTAAGCAGAGGAGAGCTCGGCGGGGTCTGCATCCATGCACTCCGTCAGGGTCACGCTTTCATGTCCCCACCCCACCCCGCTCCCATTTTACCAGAAAGCGATCCGAGAAGACAGAGCTGTGAGGGTGACAAAAGGCAGGGCCCTCGAAGTGACCCCAAGGCGCGTGACCGTCCAGGCCCCCGAGGCAGGTACTCATTGGCTCTTGGGACACGCAGCCCAGAAAAGACACAACCCGCTCCCGCCCGGATCCTGGAGGCGGCGCAGAGAACTTCCGCCTGAGAAAAAAAAAAATGTCATCACGGGCCGAGCTTCCGGTCCCACGGCAGAGCCGCAAGACCTTTTATCCTAGTTGGCTGCGATCCGCGAACCCCGCCCAGCCGCGCCCTCGGGATCCTCCACACCCTGGGGAGCGGCTCGCACGTTGCGAGGGTGTGACGGTGACGCCGTGACGTCACCGCGGAGCACGGCGTCCCGAAAGGCTTCGGCTCTCCGGCGTAACGGCGAGCGGAGCGCCTGGAGGCGGGACTAACGTGTGACTGACGTCCACTCCCACCAGTGGCCCTTCCCACGCTGCCTCAAACCAACCAATCAGAGAGAAGCGGAGACCGCAACGTCCCTCAGCCGCGGCGGGAAGCTCCGCCCCCGCCGCTTGGCCCTCCGTGGCCGCCATGCTTAGTGTGGCTCCACGCCCCGCGGCGGCCCGCTCTCCGTGGGCTCCCAGACGCCCTCCGTGAACTCCTTCACGAGCATCCCTTCCCTCTGACTACCGACTTCCACGTCTGCGGCCCCTCCCCGGCTCGCCGCCCGTCCCGCCACACCTAAGATGGCGGCCGGAGGCGGCGGGTCCGGTGGAGGGGGCGGGGCTTCCCGGCGCGGTGACGTCAGCGCGTCGCGCGTCGGCAGGTGGAGGGAGAAGGGAAAGTTTGGCCGTGCCCGGGGTTCGGGTGGAGGGCGGGACGGAGGGGCAGGGCCGAGGAGCCGCTCGCGTCGCGGTGCCGCGGAGGCCGAGGCCGGCTCGTGGGCCGGGCTGGCTGGGGACTGCGGGACGCGGAGCCGCGCGAGGCCAGGTCGGCCGCAGCCGCGCGTCCCCGCCTCGGGGCCGCGCTTGACCGCGCGCCCGGGCGTCGAGCGCCCCGAGCAGGCTGGGCCCGGCGGCTGGTGGGGGGCGGCGGCTGGGCGAGCTGACCCGAGTCGAGCCGCGTGCGTGAGGGGCAGCGCGGAGCCAGGCGCCGCGGCCGTCATGTCTGAGGACTCGAGCGCCCTGCCCTGGTCCATCAACCGGGACGACTACGAGCTGCAGGAGGTGATCGGTGAGAGCCGAGCGGGGGGCGGCGCGCCGCCGGGCAGGGGTGGGGCCCCCTCCGCAGGCAGGGGCTCACCTGAGACCGATGTGCCCGTCCCGTGCAGAGAGGCGCGTGGACGGGCGGCGGGCCCGGGCTGAGAACTCCACATGCCTGCGTCCGCGCGCCGGCTCCCCCGAGTGTGCACCAAGTGCTAGTTTGCAGGGGTGGGGCTGAGGGAAGCTGCAGGTACCCGGTGCTGAGCTCCTTACAACCGACTTCTTCTCCACGCTGGCTGAACAGAAGGAATGAGAACGCTGTAACGGGTCTCGGTGGGTGGCGGGAGGGAAATGAGCGAGATTAGTTGTAATAAAGGGGTGGTATGGACGAGTTAGGTGGAGAGCTGTTGAGTCGAGCCCTGGCGTGAGTTGTGAGTAGAGGGAAGATCTCCCGTCCCCACTTTGAGGGGTGAGGGTATAGGAAGAGTCGGAGGAGGAGAGAAAGTGCTTGGTAAGTTTTAGGACCAGAAAGAGGGCACCCTTGAGTCTCAGGGACCTTTGAAGCCATGGTAAGGATTTTGGAGTTTTAAGTGTCCTTGGAGGGCTTCAACCAGGAACCATGGCGTGGTTACCATGTGTTGAGTATACCTGAGTAGGGCCTGAGAATACCAGTTGGCTGACACCAACTGGTGTTCAGGCATTCGCAGAGGTGCACAGTGCCTGAGGAGATGTTTAGGGGCAGGGTTGGGCGGAGGGATTTGTAGCACACAGTAAAGCAGTGAGCATAGAAATCAAAAGGGCATGGGTTTAGTTAAACAAAGCTTTACTCAGCTGACGTGAGCAGAACCCCGAGTGTTGGAAGCTTGTCTACACTGCGAGCCTCTTGCCTTAAAAGTAGATTTATAACAGGGACCATCGGAAGATCCCATAGTTGTGTGTGTGCCTGTTTTCCACCTTATTTTTTGATCAGTCTTACTAGTTGACCTGGAACTCGATTACCATTGGCTGACTGGTTAGCAAAACTCCAGAGTCCTCCTGCCTGCCGGAGTCTTTCCATGGGTGCTGGGGGGGGGGTCCATACTCCACTTGTTATGCCTGCTCAGTGAGCTCTTCATACTGAGCTATCACCCCTTTCTTCTAAGGGTGGTTCTCAGGTAGCGCAACCTGGTAGCAGATTTGCTTTCTATCTGCGGCTGGTCTTGAACTCTTTATCCGCCTGCCTCCATTTCTCTAAATTTAATTTTTATACTTGATTGGTCTCCTGTTTTCCAACAACATGGAGTAAATTTTATCTAAAAGACATCAGCTTTCCGGTAAGATGGCTCAACAGAACACTGCTGCCAAGGCTGGTCATCTGGCACCCCCTGCCCACCCCCATAGAAGTGTAATAAATATAAAGGATGTTTGATCTTTAAGTCATTTCACAGGTCTGTCCTTGCAGCATGTTGGGTCTTTAACATGTCCTGGTTGAGCTAGCTATGTCTACATCCCTCTTGCTTGGGACCTTAAATTTCATATTGAAGGACAGGCTTAAATGGGAGATTCCAGAATGCTTTCGTCAGAAGAGTAAGAGAGTCCCTGTTACTGTTGTGGAAGAATAGCATTGCTTTTCTTTCTGGTGGGGTGTACATCCTTCCTAGTTCTCCACAGTCTAATGGTAGGAGTGGGTGGAGTCCTTCTTGGTGCTTTTGCTGTTGAACTACAAACTTTGAGAGTTGCAAGGGCTGTATCGATTAGTGACATTCGTTTTGTATGCTCAGAACTGGAGAAAGGATGTCTGAGTGGGCAGTAGGAAGGGAGTCTGTTAGTTTTCTAAGAGTGGATTCTCCAGTCACATAGTGGTCCATGGTTCATCAAAGTTTAGGAACACCAGTGTGATTTGGTCATCTCCTGATGGCTGAACGGATGGCTTAGCGTTTAAGAGCACTTACTGCTCTCCAGAAGACCTGAGTTTGGATCCTGGTACCTGCATCAGGTGCTTACAGCTGCCTGGAAAAGGAGCTCCAGGAGATCTCATGACCTCTTCTGGACTCAGGCACCCACATACATGACATTTGAACACAAAGATACACACATATATACATAGACAAAAAATAAAAATCTTAAACTGTATTAAGTATGACTTAATACCACGAATTTCAGTCTTTAGAACATTTAGTGTTTTGGGGGGGTGGTAGATTTCAGTCATTATTAAATTTGTGATTTTGGGGGATAACTTTAAACCACAACTTCACCCAGTTTTAGACTATTCCCACCATCCCCGTGAGATTCCTTTGTACTCCCTGCCTCCAGTCCCAGGCAACCACACATTTATTTTTGCTATAGGTTTGTCTTTTATGGATATGTCATTTAAATAGGATCATATAATAATGTGACCTTTGCTGTTTGGCCTCTGTCACATTGCATACTGTTTTTCCTTTCCTAGAAAAGTTGGAGGAAGTAGAATTTCATCCCATAACATTAACCCGATTAAAGTCTTCAGCTCAGTAATGTTTAGTGAATTTGCAGAGTTGTTCAGTCATCACCACAGCCCAGTTTTAGCGCATTTCTCTCATTCCAAAGTGATGGCTCACACCCATTTGCAGTAGTGACTCCTGTTCCGCCCCAGCCCCAGGCAAGCACACTTTGCTTTCTGTTTGTATGGATTTGCCCTCTGGACATTTCATGTGAGAGTAATTATGTAATGTATATCCTTGCTGTTTGCCAACTCTTTACATACTTGCTGAGGTTTACCCATGTCCCATTGCACGAAGTAACGGTATGTATAGTTCCTTCTTACTGGACACCAGTTGATGAGTATTGGATTGTTTCTGCTCCTTGGCTGTTTGGAATAAAGCTATTAGCATTCACATAAAGTCTTCTTGGAAAATGTTTTATTTTCCTTGAACAAACTCAGGAGTAGAATTGCAAGGTCGTAATAGTAAGTTTAGCTTCTCTCTGTAAACTGCCAAAATGGTTTTTCAGAGAACTCATACCATTTTACATTCTGATGCGTTTGTGTGAGAATTCCCATTTCTCCACAAGTTAGCAGTTTGTCTTGTCTTGTATATATGAATGTATATGTGTTCAAGGGAGCAAGCCCAGGACCTCACACATGCTAGCCCTGCCCTGTCTCTCTGGTTTATAGCCATTCTAGTGGCTATGAAGTGGTATCTTAGTGCTTTTCTCTCAGGACTAAGGCTGGTGAAAACCTTTTTATTTGCTTGCTTATTAGACTTTGATATATCATTAATATTCTTGCTTGGGTTATAATTTGGTACTTTTTGAGGCAAGGCTCTCCTCAGGAGGAGGCCAGGCTGGTCTTGGATTGTTGGAAGTTTTTCTTTCTTTTTTTCCCTGAGACAGGATATCACCATATAGCTCTGGCTGTCCTAGAACTCCCTATGTAGACCAGACTGCCCTCCAACTCACAGAGATCTTTCTGCCTCTGCCTCCTAAGTACTGGAATTAAAGGTGTTCTACTGCTTGCCTATAGAAATTTTGATCAAAATTTTTATTTTTTATATTTATTTATTTGTTTATTGAGACAGGGTCTAACTATGTAGTTCTGGCTGGCCTGGAACCTTGAGGTAATCCTTCTGCCTCTGCCTCCTGAGGGTTGGGATTATAGGCCTGAGTTACCACTCCTGGCTAAAAGTTTTAAATTTTAGTGAAGATTCTGTTTATATTGATTTTGCTTTTGGTGTATACATACCTAAGATATCTTTACTCAACATCATAGAAACTTTTTTTTTGCTATTTTCTTTGAGCATTGTGACTGTAGCTGTTACATCTGGGTCTGTGTGATACATTTTGAGGTCTTTGTACAGTGAGAGGTGAGGTAAACTACCTTGTTTTGTTTAAAGACATTGAGACATAGAAGAAGATGAGAGAATGGCTTTAGGGAGTCTTCTCTCTCCTCCTGTTATGTTGGTTCTGGGGGCTGGGCTCAGGCCACCAGGTACCTTTACCCTTTGAGCCACCACACTGCCTCCTTGTCCTCACGGTAAAATAACAAAACCCTGCCCTGGGAACATGATAAACATACGGGTTGGGATTCAAAAGACTTCCTTTTAAATAATTTTATCTTCTTAAAGATGTTTTTGCAAGCTTTAAAGTTTCCTATATGATTATTTGTAGGAGTTAGTACCCTCACAGTTAATCATTCATCAATTTAGTAACAAACTTTGAGGCAATTTCTAGTCTAGTGTTGTATTACAAAAGTTTGGCTTATTATGGCTGGAGCGATGGCTCAGCGGTTCAGAGAGCATTTGCTGTTATTCCAGAGGACCTGGGTTCAATTCCCAGATCCTGTGTTTGGTAGCTCACAACTGCAAGTAACTCCAGCTACAGGGATTCTGACACCTTATTCTGTCTCTGTGAGTGTGTGTGCACATATATAAAAATAGAATGTTTAAAAAAAGAATTTTAGCATGGTTTTACTATATTTGATATGTGTGAAGAGAGGTTTTTTTGTTTTGTTTTCTTTTTTCCATTTATTTATTCATTCATCCTCCATTTATTTATTCACTTGTTTACATTATTGAGTGTACAGTGAAGAGGAAGGGATGTGGCGTGGACCACCACTTGGTGACCGTTGCCATTTGACAAAGTTCCAACATTTCAACATTGCAGACAGACCACACTTGTCCAACACCTTTTTAACTTTCATTCCTAACCTAACTGTTATCATCAATGCTTTTCCCTTTGGGAAATTCAGTGTGGGCCTTGGTAGAGGCTAAAAACGAGTATAGTGGAAGCCTAGACTCTCAAAACAAAATCTCCAACACCAGGGGACTAGGAATTCCACTGTGCCCTCCTAACGAACACCAGGAACAGGAATGTCAGAGATTTACTAAACACATCTGATGGCAAGGATGAAATGCCTACAGTTCAGATGCAGGGGATCCCAAGAAGCCTGAGTCCCTTAAAGGCAAGAATTCAGAAATCAGAATGGTACGTCATTATCCTAGTAAAGGGGAAAAACGGCAGTGTTGTTAAGCGGCTGCTCCCCAGAAGTTCTATTCCTGAGATCAGGCATTTGTGTAAGGATCTGTCTCTTGTTTTTTTGTTTTGTTTTTTTCTTTTAAAAGATATTATTTATTCATTATGTTATAATATTCTGCTTCCATGTATAGCTGCACACCAGAAGAGGGCACCAGATTTCATAATGGATGGTTGTGAGCTACCATGTGGTTGCTGGGAATTGAACTCAGGTCTTCTGGAAGAGCAACCGGTGCTCTTAACCTCTGAGCCGTCTCTCCAGCACTTGCTTCTTTCTTTCTTTCTTTTTTTTTTTTTTCTTTTTTTGTTTTTTGAGACAGGGTTTCTCTGTGTAGTTTTGGAGCCTATACTGGCACTTGAACTCACATACATCCACCTGCCTCTGCCTCCTGAGTGCTGGAATTAAAAGCATATGTCACCACTGCCCAGCTGTGGAGAGAGTTTTAAAAATAAGGAATTTGGGATTAGACTGACTAATCTAGACCAGGCTAGCCTCAAAACTCACAGAGATCCACCTGCCTGTGCCTCCTAGTACTGTGTTAAAAGGCTTGCACTACCATGCCTGGCCCCTTTGTCTTATATTTCTCAGATTATTATATATTGTATGAAACATGAAGTTCTTTAAAACAGTTATTTGTGTGTGGGAGGGTTCTTGGTGGTCTGCGTACATGTGTGGTATGGTTGTGTGTGCCCCTTGTGTGGGGCCAGAGGTGGACATGGGCGTCTCCCGTGCTTTCCATGTTGTCTTGTCTCTTCGTCCCTGGACTTCCCCCTGTGCTGGGGTTACAGAAACATGCCTCAGCTTTTACATAGGGCTAGTATCTGAACTCAGGTCTTCAGGGTTTCATATCAGTCACTCTATCCACTGAGCCATTTCTCCAGTGCCATGATTTGAGTTGGAATCTTGTAATAAATACTTTGAATCAGTTTATAAGCTTACTGGAACATCTCTGCATGCCTCCTCTCCTTTTCAGGTTTCATTCTAGTTTTGGTGTATCAGGGATTTATGGTAGACATGGTAATAGACCTGTATAAGGCCTTGACACTGGTATTGTTAAGACTACATTATGGTGACAGAGACAAACCAGCCTGGCAGAAATCATCTAGGCAAGAAAGGACTGTGCCATGAGGCTTTATTGTCATCTGAAAGTCTCTGTAATGACTGCTTACTGCATGCTAGGTCTAAAAACTGGAAAAGTTAGACTGGTTTTGAGATGTGACTTTGGTTGATATTCATCCAGCTTTGACAAAGTCAACTCAATAGCTTTATTCTTTATTTTCTCCTCATCATTTTATTGTTTATGAGTTTTCCACTGGATACACATTTGAATCTTTAAAACCACAATTTCCAAATGCAGACTCTCAAGCATCTCCCCCTAACTGCGTAAGACTTAGGTTCTGTGTGTAGTGATGTGTTTTCCGCTTAGTTGGGAGAGCTAGGGGACATTTTCAGTGAGGCCATCTTTAGATCCTCGCCTTCATAGGGTTGAGCCAGAAATTGCATTTGTCTGCATGTAACATGAAATAATACAGTACTTCCCTCCTCTATCTAGGAAGAGTGAGGTGGCTAGCCATTCAGGCATCGTATCATCTGAGGCCCGTGTGGCTAGCCATGCAGGCATCGTCTCTGAGGCCCGTGTGGCTTAGCCAGGCAGGCATCGTCTCTGAGGCCCGCGGTTTTCATGCCGTCCCAGCTTAGCCTGTGACTCTCATAGTCATGTTTCACCGCCAGTTCACACCTAGTCCAGAAGACAGAGACTTGGCAGCTGAGTTAACACTCTTTCAAGGAGGTTTTTCTTCCTGGGTGCCTTAGTCATTGACTTCTATTTTATTGGTTTGAACTGTGTAATTTGGTCATGGCAAGGAAGACTGGGGAATGAAGCTTTTTAACTGGGTAATACATTATTATTACTTCAATAAAGTAGGAGAAAGTTGTGAAAAAAGCTACTGTTTTGTTCTTGTCAAAACTTGGTGAATCATACCCAGGGTTCTCTTGATAAAAAGAATTAAATAGTTAAATTAAAAAAATATTTTTATTTTATGTAAATTGGTGTTTTGCCAGCATGTATGTCTATGTGAGGTAAGGGTGTCAGATCTTGGCGTTTCAGACAGTTGTGAGCTGCCATGAGGGTGCTGAGAATTGACAGGGTTTCTCTGTGGCTTTGGAGCCTGTCCTATAACTTGCTCTTTAGACCAAGCTGGCCTTGAACTCACACCACCTGCCTCTGCCTTCCATGTCCTGGGACTAAAGGAGTATGCCATCACTGCCCAGAATGGCCAAGTTTTTAATGGTATTTTTCATACACATAAAATTATACTTTGCTTTTATTCATCAACTTTTACTTATGTCTCAGTTACTTTTCTATTGCTATGACAAAACATCGTGACCAAGGCGATTTATCAAAGAAAGCATTTAAGCTGGGCGTTGGTGGCGCCGGCCTTTAATCCCAGCACTCGTGAGGCAGAGGCAGGTGGATCTCTGTGAGTTCGAGACCAGCCTGGTCTACAGAGATCCAGGACAGCCAGAAGCATGACAGAGAAACCCTATTTCCAAAAATTAAAACCAAACCAAATCAAAACAAAAGGCATTTAATTTGGAGGCTCCCAGTCGAAGAGGGTTAGAGGCCATCATGGCAGGGAGTTTGGCAGCAGCAGGCAGTCATGGTGCTAAGTCAGTAGCTGAGTTTACAACCACCATCAAGCTGAGATGCTGTGGCTATTGAAAACTCAAAGCCCACACCCAGTGACAGGCCACTCCCCGAACAGTCCCACCAACTGGGCTTTTTGAGTAGTCAAGTTTATGAGCCTGTGGGGCCATTCTCATTAAACTCCTCAGCTTCATCTGCCCCTTCTCTTTGCTGGCCTATCCTCCTCCGAGGAAGTCTTTTCTCCTGCTTTCACAGAACTCCCACCGTCCTCTCTCCCTTCCCCTTCCCCCCTCCCCTCCTGTCATTGTCATCAACTGATTCTTTTTTTTTGAAAGTTTTTTTTTTTTTTTTTTTTTTGAGACAGCTCACCCCCACTTTGTAAGTCATCATGTTGGGTGTGTGCTATGCTCTAACATTGAAGTTAAGATGTAAGGCAGGGCGGGTGGGTGGAGGAGGTAAGGTAAAGACTGGGCTTGAGGGCGCACACAGGGAAATCTCTGACAGTGGGTATTAAGGCAGTTGTTCCCACACTTGGAAAGTACTTGTGAGGGCACTTCTTATCCCAAGCCTGTGTGTTTACATTAAATGACTGTTTTAGCTGTGACACTAAATAACTAATGGCAGTCTTGCCCTATGCAGTACTTACTTTGCTTATGCTAAGATAGCCATGGAGAACCGTGTGAATAAACTTGTGGTTTAAGGGAACACTCACTGCTTTAAGGTTCTGTTTCAAAGAGTACCTTTAGAATTTGCCTCCTGTGAGATATATATATTCTCGAAAAATATTAGAGACTAGTCAATAATTATGAGTTTTGAATATCCTTCCTTCCCCTATTTGTTATTAATTGCTGTTTTCCGTGTTGTAATTGTTTTTCGAATGAAAACACTATCAGCTAGTCTGAGTTAGTAGTATCAAATGCCTGTTTACTGTATTACCATAGTGCTTTATGTTAGAACTTTGAAACGTTTGAAGTTTTGTTTTGGGAAAATCCTATAAAAAGGATAAAAGTGCTTGTTAGAATTGAAGCTGCAGGTCTCTTACCATCAAATGGTAAAACTCCAGCCCTTTGTCCTTGGCCATTTACTGAATCATGCCAGAGCTTAATTGGTATATTGTTTATAGAGACTTATTCATTAAAGTTGGAGTGACCAAAAGATCATTTTGGGGCCAGTGAGATGGATCAGCGGGTAAAGGTGCTTGCTGCCAAACCTGACAAGTGTTGATACAGAAATTGCCTCCTCTCATCTTAAAGAGAATAAGAGAGTTTATTCTGGGGCCATTTTAGTAACCATTGCCTGGGAACATATATTTAGGACACTTCAAAAATTTGTGTTCCATCAAGACCAGCCTGGTTTACAAGAGCTAGTTCCAGGACAGGCTCCAAAGCCACAAAGAAACCCTGTCTCGAACCCACCCCCCCAAAAAAAAAAAAAAAAATCTGTGTGTGTTCCAAAAACTCTCGGGTTTTACAGAGCAAAGAAAGCTGTGAGTCAGGGCAAGTTTAAAGCACGTTGGTGGGCATACAGAGGCAAGTACAGAAGACAGGGAAGCTTTCCTATAGGCACAAGACGATGTGATGACCTTCTTAGCTTCTGGCTTGGGGGAAGCTTATGGTCTGCTAAGTTAATAGTTCAGACACTGAGGTAGGCAAAGAATTGGCTGTTGTGGAGGACTAGCACTGCTCAGGATGAGGTCGTTAGCCTCTGGACATGCAGTACTCCAGTCTCTCCACAGCCCTGAAATTCTCATCAGTCTCTGCAGGCACAGTTCTCTTCAGGCGTTTTCACTCACAGAGAGCAAACCTCTGTAAGTTGTCCTTTGACCTACACATGCATACTGAGACATTTGATCTCGAGTCTGCACGAATGTACACACATACACACATATATTTACACTCAGTGAATAATAGAAAGATAATTCTAGATGAAGTTATGACTGATATGTTTCAATTTACTATCTCATTGTTCATAGCTAATGAACTTGTGTGTTAAGGATGAGAACTAAGTTAAAACCACTCCATTATCTGTATAGTAGTCCCCTGTCTATGCCTTTTATTTTTCAGGTTTTAGTTACCTATTATCACGGGACACCTGAATATTGATTGATTGATTGATTGATTCATTCATTCATTGAGACAGGGTTTCTCTGTATAGCTCTGGCTGTCCTAGAAATCACTTTGTAGAACAGATTGGCCTTGAACTCACAGAGATCTGCTTGCTTCTGCCTCCTGAGTGTTGTGGTCGAGTGCCACCATGCCTGCCTGAGATCTGAAAATTTTAGATGGAAGATTCCAGAAGTAACTCATGAGCTTTAAATTGTGCACTCTTCTGAGTAGCACAGAGATGGGCTACAGCCCTCACTGTAGGATGTGGTTGTCTAGTGTGTCCCTGCTGCCTTCTCTGTCAGCAGGTGTTCCCTGCTGAAACCATGTGGGACTGCGCTCAGTTTGTGTTAGCTAGCCTTTAGTGTTGGCCCCAATGCCAGATAGAGCAGTGCCGGCAGTTCTCACATACGTGCCAGAGAGAAGCCATAGAGGGCTTCCCTGACAGCAAAACATACAAGCTTCATCAGCAGCTTCTGCGCACACAAGCTCATACATACACACACATGTGCGCGCGCGCACACACACACACACACACACACACACACACACACACACACACACACACACGAACGACAGGTTGACCTTGAATTCAAGATTCTTCTGCCTCTCAAGGCTATAATTAGAGATACAGCATACCCACCCAGCTCCAAGGCGAAAGGTCTTAATATTAAAAAGAAAAAAAAAGGGGGGGGGCTGGAGAGATGGCTCAGTGGTTAAGAGCACTGCATGCTGTTCCAAAGGTCCTGAGTTCAATTCCCAGCAACCACATGGTGGCTCACAACCATCTGTAATGAGATTTGGTGCCGAACACTGTACACATGATAAATAAATCTTTAAAAAAGAAAAAAAAATCAGAGCTGAGGATGGTGGCTCCTTTCTGTAATCTTTTTTTTTTTTTTAAATACTTTATTTAATATGCATTGGTGTAAGGATACCAGGTCCCCTGGAACTAACTGGAGTTACAGACAGGTGTGAGCTGCCATGTGGGTGATGGGAATAGAACCCAGGACTTCTGGAAGAGCAGCCACTGCTCTTAACCACTAAGTCATCTGTCCAGCCCCCTTTCTGTAATCTTATAGTACTGGAGGGGCAGAGGCAGAGGATTAGGAGTTCATGTTTATTTGTTACAGAGAGTCCAGAGATAGCCGAGGCTGTAAGAAACTGTCTCAGACAAAACAGCAGTAATAAAAGCATAGCATAATTGGGTTTCTAAGGTATATGGTGAGAAAGGACCTTGCAGCTGTAAAATTGTGAATCAGGAGATTTTATATTGTTGCAATTACTGTTTACATTTGTTATTTTTTGCATCTTATTGTGCTTTATTTTGAGATTAAACTATCATAATCATATGTAAGAGAAAGTCTTTGTTGTAGGGTTCAGTATTATTCCCTGCTTGCAGGCATCCTCTGGGAGGGTTGGAAGGCATTCCCTGGGAGTGTCAGCTCCAGGTTTCAACCCCATCATGTTTGTGCTTACAAACATGTAGACATAACGTTAGTATAGTTCAGGCTAGCATTTCAGGTTTTGTTTACAGTTAGGTTAAATTATTCAGAGATAGATTAGAATACCACTAGAGAATACACTTGGAAAATTAACTTGATCATTAGTAGCACATACTATAGATGTGAGATTGTTTAATTAAACAGACTTCTGTGATTTGAAAATTCTTCTCCCCACAATCAGCTTCCTTCTATTAGCTGATTCCAAGAATCACACAGTGGCTTCTCACTGATAGCAAGAGAGGGTTACATTTTCTGTACAGTTTTGTATGTACAAGTGAGTCTAAATCACCATCACTTTGCTTAACCCTGTGGTACTCAAGGGTCTCATAAAAGATTTTTCAGCCTTTAAAAAGTTAATTGCAGAGCACTTCAGTGATGGTCTGTGGGGATAGTTTTATTTCATTTTATATTTTATCAGGCAGATGGGCAGATAAAAGCAAACCACTAAAGGGAAGGCAACACAATGCATCTGGTGATCTTTTCTGGTAAGTTAAAACAAAAAAGCATCTATAGTTTATAGGCGGCTTGTAATGAACTAACCAGACCCGGTAGAATAAGAGACGCTTATTTGGGGAAAGAACTTAAACGGAAAACAGCTGACTGGCTGTTGCCGGGTTTCTGCTCCAAGGATGCAGACACTGCCTCCCAGATGCTCTCCAACCTGAAGGGCCTTCTGAGTCCCAAGTCTTTCCGCACCTGTAACCAGGACTAAAAGACCAAAAGGCGTGGTCACTGCTACAGGTGTGGAGGAGATACTTCGTCCACTGAGAAAGGTGTGGAAATCAGGTGTGCCCTGCTGGCTTCAGATGGTTGATGGCAGCCGAGTCTTCTGAATTGTAAAGTAAGACTTGTCAGGGTGGGTGGTCCTATGGAAACTAACATTTTGAGGAGACTGACAAGACTTTCTGAAGTGGCTGTAACAGCACAGGAGCATCCCACTGTTTTCCTCATATTTTCCCATTGACACTATATGTTTATTTTCTGAGGTAGAATCATTTGATGTGTCCCAGAGTCGCCTTCCTTTTTTTCATCTCAGCCTTCCCAGCAACCACTCTTAGCTATTGTGTGCTGGGGATTGAATTTAGGGCCATATTTATCCTAGACAAGCATTCTACCTCCAAAATGGCCCTCAGTCTCGACGCCTCCAAACCTATATAGGCAGGTATTTTATCTAGTAGTGATTTAATCCCATCCCCCCCTTTTCCTTTTGATGTAGCGATCTTAATAGTTGCTGAAGTCGTGTCTTGTAGATTTTGTCATTCTGTTCCTATACCTTAGCCCTTTAGGGTTTCATGTTACCCAAGTGCTCTATCACCGAGCTGTCAGTAGTACTTGTTAGAATTCAGTCGTCTGTACTGGCCTGTCCTTGGGGTTCTGGCAGGATTCGCCCTCAGCTGCAGCCACTGAGAGCACCTCCTGTGCACACTCACTATGTCCCCCTATAAAAGGGTCCCGCCCACCTTCCCTCCTCTATCTTTCTCTCCCTCTGTCTCTCCCCCTCCCCTTTTCCCTCCTGCTGCTCCTGTCTCCCTCCCCCCCCCAAAAAAAACACCTCTATTTGAACCCTGTTGAATGATGTCTTTCTCTCTCTAGCTGCTGCTCTTAAATTATAGCAGTACTGGTCCTCCTGTATTTTTGAGAAGGACTTTTTTTTGTTGTTTGTTTTTGAGACTGGGTCTCATGTCCCACAAACTAGCTTTGAACTTTAGGGAATCCTCTTGCCTGAGCCTCCCAAGTAGGATTTACAAGTGTGGACCACCATGCTTGGCATGTGATGGAATTTTTAAAATTGAGAATATCCTTAGATGCTATTTTATTTTATATATAATAGTTAACTTTAAAAAAAAAAGTATTATGTATACAGTGTTCTGCTTGCACGCCAGAAGAGGGCGTTAGATTTCATTATAGATGGTTGTGAGCCACAATGTGGCTCTTAACCACTGAGCCATCTCTCCAGCCCCATGGATCCTTTTTCTTAAGATTATGTATTTAGAGCCTGGAGAGATGGCTCAACAGTTAAGAATATATAGTTCTCTTCGAGCTCCAGGACAGGTTCCAAAGCTACAGAGCAACCCTGCCCATTGGCCTTGAACTCATCCATCCAGCCACCCATCCATTTTTGACAGGGTTTCTCTGCGAAGTCCTGTCTTGGAACTAGCTTTGTAGACCAGGCTGATATGATATGGAATTCACAGAGATCTGCCTGCTTCTGACTCCCAAGTGCTGAGATCAAAGGAATCAGAGGCTTGTACCACTATGCCCAGCTTTTTTTTTTCTTAAAGGCAGCTACTCACTATGTAGCCTTTGCTAACTTGGAGCTCCCTATGTAGACCAAGTTGGCCTGGAACTCAGTTCCCTCTGCTTCTACCTTCTAAGTGCTGGGTTAAGTAAAGATGTGCACCACCACTACCCGATGGAGTTTTACTTTATAACTTTGAACTCTGTGAGCCTGGGCTGGCCTGGAACTCACGATCCTCTTGTCTTACCCTGATGCACACTTGAGATTGTAGAAGTGATCCACTGAGACAGTGATTGACAACCATGCTGATCAATCCACTTAATATTTTTGTCCATTAATGGCCAGACCAAGAGTGGTCTTGTGACTCTGAAAAGTCTCCATGGCCAAGTTCGGGGTACAGCATTTTTAAAGGCAAAGGCCACAAAGACCATAATTTACATTGAAGTTAATTTAGGGTGAAATTAGCTTTGAAATGTTTGTTCCTAGCAGAGCCTAGTAATTATTTCAACTGATATATATATATATATATTCTTTTTTTTTTTTCTTTTTTAAGTTTTTCAAGACTGTTTCTCTGTAGCCCTGACTGTCCTGGACTAGCTTTGTAGACCAGGCTGGCCTCAAACTCACACATAACAATTATTTTTTGCTTCTATTTTAGCTATTGCTTTAATTAGTTTGGTTAATATGTCTGGACCTTGGCCAAGGCCATGGAACTCTCAGATGTATATTGCCAAGGCAGATGGGACTGTTGGGAGGGTGTAGGGGCTGAGAGCTGTCTAAGCAAACACAAAATAGAGTCAGAACAGGATGCTGTTACCTTAGTCACTTCAGGGCCTGTGTGTTTGCCTCCATCATAAATTGTTGTGTACTTCTCTAGGTTTATTGTTACTGTGTTATTACTATTTATTGGTTGGGGAGGGCTGAAGAAATGGTTCTGGATTAAGAATTGGCTGTTGTAGAGGGCACAGGTTTGATTCCTAGCCCCCACATGGCAGCTCACAACCGTCTATAACTCTAGTCCCAGGGCATCTGATCCCTTCTTATGGCCTCTGTGGGTACTAGGGTACATATATGGTGCACTGACACACATTTCCTCTGTGTGGTGTGTGTGTGCGTGTTTGGGTGTAGCATGAATGTGAAGCGTAGTGTCCATGTACGGTGACTTCTGCAGTTGTTCTCCTTGTGTTTGAGACCTGGTCACTCACTGATCCAACAAAGCTAGCTGGCCAGTGGGTTCCCAAGCTCCTCTGTCGCTTGCTTGCCCGCCACTAGGACTACTGCCTGTGCTGCCCTGCTCAGCTTTCACGTGGGTTCTGGGTCTCATGCTTGTGTGGCAAGTACTTTATGGATGCAGCTGTCTTCCCAAGCCATTTTACAGGTTAATTTGGAATCTTTCTTTTTAAAAAATAATTTATTCTTATTTTATATATATTGGTGTTTTGTCCTCATGTATGTCTGTGTGATAGTGTTAGATCTTAGAGTTACAGACAGTTGTTAGCTGCCATGTGGGTGCTGGGAATTAAACCGGTGTCCTCTGAAAGAGCAGTCAGTGCTCTTAACCGCTGAGCCATCTCCAGCCCCTGATTTGGAATCTTACTAAAGTCAAACTCTACCAAAAAGTCAATGTTTGTTATAAGGGAGTCTGGGTAACTTTGCTCCATAATAGTAGAAACATTCTGAGTTTTGAGGACTGTTTTTATTAGTGCAGTTACTATGCAATACATAAAGCCTTTTTCCTCCTCACTTGCCAGCATTTCCTGAAATTGCTTTGTATTTAGAGGAAGAAGAGAGACTAAAGAAGGAGGAGAGAGAATGTAATGAGCACTTTCCCTGTAGTGTTGAATGTTTTCCAGCTGGGGTGTACTGTACAAGAGAATGTGTAGTGTGGTCATCCACGTGACTAAAGCGTTGTGGGGGTGGAGCCATGTAGTTCCTGTGTAATTTGTAGAGGGTGGAGAGCTGTCAGGGATAATTTGCCCTTCTATGTTTTGGTAAAGGTTCAAGCACTTTTGAACATTAATAAGTTCACTCTAGACCAGATGATACTTGACACATGTGTTTGAACAGTTGAAATAACAAGTAAATAGGTGAGTAATAATAGCACATGGATTGAGCATTTCTCTGCCAGGCACATGGTTGGGAAATGGAAATTTACCCTGTCACTAGTAGTGGAGCTGTAGTATAGATTTTAATCCATTCAGTAGTAGTTCTTGAAAATAGATGACTTTTGAGCTGGGCTTTGAAAGGACATCATGTGGATTAGTAGATAGATATGCTACTTGCATGAAGGTAGTGCTAATTACATTCCGCATGTCCAGTTATCAGACACTTGCAGATGCTGTAATTCAGAGGTCTGAGGAGTGACTTACAAATGCCCACTTCATTCTTAGCGGAGGGAGGGAGGATTCCACCTAGATAAGATTTAAAAATAATGCATGTCAGGAAGGCACCTGATGGGCCACAGAGGGGAGGAGAGAGAAGGGAAGAGAAAGAGTGAGATTCAATTTGTTGTTTAACTTCCACAGCCTTAAAGGGCTTGATATCGCCTTGAACTTTGTTTTGGGGAGTGGGGGTGGGGAAGAAGGGGAAACCAACCAACAAAAACTTTTAAGATTTGTTTTCGAAGCATTGTTCCATGCGCTTTTCAAAATTCTTGGATTAGGAGGTAACGACTTTTTTTTGTTTGTTTTCTGAGACAGGGTTTTGCTGTGTAGCCCTAGCTGTCCTGGAACTCTCTTTGTAGACCAGGTTGGGCTCAAACTCACAGAGATCTGCCTTCTTATTCCTCCTGAATGCTGGTACTAAAGGTGTGGGTCACCACTGCCTGGCTTATGGTTGTCGTTTTCTAAAAAAATAAGATTAAAGTTATTTCTTTTTTGAGAGAGGGTCTCTGTGTAGTCCTGGCTGTTCTGGAACTGGCTCTGTAGACCAGGCTAGCCTTGCAGAGATTTTCTTGCCTTTGTCTCCTGTGTTCTGGGATTAAAGGTGTGTGCCACTATACCTGGCTAAAAGTTACCATTTTAAAATGTCTATTTGGGGGCTGGAGAGATGGCTCAGCAGTTAAGAGCACTGATTGCTCTTCCAGAGGACTCTGGTTCAATTCCCAGCATCCACATGGCAGCTCACAACTGTCTATACCTCCTGTTCCAGGGTATCTGACACCCTCACACAGTCATGTATGCAAGCAAAACACCAAATGTATCTAAAATACAAATAAATAAAAAATGGACAGTTAAATTAAAAAATAGTGTCTATTTGATTACATTTCTTTTTTTGCATTTAGGATATTTTGTAATCATCAATAAGAGAAAGAATAAACCTATCTTATGATGTAGTCACTTCTACTCCTCATTTTTAACTCCTTGCAACCATGATTTTGTCTCTGGATCTGTGTGTTCTGAACATTTTGTAAAAAGGGAATCTGGTAACGTTTTGTCTGCATGTATGTCTGTCCATGGTTGGTACCGAGGGAGGACAGAAGAGGGCTTTGAATCCCTTGTAACTGGAGTTAGAGGTTGTTGTGAGCCAACTACCAAAGTATGCTGGAGACTATGAGAGTAGCAAGTGCTTTTAACCACTGAGCCCTCTCTCCAGCTCTAAACTTTTTTTTTTTTTTTTGCTATATAGGGTAATATGTTTGTAGGTTTTTGAGATAGAAGAACATTTATGTCTTGGGGTAGAGTCTTATTCTATGTACTATATGGAATATAGGTTCCTTACTCTTACTCCCTAAGGCTTTCCTCAGTGTTGTCTTTGTTTAGATAAACTGTTTTGTCTCCAAGTTCACAGTTTCCATCCTGTGTGATCTATAAGTTCCCAGCAAATGCTTTTTCTCAGGCAGTGTATAGTTTAGTTGTGTAATTCCATCTGGTACTTTAAAAATAACTTCTGGGTGTACATTTCATTGTCTTTTTTTCTTCTTCGCATCAAGAGAAAAGATGGCCGGGCAGTGGTGGTGCACACCTTCTATCCCGGCACTCGGGAGGCAGAGGCAGGTGGACCTCTTGTAAGTTCGAGACCAGTCTGGTCTACAGAGCTAGTTGTAGGACATAGGGCTGTTAGAGAGAAAAGCAAAATCCTGAGGCTGAGGACAGACTGTGTAGGTAGAGCCTTGTGCTCAGCAGTCACAAGGCCTGTGTTCAGTCTCTAGCACAACCCCTTTATGCACACTCCTAAATTACATGTGTGTGTGTGTGTGTATCCATGCACACTGGACCACAGTGCCTGTGTAGAGGTCAGAGGACAGCTTTTGGGGGCTCACTTCTCTCCATCATGTGGGTGGGTCCTGTGGCTAGAACTCAGGTTTTCAGGCTTGGCAGCAAACATCTTTACCAGCCCCCCTCCGACCCCCATAGTTTCTTCATCGAGAATTTATTTTATTGTTATTTTTTGACATTCTCTGTAGCCCAGGCTGATCTTCAACTTGTCTTGTAGCCAAAGGTGACTTTTAACTTAACCTCCTGCCTCTTCCTAAGTGTGCACTACCACAGCCAGAGTCATGCCATTTTAATTGCACCCTGGACATTTGGGTTATTATTATGCTACTCTTGTATTTTGGCAAGCAGTACAGGGTACATTTTGGTTTAGTGTATAGCTTTCTGTCTACTCTTGGGAGTTGTAATGCCCTTGGTAATGCAGTTTTCAGGGCTCTTGTATCACTGCTCTGGTCTCTGTAGCCCCAGTGCAGGATCTGTCCTGCACTATGTACTGCTAAAAGCTGGTTGGCTTGGCATTGCCGTGGGTGCAGACCAGGCTGAACTGCCTGCCACTGTTGAAGGTGTGAAATAGAGGACCATGTTTATGCTGGGTTGGGTCATTTGGACCAGTCCTTGTCCTGGATGAGGGCTGGGGAATATTTTTACCTACTAGGTTTGTCCTGAGCTGCCTTTTCACAGATCTGTAGCCAGAGGGCAGGCTTTTCTAGTTTGTTGGCTTGTCTGTGCATCTGTCTGTCCTTACTTTCTTGGTAGCTCTGAAGTGCAGACTTCAACGTGGGTTTTCTGGCCCGGCAGATCCCGCTGCCCTTCTCTGCCCCAAAGAAGTACACAGACGCTATATTAATTATGAAACTGTTGGCTGTTGGCTTCGGTTTCTTATTAGCTAGCTCTGTCTTAATTATTAACACATTTCTATTAATCTAAGTATTTCCACATGGTTTTATCTTACCTGGGAATGCCAGACCTGCAACTCCTTTGCCTGCTATATCTCAAGTGCTCAGTGTCTTGATAGATAAGAGAGATTTCCTGTTTGTCCCTGATTATATCCTCTTTCTGCCCATCTGTGTCACTTCCTGTCTGGCCAATCATTGTTTTATTCATTAACCAATAAGAGAAACAAATGCACAGAAGAAATCCCCATCAGCAGACCTGTCTGTTGTCCAGCTTGAAACATACGGGAGAGGGAAGGGAAGTGCTCACCATGGGCCTTCCTAGTCCTGGGTCTCTAGGTGCTCTGCCTCCTTTCTATACCTCCTAAAGCCCTTTGGTGATTATTTGTCAGTTGTGCTTATGGTATTTACTTGTACTTGGAGAACAGGTAATATGGGCCTATGCTGTCTATCATACTTTAGAACTAGAATCCTAATAATTTGCAATTGTTTTGTACTGTTATTTATTGGCTATAGACATGAAACCTCTGAAGGTGGTTTTTGTTTTTTAATTCTAAACTACATTTTCATTTGTTGTGTGCGTGTGCGCATGTGTGTGTTTGCATGTGTGCATGTGTGTGGGTGGTTGTACAAGTGTGTGCATGTGTGTGTGTGCATGTGTGTGCATGTGTGTAGGTGGTTGCACAAGTGTGTGTGTGCGTGTGTGTGCACATGTGTGTGTACGCATATGGGGTTGGGTGCACAAGTATATGTGTGTGTGTGTGTGTGTGTGTGTGTGTGTGTTTGAGCACTGTGTGTGTTTGTGCATGTGCATGTGGGGGGGTGGTTTCACAAGTGTGCGTATGTGTATGCATGTGCACATGTGGGGTGCACATGTGTGTGAGTGTGGAGGTCAGAGGACATCTTTGGGGATCAGTTCTCTCCTCCCCCACCATGTGGGCCTTGGGTTTGAACTCAGGCAGTCAGGTAGAACCTTTGCCTGCTGAGCCATCTTATTGGCTCTGAGGTTGTGTTCACCAGCTCTCTAGGGCATTTCTCCTCATCTGTTGTCCATTGTGGGGCAAAATAGGCTTAGCCTTCACTGTTTAAATTAAACTGTGGTGATTCAAAATGCTATGCTTTGTTTGTTTAATTAATTAATTAGTTAATTGTGTATTTGTTTTCAGGGAGTGGAGCAACTGCTGTGGTCCAAGCAGCTTATTGTGCCCCCAAAAAGGAGAGAGTGGCAATCAAACGGATAAACCTTGAGAAATGTCAGACTAGCATGGATGAACTCCTGGTATGCATAGCTCATATTTCTTTCTTTTTTTCTCTTTTAAAAAGTTATTTATTTTTATGTGCATTGGTGTTTGGCCTATATGTATGTCTGTGTGAGGGTGTTGAATCCCTGGAACTGGAATTATATACGGTTGTGAGCTGCCATGTGGGTGCTGGGAATTGAACCCAGGTCCTCTGGAAGAGCAGCCAGTGCTGTTAACTGCTGAGCCATCTCTGCAGCCCTCATATTTCTTAAGTGGAGAGACATGCTCTTGCAGTTTATGTTAAAGGATATTTTTAGTTTCTTTTGAAAAGGTGACTTATTTTCATTAATAAATGATTATTATAAAATTTATAAAATCAGAGTTAAAAGAAGTTACAGTCTTATTACTCGGAGGTTAACATTTGATACATACTTTTTTAGACTGAATATTTAAATGTATTAGTGTTTTTTGTGATTTGCTCTTTTTGTGTATTTGCTCTGTCTGTTTATGTAGGTTTAGTAAGTGTGTGTGTAGTACCTATTGAATATAGATAGTTTATTGACCATGTGTTCTAGTGTTACATGATGGCTGTTTGTGATTACTAATATAGTGGTGGTTATTCAGTTCTCATTTCTTTAAGTAACACATGGATTTGTGATTCCTGGGTAAGAATCTTTTAAAAGATACTGGCTTTAGAGAAACATCAGTTTGTGTTATGCACACTGGTGTAAGATGAGAGGTAGAATGGGCCCTCTACCTCTTTTTATTTATTTTACAAACTTTTATTTTTTGAGACAGAGTCTGATTCTGTAGCTCCTACTGTCCTGGAACTCTCTACGTAGACCAGGCTGGCCTCAGACTCGGAGATCCACCTGCCACCTAGGTGCTGAGATTAAAGACATGCACCACCATGCAGGGTTTTCATTTATTTTGAGAGTTTACCTTGGTGTGTGTGTGTGCATGTTTACATGTTTTGTGGCTCTGCAAGTGCATATGTAGGCCAGAGTTTGGTGTTGGGTGTCTTCCTCAATTGCTTTCTACTGTTTTTTTGAGGTGAGCCTGGCGCTTGCTAATTTGACTTGACTGTCTAGCTGTCAAGCCCCAGAGGTCCTCCTGTCTCTGTCTTCCCAGTACTGGGATTATAAGCATGGGCTGTGTCAGGCTTTTATTCAGGTTCTGGGGATGGAACTTAGATAGGACCAAGTGGTGATAAAAGATGTTCTATAAAAAAAAAAAAAAAAAAAGCAGCCTCCCAGGGATTGTTTTGTATTTCTGTTGTCTTCTTGGATTAGCAGTATTGCTTAAGAATATAACCTTGTGTAGTATTTAAATAGTGAATTACAGGATAGCTGAGGCTATGTAGAGAAACCTTGCCTCAAAATATATAAATACCTGAAGAAGTTATGTAGTAAGTGCTTAGCAAGGAAAATTAGACAGCTTTAAAAGTCATATCTTTATTTACTTTTTTGGTTGTTGAGACAGGGTCTCTCCTAGCTCTTATTGTCCTGGAACTTGATATGTAGACCAGATAGGCCTTGAATTTACAGAGATCCACTGGCCTATATCTTCTGAGTACTGGGATTGAAGGCATGTGCTACCATGCTTGGCTCATTTAATATTTTTTATTTTTTGTTATTTTTGCAGAGTTAGCAATCAAGTCTAAGTAAATCTATTGTATGTGTGCTAGGTAAATGCTGTTCTACTGAGTGACTTTCCCAGCTCATTTAATGTTTTAGATCCTGAGGTTTTGTTTTTGTTTTTGTTTTTTGTTTGTTTCATTTAAGTAGAAAATATGATAGCCCCTTTAGATGCCTTCCTAAATAATACAGTATTTGAAAGCTGTAATCTACCATAGTAGATGTCTTGATATTTTTATTTAATGATTTTTTTTTCTGAGATTATTTACAGTGGACTGGAGAGTTGCCTCAATGGTTAAGAGCCCTTATTGCTCTTACAGACACCCACATAGCGGCTTACACCAATATATAACTCTAGCAGTAAGGGATTTGATGACTTCTGACCGCCATCGCATGGTGTTCACCTCCCTGCCTCTCCTGAGGGCTAGGATTAACAGGGTGAACCAACACCACCTGGCCATTGAGGCCTTTAGCAAACCATCAAGTGAGGACAAGCAGGGATAGAAAAGCAGATGCTGTAGGTTCTACTTCATGTGTGAATCCTGGCTTCACATCTCTGATTTTGTGTTCAACTTGGAGTGCCTCCTTGGGAAACTAGGCGGGAAGAAGGGAACACAGGCCTAAGCAGAGAAGAAAACACATGAGTAGAAAGGGTTAAGCAAGAGCCTGGTGGTGGTGCACACCTATAATCCCAGCACTCAGGAGGCAGAGGGAGGTGGATCTCTGAGTTCGAAGCCTGCCTGGTTTATAGAGTGAGTTCCAGGACAGCCAAAGCTACACAAAGAAACCCTGTCTCAAAAAACAAACAAAACACAACAAGGTTTAAGCAAAGCATAGATGTATAGACTCCTCATACTTTCTTCTCTGTGTGTGTGAAGGTCAGAGGTCAGTCTCAGGCATCATTTCTTGGGAGTTGTCAGCAGTGGCTTTTGTTGTTGAATTAGAGATCCTGGGCTTTTAAAATTAAGGTTAAGTTTTTCTTTTATGTGGATGGTGTTTTGCCTATGTGCTTGTGTACTGTGTGCCTGCTTGGTGCCCCCAGAGGCCAGACGAGGTCCCCTGGGACTGGAGGTGCTGGGAATCAAACCCAGGTCCTCAAAGAGCAACTTAAGCTCTTAACTCATGAGCCATGTCACCTAAACATTGATGTTGAGGCAGAATCACTGGCATGAGGCTGACTGGTTAGGGGAGGCTAGTTGGCTGTGGGCTTTAGAGACCTACTTGTCTCTTCTTCCTGTCACCAGGCCTTAGCTAAGTTCTAGGAGTCAGCTTAGGTCCACCTCTTTTTCCTTTTTCCTTTCCTTTCCTTTTCTTTTTTTTTTTTTTTTAAGACAGGGTTTCACTGTGTAGCTCTGGCTGTCTTGGGACTCACTCTGTAGACCAGGCTGGCCTCAAACTCACAAAGATCTGCCCGCCTTTGCCTCCTGAGTGCTGGGATTAAAGGAGTGCACCACCTCTACTGACTACTATTGTTTTAAGTGCAGCCTCTCTCTCTCTCTCTCTCTCTCTCTCTATATATATATTATATTATATATATATATTTATTTACATATTTATATATATATATTTTTTTTTGAGGGGAACCTATAAATAATTTACAACTCACAGTTTTATGTTCTCTAGACCCTACATTTAGGTATACTTTAGGTCCCAACATTTAGATAGTAATAGTGGCACCAGAATTAAAGCCTCAAGGTAGCCGGGCATTGGTGGCACACGCCTTTAATCCCAGCACTTGGGAGGCAGAGGCAGGCAGATCTCTGTGAGTTTGAGGCCAGCCTAGTCTGCAAGAGCTAGTTCCAGGACAGCCTCCAAAGTCACAGAGAAACCCCTGTCTCAAAAAACAAAGCCTCAGGGTTTCCTAAATGGAAAATCCTTGAGTACTGGAACAAGGTCTCCATGAGGGCATGGTTTATTCTGTGGGGATGAAGAAATAACTGAATTGTGTGAATGGAAGAAACATGCTTTTGTTTGAATAATTAAAAAACTGGTAGAAATCAAGGTGAGTTTTATAAGCAAAGAAAAGTCATCATAGAAAAAGAATTGGAGGGGCCAGAGAGATGGCTCAGGGGTTAAGAGCACTGACTGCTCTTCCAGAGGTCCTGAGTTCAATTCCCAGAACCCACATGGTGGCTCACAACCATTTATGATGAGATCTGGTGCCCTCTTCTGGCGTGCAGGCACACATGCAGGCAGAACACTGTATACATAATAAATAAATAAATCTTAGAAAAAGAAAAAAATGGAGCTAGGATGTGATGGTTCTTGGCTTTGATCCTCACCCCCTTGGGAGGCAGAGGCAGGCAGGTCTCTTGAGTTTGAGGCCAGCATGGTCTACAGAGTGAGTTCTAGGACAGCCAAGGCCACACACACACAGAGAAACCCTGTCTTGAAAAACCAAGAAAAAAAAAGTGGAAAAACAATTTTAAACGGTAGAGATACAGCACAGTTTTATGGTGTCTGTCTAGCATGTGAGGCTCTAGATTCAATCCTAGCCAAGAAATAAATAAGAAAATTGTGCCAGGGGTGGTGGTGCATGCCTTTGATCTCAGTAGTCAGGAGGTAAAGGCAGGTGGATCTCACTGAGTTCTGGGCCAGCCTGATCTACATAGTCAGACCTTATCTAAAAAAAAAAAAAAGAGAAGGAAGGAAGGCAGGAGGGAAGGAAAGAGGCATTTACTAATTGTAAAGAACTTTGAAGAAGTGTCATTAGCAAGGGTAGGCTTCATAGGTGGTAAGGAGTTGCTGGGAAATTTGAGTCAGAATGAATATAGCAGTCTTGCATTACCATTTGTGTGTTCTTTAGGAGGGGAAAAGTGTAACTGACAGGTGTTATGAGGAGGGAGATTCCCGCCCCCGTTGGAGGAGGAGGAGGAGGGGGGGGCTGTCTCAAGGGGCTCTTCCGCTCTTTATTGTCCTTTAGTCTCCTGCTAGAAAACTCTAGAAAATCCTCAGTTTCTCAAGCTAAAGCTCAAAAGTTCAGCGTAACATGTAAGACCTACAGTTTGTCCCCAGGATTTTACACCAGTTGTCACTGCACTGTGCAGTTTGTTTTCTCTTGCAGTCCCCTCGCCAGCTTCCAAGTCCTATTGTTTATCATTCCTATCTGCCTTTGGCTTTTCGCTTCTCATCTGTGTTGTAAAGACAACATTTTTTGAAATGGAATGAACTGTGGCCTGACACAGGCTTAGCAAGTGTTCTGTGACTCAGCTCTGCCCCAGCTCTTTACTTGAACCCTTCAGAGACCGCTCTGAGCTTGTGGACTTGTCAGGGTTCCGCTGCTCTCAACTTTCTCTAATAGGAATGCAACCATCGTGCAGCTACCATACCTAACGATGAGCTTTTCATCATTTTCCCATTGTCTCTTACTCACATGGTAGTCGTAGTCTAGAGTAGTTGACTCTCATCTTCATTTATTCTGCAGCTAGTCTTTGAAAATGTATGTGGTTAAACCTTTCGTGTCTTTCCCTAGCGGCTAGGAGAAAGGCTAAAGTTTTGCTATACTCAGAAGGTCCAGGCATTTAAACAGTTCAGCTTATTCCACTGTCAGTGCATTCGGACTTCACAGACTTGCTGGTTGTGACTCCTGGCTTTATGTCTCTCTGGTGGACTCCTTTAGTGTCTAATGACTTTTCCTTCTTAAACTTGTTATTAGTCTGTGTTGTCAGGGTATTTGTTTAACTTCTTTACCAGACTTTACCAGTCAGTTTTAGGAGGGTTTGTCAGTGGTCAGCAGTGGGGCCTGATACAGCTGGTGTAATAGACACTTAATGGATACCTGTACTGAGAGTGAACTACATTTTGTTCACTGGGTTGCCGTTTTCTTACTCACTTTTCAGCCAGGCATCTACTATGTTTCCCTGGCTGGCCTGGACCTCTTTCTGTGTAGACCAAACTGACTTTGAACTTAACAGATCTCCCTGCGTCTACCTTCTGAGTGCTGTGATTAAATGTATGTGCCATCTCTTACCAGGCGTGACGCCAACTTTTTAAAAAGATTTAATATTTTTAAATGATTTGTGTATTTGTGTTTCTGTGTGAGTGGGTATGTGAACATACATGTGGGTACCTGCAGAGGCCAGAGAGCTGGAGTTACGGTAGTTGTGAGCTGCCCAGTGTAGATACGGTAACAGAACTCAGGTCTTAACTGATGAGTCATCTTTCCAGCCCTTATGCTAACAGTTTTTAATCTCAAACTGTCCTCTGGTTTCCTCTTGAGGTTGTGAGACCCTAAGAAGACCCTTTGCTGACTGTTCAGCTGTTGGGGCCTGGGAGCTTGTAGTTAGATGTAAAGTACATAGAAGAAGGTTAGGCTAAGAACAGGGAGAAGAGGATTTTCTAGGGAGGTTTTTTCCTGCTCTTTCCCAGTGGTTGTCACTGAAGTAGGTTGTGGGGTGCCATTTAACACTCGGATGGGAATATACTGGTTAGAGGCTATCTGGCGGTATATCTCCCATATTTTATCATATTTAAGTGTTACTACGGGGCTGGGAATGTGACTCAGTAGTCCTGGTTTAATTTCTTAATACTGAGTTGGGAGGCCACTTGTCTTTCATCTCATACTGCTTCTGTTTCCCTAGTCTGTAGAGCTGACATGAGTACATCTATCTCCTCTAGGAAGACTTCTTTGACCACTTGCCTTAGCTGTGCTTTCCTGTTGACTCTTGTAACATTTAATATCTTAGTAATGTGTTCCGTATGTGCTCACCTACCTGCTCCTTTTTGTATGCACATACCTTACCTTTATATATACATGTACATAACAGCCTGTATAGCTGTTAAGAGGCAGGTGCCTACTTAGTTCCTTCTTCCGTCTTTCTTTTTTCCCCTGAGTTTTTAGACATCAAGGAGCCTTGAAAAGTCCCTGTTGGTGACTTTAGGGCTTACAAAATATGTACAAGGTCTTTTTCTATAAATAAATTTGCATTTAAGTAGAAAAGATGAAAAAATAGCATTTATCGAGTACTTCATTTATCATTTTTAAATGATTTAAAAATCTTTCTATACCAAATATATAAAGCATGTGAGTGAATAAATGAAAAGCTATATAAAGCACTGGGATTTCTTTCATTCCACAAATATTATTTATTAGAGGTGTACGTGTGCCAGACACAATGATAAATACAATATTCTTAGTTTTGTGTGAATGCGTGTTGTGGGGTAGTGCAGAAAAGAACTAGGCAGTAAGTTCAGGAGCTGGAGAGATGACTCAGTGTTTCTGAGCTTTTGCTGCCCTTCCGGAGGACCTTAGTTAAGGCCTTAGGATCTAAGTCTGGTGGCTCACAACTGCCTATACTAATAACTCCAAGTCATCCATGCCCTCTTCTGACTTTTCTGGGTGCAGGGGTGCACACATACCCCAACTAAGAATTAAGAAAACAGTGAAAGTTCTATTTTAAGCACGTGCGTGTGTGCATGTTCATACTAGAGATTGAACTAGGGACCTAGCGCATGCTAGGCAAGTACTCCACTACTAAGTTTACAGCTCCACGATGATGGGGAAAACAGAATTATATAATCATTACTTTATGAGATAGAATCTTTATGTGTCCTTAAAAACTAAGAAGGGGGCAGGAGAAATAGTTCAGTGCTCAAAAGCTGGCTGTCCTTTCAGAGGACCCAGGTTCAACTTGCTCAATCCACATGGTGGCTCAGAACCATTCATAACTTCAGTTCCAGGGGGTCTGGCACCCTCTTCTGACCCCCATAGGCACTGGGCACGCATATGGTGCACCAACATACCTTCAGGCAAAAAACTCACACTCTATGAGGCTGATTCTGTCCTTAGACTCTCTTATTCCTTCCCCTTCCCCTCCCAGGTGCTAGCACTGCGTGCATGTGCCGTCCCATGTGGGAATCATGAAGCCCTCAGTCTAGCAGAGCCAGACAAGTGAGCTCATATGTACTGTGTAGTGTTTACATGCTGTAATGGGAGAAGGTGTACAAGGTTCTTTGAAGTTTAGGGGTTTTGTACTTCCAGTGTAAGGCTTCTCCCATCTGGAAAAATAAAGTTGTTATTTTGCCTTTTTAATTAAAAAAAAAGAGAAAAGAAAGGAGAAAAAGGCAGAGCAGCAGTAGCAGCCCCTGACAAACCTGGATGCTTTGGAAAAATGTTAAAAATACCTACACTGAAATCAGATTGCTAAGTTGAGGTGCTGTGGTAATATATTTGATGAGAGTGAGCTGTAGGGTTCAAGGTTCAGAGATAGAAGCATTAAGTTGTTTTGTGTGGCTACATCTTAGGAGTGGGTTCAGAAGGGATAGGGGTAAGACCAGAGGGTCCCTGGTTTCATTCAGGGTTTTCTAAAACATTTTACCATCCTTGGTTACTTTAAATTTTATAAACTGAGATAGAGTTAGTCTTTGGCAAAGGCTTCACTACTCTGGATTTAGTTTGTAACTTTGTACAATTTCAGTTTACTTCTTTTAGGTGTGATAATTGACAATCATTTCACAAAAATTAGTTGAACAGATGTTTTACTAGGACAAAACAAGCAGACAAAAAAATTACCTTCTGTTTATTAGTAATTATCCTCTATGGGCAAGATTTCCCAAGATAGCTATTCAAGGATGCCTTGTAGTAAGAATTTGTGTCCTAATGGATAGGCCTCCTGAGGTACTGTGCCAGGATGTGATCAACAGTTCATGTTTTCTGTTTCAGAGATTACTAATACAGTGTCTAGAAGGAGCAGAGTCAGAATTGACTGAAGGAAACGGCATGCTTTTCTGGTTTAGCTCTTCTTCTTTTTTGTTTCTCTGTAGCCCTGGCTATCCTGGAATCCACTCTGTAGATCAGGCTGGCCTCAAAGTCACAGAGATCCCTCTGCCTCTCTGCCCCTCTCTGCCCCTCTCTGCCCCTCTCTGCGCCTCTCTGCGCCTCTCTGCGCCTCTCTGCGCCTCTCTGCCCCTCTTTGCCCCTCTGTGCCCCTTTGCACCTCTCTGCCCCTCTGCGCCCCTCTGCCCCTCTGTGCCCCTTTCTGCGTGCCTCTGCGCCTCTCTGCGCCTCTGCCTCTGCCTCCTGGTCAAACTGTCCTCTAATCTCAGCCTTTCTTCCTCTGAAGTGCCAGGGTTAGAGGTATGTGCAGCCTGGCCTGTAGCCATTCATGAAGAGATCAGTACCTTAGAAACCACAGGGGACACTGTGTCATAGTCCTGGGACCACCAAATCTGGATTTGCTAATTTATAGGGGATGCTTTAAGCTGGGATTTAATGAGTGACCATGCATTTTCTTCTTTGTAGAAAGAAATTCAAGCCATGAGTCAATGCCATCACCCTAATATTGTGTCTTACTACACGTCTTTTGTGGTAAAGGATGAACTGTGGCTGGTCATGAAGCTGCTGAGTGGAGGTGAGTACACCACAGTGGATGCTGCGGTCCATGGGCTGAAAGTCTGCTGAAGAGTTCCCAGCACTCAGAGCAGAGGACGGCAGAGCTCTGTGAGTTCAAGGCCGGCTTCTCTAGAGCCAGAGTTACAAAGTGAGATCTTGTCAAAAAATAAATAAATAAAAATTCTTCTTATCCTGATAGGATTTTGTTGATGTTTTACATTTGAGGATACTCAGATATAGTTTAAATAAAACAAATGCTAGTGTGTAGCTTTCATGGGTTTCACACATTCTGTTTGGCTGTTATGCCTGTAACACCTCTCTTAATTTAGTATAGTTTCCTTCCTCTTCCTTCTTTTGTAAATATAAATATATGGAACCTTACCTTCTTAACTGGGACTCCATTCAAAAGGCAGAATCAAAAGATTGATGGCTGATCTGTCTGGCTCTGGGACCTGTGTAAAGGCGGGGTGGAGCACAGCTCCGCTCCACAAGGCTGTCTTCAGAGCACGTGTGTGCTGAAGCACTCATGCCTGCCCTAGTTAACAGACATTTAAATGTAGTTTAAGAGTTGATTGTTGGCCTGGAGAGAGATGACTTCGTAGTTGAGAAAACTTTTTTTTGCAGAGGACTGAGTTCCATTTCCAGCACCCATCCGTAACTGCCAATTCCCTGGGATCCAATATTTTCTGACTTATGGGTGTATGTGGAAGTTTCCCATCCTGGCAGCTGCTTCCAAATAACTACTGTGAGGCTTAATATTAATTGTAAATGCTTGGCTGGTAGCTTAGGCTTGTTACTAGCTAGCTGTTACATTTAAATTAACCCATATTTCTTATCTGTGCTTTGACACGTGGCTCATGGCTTGTTACCTCACTTTCTACACGTCCTGCTTCCTTGGTGGCTGGCAGGCGTCTCCTCTCATCTGGGGGTACTCTTTTTGAAGACCAGGCTGGCCTTGAACTCACAGAGATCCGCCTGCCTCAGCCTCCCTGAGTGCTGGGATTAAAGGTGTGCATCACCAATGGGATTAAAGGCATGCACAGAAAATCTTAATTTCCCCTAATATTAATATAATTATGTATTTTTTTCTTGTAACATATGTAATACACACAAATACATGGACATTTGGCATGTTTAGATTGAACAGTTTTGTGTTTGATTTTCAAGACAGGGTTTGTTGTCTGACCCTGGTTGTCCTAGAGCTTGCTTTGTAGACAGGCTGGCTTTGAACTCACAAAGATCCATCTATCTGACTCTCAAGTGCTGGGACTAATGGATTGCACCACCATCTGGCTGATTGAACATTATTTTATGGTAAACTGAAGACACATGGTATATATAGTGATACATCTTCCTCCCCCTTTTGGTTAAGGCTTCCGTTTGAATGTGTAGCAAGATTGGGAGGACTTGTGAGTGATGGAGCTGCTCAACCTTCCCATGCCATGTTGCTTGGTTTCTATGTGCATTTGTTCTTTGTAAGGGAGTGTGATTTTCCATTTTACAGAGTATAGATGCAGAAGAAAGAATCCACATTTGTTTAGTTTGCAGTTTTAGTATGCTATTTCACTTCATACTTCAAGAGAGACATAGGCTCTAGAATACAGGATGCCTTTCTCGTTAGCAGTTGCATGCCATTAGAACAGTTTCAGCTCTGAACTTCACTTGTTTGCTGAATGAGGAGGCCTTTCTGCACTCAGGTTGCAGAAGTGAAGCATCTGCCGTTGGGCTTAGTCATGGCAGGAGGCTTCCCTCCCTTGCTGCTGGAAACTCTCAGCATAGCCAGAATCACCTCTTTTTTTAATCCATTAGTGACACGCTGGAAACACTGGAGAATCGCTTTGTTAAAGGCCCGTTTCATGTGGTGGTTGCTAACACCAACCACCTTTCAAGATGGTGGTCAAGCGTGGTTCTTTTAGTGTGGACAGATACGGGAACAGTAGGTAGCACTGTGTCTTTCATTATTGATCACCTATAGATAGCATAATTTTTCTTACTTGTGATTTACAAAAATGTATAATATAGAGCTTTTGATGTTTTGAAAAATCTTGACGATGGGTGGGAATGTGTACTTAATTCTCCCATCGCTCCCCTGAGTGCTTGCCCACCCTTTCTCCAACCCTGCCTCCTGAGAACTGAGATTGCAGGCATGTGCCACCACCACCCAGCTTTATTTTTAAAATTTAATAAACTAGAACTAAATCTATCATATTTATATACATGCATATACATATATTTATTTACAATAAGAAATTTTATTCTGATATTTCCAGTAATAAGTATAACATCTTATATTTTGAATTTAATTTTTTTTATTTGTTTTGTGTTTTAGATAGAGTCTGTATACTCCTAGATGTCCTGGAGCTCACTGTGTAGACCTGGCTGGTCATTAACTCACAGTGAAATTTATTGTTATGTGTGAGTGCTCTATCTGCATGTATGCCTTTATGCCAAAAGAGGGCACCAATCTCATTGTAGATGGTTGTGAAGCCCTTTCTGTCCAAATACTTGTTTCTGCAATTTGTTAGGACCACACTTCAGTGTCAGATCGTCAGAACCAGGTAGTTGGAGCCAGCAAGTTGCCCTCTGACCTCAGTCTACTTTCAAGTACCATGTTCATACATGCACACACAGATAAGTAAATAAATAAAATGATCCAAGTGATTAAGAAAAAATCTGAGGGCCAGGCGGTGGTGGCGCACACCTTTAATCCCAGCACTCAGGAGGCAGAGGCAGGCGGATCTCTGTGAGTTCGAAGCCAGCCTGGTCTTCAAAAAGAGTTCCGGGACAGCCTCCAAACCTAACAGAGAAACCCTGTCTCGAAAAAAATCAAAGGAAAAAAGAAAAAAAAAAAATCTGAGAAGAAGGAAAGCAAGTACTTGCAATCATTAAAAGACTATGTATAGAATTATGAAAATCTAATTTAAATATGTTTTCTTAGTAAGATATTTTGTTAATTTGGAACAGTTTTCATCTTTGTCAATATTCTGAGAGAGAATATAGATAATCCCTTGATCTAAGAAGAATGTCTGATTAATAGTGATGAGCTTTCCATGCTTAGTCAGTAGTAGTGAGTTTTTAGCTGTTTTGATATCTATTGGCTTATAATGGAATACTGAAATGAGCAAAATTTGTGCCCTCTGAAACCTCAATGGCTCAGAAACATTTTAGTAGTGACAGTAGTCGTTAAGGGTTGGGGATTTAGTTCAGTGGTGGAATGCTTGTCCAGCATGAGCAAGGTCCTGGCTCAGTCCCCATACCTGTAAGAAAAAAGGAGAGGAAAAAGTTGGCCTTGAACTCACAGAAATTCACCTGCCTCTGCCTCCCAAGAAATAGGATTAAAGGCGTGCACCACCACCGCCTGGCCTTATTTTTCCTTTTAAACTTTCTTTTTGAGACAGGTTTTCATGTAATCCAAGGCTGGCCTCTTGTAACTTTCTGTGCATTGAGGATGACCTTGAACCCTATTCATTTAGTCCACAGCTCCAGAATGCTGGGCTTGGTTTATGCAGTGCTGGGGTTCAAAGCCAGCCCCATGCCTCCTAGACTGCCTCGTTTTCTGCTGAGCTGCACCCCAGCCTGCAGTGCCTGTGGTTTAGTGATCACTGTCCTCAAAGTAGTAGGTTGTTAAATGCCTTTGAGAATGACAGTTTATAGGGTCTGGGGGTCCACTTTTTCTTTCTTTTGTTTACTAGCTTGCATGTTAAAGTTCAAAAATCGAGTTTTCCCTGTACAGTACTTCTTGCAGATTGTGGTTAAGGATATAATATAGTACACACTCCTACAACTGTCTCCAGAATCGTTCTTTTTCTTTAGTTAATTGGGTTAATTGGGCTGCCCAGTGATGATCATTAGTCTCTTTGCTTAAGTATGTTTTACCGTCACCTTTCTTTTAGTTGACCTGGAAACTTCTGTGTAACTTTAATGTTTGAGAAGCACTATCCATGAATTAAATGCTGCGTAGTGTTGAGTAAATCAGGTGACTGATTCTGTATTGTAATGTGCCTATGGTTTTCATGTCAGCCTTACACGAGTCGGTGTCATCTGGACAAAGGAATCCTAATCCAGAAAATGCTTCCATAGGACTGGCCTGTAGCAAGCCTGTGCTCTATTTTCTTAGCTGATGATTGTTGTAGAGGAGCCAGCTGTCTATGGGTGGTGCCATCCCAAGGGTACTGTGAGAAAGCCCCCTCGTGGCCTCCATGTCTGCTCCTGCCTCTAGCTTTCTGACCTGGTTGAGTTCTGCCCTGACTTCCTCAGCAGGGGAGTGTGACTTGAAAGTTGTTAGCTGAAATAAGCCCTTTCCTCCCCAG
Source organism: Cricetulus griseus (assembly GCF_003668045.3). NCBI lineage: Eukaryota > Metazoa > Chordata > Mammalia > Rodentia > Cricetidae > Cricetulus > Cricetulus griseus. Next base: position 226,358,649 of record NC_048597.1, on the reverse strand, counting down.
GTTGTCAGTGTGCTTTATCACAGCCATAGAAACCCTAACTCTGATATGCCAGACAAGTAGTTCCTTGAAGCCAGCAAACATGTTATCCCTCCCCACCCCTCCTGTGTGTGCGTGCTCCTGTAAGTGTGTGTGTGTGGGCTGTAGTCTGTAGCCCAGGCTGTCCTGGAGTTCATGTAGACCAGGCTGACATTGAACTTACAAAGATCTGCCCACCTTTGCCTCCTGAGTGCTGGGATTCAAGGTGTGTGCTATCATGCCTGATAATCAACAGTCTGTCTATCTATATCTATATATCTTATTTTCTAACAAGTTCTAGATAATATAATAGAATTTCATTATAGTTTTCAATTAATTTTTCTTGAATTTGATTATAGTTTTCAATTAATTTTTCTTTTCTTGTTTGGTGTTTTGAGACAGGATCTCATTGACTAGGCTGAGCTGGAACTCAGAGTATAGTGCAGGCTGGCCTTGAACTCATGACAGTTCTGCCTGAGCCCTCAAGTCCTAGAAATTACAGTCTTTTAAAAATTAAAAAATTCTTCAAGTTTTAAACATGGAATTTTATTTTTGCACTGAATAGTACTTGTGGCCTACCTTTTTCAGGAGAGTGGACAGGTGGGCTCATTGGGTTGGTCACTTCGCTTCAGGGCTTAATGTGTGGGCTAATAAACTCAGCAGAACAGAACTTCTCCCTAGGCCTTCTGGATTACAAGTTTGTAAACCGGTATCGAGGAGGGAAAGCTGTCCTCTAATGTGCTGGGAAGTAGTGTGTGGAGTTGGGAACCTCTCTGGCTCCTTAACTCTAGAGAGAATAAAATGCCTGTCTCCTTCGGAAGTCCCAGGTGGGAGTGGGCTGGCTTCCAGAGGGGAGAGTAAAGGGAGTGAAGGAGAACTTCTGAGAGTTCTCGCTTCAGTCATTTCTTTTCTCCCCTCTTCTTCTCTTCACATGGTCCTGGTGCTGGAACTCCAGGTAGGGATTGCTTTCTTTTTCATTTTTTCTTTTAAGGTGGGTCACACTGTGTCACTCTGGCTCGCTTGGAACTCATTGTTGTAGACTTCAAACTCAGTGATTCACCTGTCTCTGCCTCTGAAGACAGATGGGGAATCACTTTTCTGAGTGTGCTGTGCAGGCCCTGGAGTTCCAATTTCTGTAGTGTGATTTCTTTCCAAGAGCATCATTACCTTCTTCTGATCTGTCCCTCTGTGTCCTCCCCTTGTTTAGGCCTAAGGTGTCCTGCTTAGTCAGTTGCCACTGCTTGATTCTGCACGAATTGTTCTGTCATGGATGTCTTCTGTGGATGTTTTGAGGCTTTAAAGCCTTCCAGAAGTTCCATAACAAGGATCTGGCTGTCAGTTCTTTCCTTAGGCACTTGAGCTCTATTGTTGTTGTTATTGATATCTCAAATCAAGCTTGTTGAGTCATTGGATTATTTTGTTTGAGAGGAAGGGTTTGAGGCTGTGTTTCATGGCAGTTCAGGCTGGCCCTGAGTGCTCTGCAACTGAGAATGACCTTCAACTCCCTCCCAGTCCTCCTCCTGCATTTCCAAAGTGCTAGTTTTAAGTCCCTGGATCTTAAATGGGAGCTAGGAGAAGTCTGTGTTAGTCGTCAGCATTCTCTTTTGTTTTGGGGAACTGAGGCTGGGTACTGTGCCATTGAGTGGCACCACCAGCCTCCTAGACGACCATTTCCTATGGATTTGGAATCAGTTTTTTCAAGCCAGTCAAGTAAGAGTATCCAGTACAGTAAATTTTCAGTGGCACGGAGTGGTTTTCTTAATTGAAAAGCTTTAGAGAGGAGGAGAGTGTAAGTGGCAAATGGTGCGTGTAGAGAGGGCAGTGGAGGCGTTTCTATGCATTTTTATCAGTCCCTGTCAATTTTTTTGAGTGTAAACAGTTTGGATTGTCAGTGTTCTGATGTGGAGGAGTTTGTTCCTCCTACTCCTTGTTTAGTGGGAGCAGCATCTTCCATCCTGAGAGGAATTGGATTGATAAGACATCTGGGCCTTACTTAAGGGAGAATTGAAACTGCTGTTATTCCTATGATCGCCTTTGCCTTATTTGTGTTATTTATGGATTTGTTATCCTAGAGTTTTAGCCTTTAAGTTAACTTGATTACTGTATTAGTCAGGGTTCTCTAGAGCTTCAGAACTTAGAATGAATCTCTCTATATATAGAAAGGGGATTTATTAGAATGGCTTACAGGCTGTGGTCCAGCTAATTCAATATGGCTGCCTATGAACAGAAGGTCCTAGAATCCTGTAGTTGTTCAATCCATGAAACTAGATGTCTTAGCTGGTCTTCAGTATGTGCCAGAATTCCAAAGTATGCTCTGACACCAAGGAAGGGATGGATTTGCTAGTAATGGCAAGTGCCAGCAGACAGAGAGTGAAGCTTCCTTCTTCCTCATCCTGATACAGGTTTCCAACAGAAGGTGTGGCCCAGATTAGAGGTGTGTTTTCCTTCTCAAAGAGCTAGATTAGAAGTAGCTCTTCCTTGGCTGGGTGTTGGTGGCACACGCCTTTAATCCCAGCACTCGGGAGGCAGAGGCAGGTGGATCTTTGTGAGTTCGAGGCCAACCTGGTCTCTAGAGTGAGTTCCAGGACAGGCTCCAAAACAATACAGAGAAACCCTGTCTCAAAAAACAAAAACAAAAAACCAAAACAAAAGAAAGCAAACAAAAGAAGTAGCTTAAGCAAAAATTCCTCACAGTGTATCCCTCCATTTTAGGCTGTTAATTTCAGATGTAGTCAAGTTGACAACCAGGAATAGCCATCACAATTACAAATGTGATTTTTACTTTTCATGTATTTCTTCATTTATTTGACCTGCATTTCAATTGTATTTTTACATTCTTAGTTATAAAATACTGCACAGTCTAGTCTAGGTTGAAAACTGCTTTGGCTTGTGATATCTTAGAATGTTATTGATTGGTGTGGTTTATCCAGGTCTTCAGAGATGATTAAAATCCTACACTAACCCTTCCAAGTTCTCATTAGAGGGCTAAAAGACATGCTGGTGTAACATACCACTTGGGTATTAATTACTTTCTGATTTAGGTTGGAATTTAGAATTTTAAATATCTGTATTTCCTCATATTTGTGACTTTTTCCTTCCTTCCTTATAGTTTATATAAATATTCTAATGTGCTTTGATTGCAAAGTAGATCCGAATAGTTGAATGATCTAGAATTTTTATTGGGTGGGTTTCCTGTTTTCAGGTTCTGTTCTGGATATTATTAAGCATATTGTCGCAAAAGGGGAGCACAAAAGTGGAGTCCTGGACGAACCGACCATTGCTACAATCCTCCGAGAAGTCTTAGACGGATTGGAATACCTACATAAGAACGGGCAGATTCACAGGTTTGTGAAGGGCTCACACCTGCCTCCTTTATAGGCGATACCTTGTAGTCATAAATGCCATGTGTTTCCTGGTTTGTATCAGGCAATATCCAACCATCTTGAATTCAGACACCAGAGAACAGCACCAGAAACAGTAAAAAAGATGTTTCACATTGTCAGACCCATTTTGGAGTAGTTGAGATCATTTGGGAAAAATCAGTATTTTGTTTTTATTTTATTTAATTTATTCTTTCACAATTTCCTACATGTGTGCAATACTGCTTGATACTATTAGTGCCCCGCTGTCCTTGTACCCCTCCATCTGACCACTTTTCTCCAACAGGCCCTCCTGCTCCATGTTGGCTTAGAATGTGCATTTAATTGGGCTGGCTGGCTTGCTTGAGCACAGTTAGAGTTATTCCCTTCAGGGAGGGCAGTTACCAGGCCTATACCACTTAGGAGTGTGACTCCCTCTCCCTGGAGTCATTAATTGCTTATAGCCCATGGGAAGAGTGAGGCCTCCTCAGCCTCTCTGCGGCTGTGATGAAGTATTGAGGGGGGTGACCTTGGCTTGTACAGACAGCCACTTTTGTTGTGAATTTAAGGGTACAGCAGACATGCCCTGTCCAGAGCATAATGTTTGACGCTGCTCTGGCTCTTCCATTCTTTCAGCCTCCTCTTCCCAACTCCCCCTGAGTCTTGGAGAGGGTGATATGGACATCCCTTTTGACCACTTAGGGGTTTCTGTATCAACTGGAATCCATCACAGCCAGAAGCTTCTCTGGCCAAGACGCAGAGCAGCACAAATCTGAGTATAAATAGAAATATTTTGAAGGTAGTTTGATAGTGTGTTCATTTAAGAAAGTAAGGTTCCAGTTTGGGGCCTATGACTGAACCCTGGGGCTGTGACCAGGTTTATAGTACCAGGCATGAATTCCTACTGTGGAGAGGGTTTCAAGTCCTGTCTGACATTGTTGGTTACTCCTGTAGTCATTATTGTGTCAGTTGGCATATCTTTCCTGGCAGGTTGGTATTAAAGCTGAGAGTTCATAGCCGAGTAAGACTGTTGATTTTTTTTTTTTTCCCCTCTGTTTTAGTTTGCTTTCTCTGGATATGATAAACACCATGACCAAAAGCACCTTGGAGTGTGGTGGGGTTTGTTTGCTTTACTGGTCAGTGCAGGAACTGTAAGCAGTTGCTCACTGGCATGCTCAGCCCAGGGATAGCACTGCCCACAGTTGTCTGGGTCCTGCTGTACCATTAAGCAGTTCCTCATAGACATGGCCTCAGGCAGTTCCTGGGTTGAGGTTGCTTTTTCAGTTGACTTTAGTTTCTATCAGGTTGGCACCCGACGCTGACACGATCTTCTCCATCAGCCTGCATAAGTGTTGTGTCACTGTGAAGAGGCTTCCCTCGGTTCCAGCTTGATCTCTCTATGCCCTGCAACCACAGTGTGTGGCATCTTCAACAAATGGGCTGTTTTAAAATTTTATTTTTATGCTGTGTGTGTGTGTGAAAGTGTCTGCAGATATGTTTGTGTACTGTGTGCATGCCTGGTATTTGAAGAGGGCATCATATTCCCTGGCACTGGAGTCACAGGTACTTGTGAACCACTTGATTTTGGGTGCTAGTGACCAAACTCGGATCTTCTACCAAGAGTAGAAGTAGATGGCTCTTAATCATTGAGGCTTCTCTCCAGCCCTTTTTCTTCATTGTTGAAAAACAGGTTGGCACACTATAGAATTCTTGGCTCATAATTTTTTGTTCATTTGTTTGCTTTTTAAATTTAGTGCTTTCACTGCATCTTGCTAACTTGAGGCAACCATTGTGCCAGCATTAAGGCAGCATTAACTGTATAATTCCCATGCCCCTGCATGAGTTATTTTTCTCTTGCAGCTCTCAAGCCTTTTTTTCCCTTTTGTGTTTTAGCAGTTTTACTATATTGCTATTGGATATACACACTGTTTTGTATGTGTGATTTCTTTCTTTTTTGTTTTGCATTTGTAGATTAATTTTTTTCTTTTCTATTTCCTTTTGTTTGCTGCTATTTCATGTTTGTTGACATGTTTGCTTTTTTCTCAGATTTCTGAAGACACCGCTAAATTTTCTTGTTTGTCTTGAAATGTAAAGGTTGTTCTGACTTCATAAATCCGCTTCTAGTAGAATAATCAGTAACCCTTCCATCTTCTCTCTCCGTCCCTCCTCTCCCCTTCTCTTGCTGTCATCTTACACTCACCCTCACTCCTTACCCCTGTGTGTGGTCCCTGCTGCCTCTCTCTACTTTGTTTTCCTTCTTTTATTTTGAAGTCTGATGAAGGGTGGAGGCCACATTCAGTGAGCTGCAGCCTCCAGCATGCCTGTGCTTCCTGAGCATGCTATAATGTGTCTTTTCAGAAGCCTGGGGTTGTGGTGCAGCCTAGCACTGTTGGACCAGGCTCTTTTGAAGTCTCCTTTATTCTTTGTGTACATCCTTCCAGTTGGCAGATGGTACGATAAATCTTTCCGCCAAAAGCCACCGAGCCCCACCACCATGTGTGAGCTTTATCCCAGTCGCCCACCCGAATTAGGGCCCAAATGAATACACAGAAACTTGTATTAGGTTCAAAGATGCTTGGCCAATGACTAGGATTCTTATCTGATAGCTCAGTCTTAATTATCATAAATCTATATATTTTATAAGACTTATCTTACCGAACACCTTCCATTGGCATCCCTACTAGCCGGTGGATCACATTGCATTGCTAGAGGAGGCAAAGGGGGAAAAGGGACCCTTCCTGTTTCTCCTTGCTTAAATATGAGTCTCCTTGCTATGTCACTTCCTGCCTGGAACACCACTTCTCTACTACATTTCCCAGAATCCTCTTTGACTCTTAGTCCCGTCTAACTTGCTGCCTCATTGGCCAAACAGAACTTTATTCGACAATCAATAAGATAAACATACACAGAAGTACTTCCCCCATTAGGCAGAAGTATAGTACAGTAAATGCCTAGGCTTTGTGTTGGTTAAGCAAGTTGTGTGTCTTCAATGTCTTTGATTTTAGATGGGTTGCAACCACAGATGGTAGAGTCAGCATTTATCCTTTTCTGTTGGCCATCCCTCAGAAGGGAGCTTCTGTTAAGTGTCACTGTGTATAGGTGCTGCCCACCACTTCTCATCAGATGAGTCTGGATATCTCTGGTTGGAGATGTGTTGGTCAGCATGATGTAGACCACACAAAACTAGCTCTTGCCTCAAAGGGGATAAGAAACTTGCTTATTCTGGAGCTAAGTTAATGTAAGTACCCATATCCCCAGAACACAGAATTAGGTTGCTGCAAATTTCATGTTTCAGTGAGGTAGCAATTTCATAGAAACAAAGAAGGACATCAGTCGAAACACTTTTGGAATACATTGATGGAAGCATCAGGTGGGTGATTCTCAGATACTGTCTGATGAATTCTTAGGCTTGGTTGTTGGGAGCTGGTGGTCTCACCTGATAGTCACAAGAGTGTTAGAGTCACAAGGGGAGGTGGGTGGAGTGGTGCAGGCTAACAAGGGGGCTAAAGATGGCCCAAGATACATTTCAGTTAGGCCCCGGACTTACACAGTTCTGACCCGCACAGTCTTTGAAGTTGTAATCAGATAATCAGCCTTGTGGAAACTTGAGTACAAGGCGTAGCTTCTTTCTGGGAAATTTCACCCACAGAGGTCTGTGTGCCCTGTGTGCCTCCATACAGAGCTGGGTATGCTCCTGGACCAGAACACTGAGGTCCCACTTTGCTTATCTTATATGATGCAGTTTTCTAGTCATATTTCTAAGGTTAATTTCCAGAGCACTGAAATGCTTGTTTCATCAAATATGTCCAGTAGTGATGGTGACGTTAAGATTCACCAAATAGAACTACTCTTTGATTTTGTGGATTTCTTCTCTCTCTCTCTCTCTCTCTCTCTCTCTCTCTCTCTCTCTCTCTCTCTCAACACACACACACACACACACACACACACACACACACTTACTTTCTTTTGCTATTCTGGGAATCACACTTAGGACCTATGCCTGTGGTATCAAGTGCCCTACCAGTGAGCTATATCCTTGGGCTTATATTTTATATTTTTAAACTAGTTCCTAAATAATAAACTCTGTATTGCTACATGCATAAGTGCTATATAGTTCTTAATAATCTTTGCAAGTGAAGAAAATGAGGCTCCTTAAGTTAAAACATTTGTTTAAACTTACAAAGTGGGTCCACAAAAAAGTTTCTCAGCAGCCTTTGGGCTAACTTTGTGTACATTTCTGAGAAATTTCACATGACTTTTTAATGAGTAGTTTTGTTTTTTGGTTCTGAGATTGAATCTAGCTAGCACTCTACAGGTTGGCACAGGTGTCCTTCTGGGAGGTATACACCTACCTGCTTTCAGGTAACTTTTAGAGGAGTGATTCGTGAAACAGACTAGATGCACAGTCAGACAAAGTAAATTGTCTAAAGTTCTGTGTGGGTGAACTCGATATGGACACTCTTCTTTCTTAATGTAGGCTTGCTTCTGACTTGTATCATTTTTCTCTCTGAAGAACATATTTTAAAAGTGTGCATGTGTGTGCATGTATTCAGGCACCTCTGTGGGATTCATGGGCATCCTGGGAGTTACTCCTTGCCTGCTACCATGTTTTAAATAGGTTCTCTTTCTTACTCACTCCTGGTGTGTTAGCTTCTAGGGTTTTCTGAAGTACTTTTACTTCAGTAATCTGCTGACTACAGATTTTCTTAAATTTCTTTTTGAGAAAAATCTTTTTTACTTTTGAAGGATAATCTCAACAGACAGAGATTAAATTTATCCAATTTTTTTCTGTATTTTTCTTTTGTGTCTGTTTGTCTTTCTGTCTCTTCCTTTCCCTGTGTCTTCCCATATATACTTATGGGCCCTAGAGTACTAGGGAAGGGTGTCTTTGAGACAAAGCCTCTGTTATACTGACAAATGTCCCTGCCTTCTATGTATAGTTTTCCTATTGTTTGGAATGATATGTTTTTTTTTCCACATATACTACAAATCATACTGTTAATTTTTCTTTTCTTTCTTTGTTTATAGTTTTTAAAGATTGTTAATGTTGTAATAATTATTTTCATTTGTGTGTGAGTATCTGCCATGTGCATGAGACAGCCAGAAGAGGGTGTTGGTTCCCCTAGCTATTGTGAGCTGCTTGATTTGGGTGTTGGGAACTAAACTTGGGTCCTCTGGAAGATCAGTAAGTGCTTTAATAGTGGAGCAGATGATTCTAAGTCAGTGGTTCTCAACCTCTCTAATGCCAGGTCTCCTAATACAGCGCCTCATGTCATGGCAACCCCATCCTGATATTACTTCCATTGGTACTTCACAACTGTAATTTTGCTACTGTCATTAAGGTAAATGTCATATAATATAAAATCTGTGTGTTAGGTGAGTCTTAGGAGACCCTTGTGAGAAGGTCAAATAAGCCCCTTCAAAGCAGTCATGACCCACAGGTTGAGAACCAGTGCTCTGAGAGCAGCCAGACCTAAGAGGTCCCAAGTAGCTTAGATTCCCTAAGTAGTTCTGAAATGTACTGTTTTTTAATCAGGTCTGAGAGAAATTTGAATTGGGCAGCAGGGATAGATGTTGAGTAGGTTTGCTTTTCCTCATGTGTGCCCACTGTAGTTGTTACTGCAGGTCTGTTCTTTCTGTTTCCTACCCTGTGTGGCCCTCTACTTCTGAGATTTGTTTTTCCTCATTGAGACAGGGTCTCAGTATGCAGCCCTGACTGACCTGTAATTTGTTATATAGAGCAGGCTGCCTTGAACTCACAGAGGTCTACCTGCCTCTGTTTCCTGATGACAAGGATCAAAGAGTAGCACCCATGTGCTCCGGCTGACTGAGAGGGTTTTATGTCAAAAGAGTATCTTGGTGATCACGGCCAAGGAATGCCACAAAAGTCACACTAAGTGTGCAAGAGACCTCAGGCAAGAGACATATTGGGTAGGCACGAAATGGCCACCTCCAAGTGGGGCTGGAGAAACGAGACAGAGAAGGCCATGATGGCGGGCTTTATAGGGAATGGAGCTAGTACATAGGGAAACACAGACAGTGGCTGTGGTGGGAACGCTTGGCATCGGCTGTTAGTCATAACTAGACCCAGTCTTAAGTGCTGAGCTGTTGGTTCTGGAATGTGGTAGTTCTAGTGCTATAAAGACACCATGACTTTGGCACCTCTAATAAAGAAAGCAGTTAACTGGGGCTGGCTGACAGTGTAGAGGTTCAGTCAGTCTTTGTCAGGTGGAAAACATGGCGGTACGCAGGTCAACATGGTGTTGGAGAAGGAGCTGAGACTTTTGCATATTGAAACAAAGGCAGCAAAAGTGAAAGTGACACTAGGCCTAATATGTGGTCTGAGACCTCAAAGCCCACCCCACAGTCACACACTTCCCACCGACACCTCCTCTGCAGCCACACTTGAAATAGCCCACTCCCTATGGGTCAGGCATTCATATCCATGAGTCTGTGGGCCATTCCTGTCCAGACCACCGCAGGTGACCAACACCGACTTCAGAGAGTTGATGACGAGGGGCATGTTGCTGACTTAATCTTTTCTCTCAATGCAACTCAGTGTTTTTCCCTGCAAAGAGGTTAGCTTAATGAAATAAGTGCTGGCTGTCTGGAAGATGCCCAGTGTTGTGTATTTCTAGTTTTGATTGTGATTCATTAATAGGAATTAATTCCTTTTCAAGTTTCCTATAAACTTGTGTTCTTCACTATGGAGAAAGCCAAGTATGTCTATTGTGTTGTATTCCTTTCAGTTTTAGGGGGAACTTGTAACTTTGGGTAACAGTGGCATGTGAGAAATGGCAGTAAGCAGTAAAAACAAAATCAGTGTTCCTGCCATGCAGAGTAATTATGAGGCTCAGCCCCCAGGGCTGCAGAATTGCTTGTGATAGCTTGGGACAGAGTCAAACAAGTTCTTTAGCCTAGTGGTGACTCTCACCTTTAGTACCAGCACTCAGGAAGTAGAGGCAGGTGGATTTCTCAGTTCCAGGACAGTTAGGGCTACACAGAGAAACCCTGTCTTGAAAAACAACAACAAACAAGTTTGTTTGTTTGTTTTTTAAACCTGAGAACTATATTGGTATCTGAATATCTGGTTGCAGATATTTTTCTTGACAGGTCCCTTGTCTTGTTGCATGTGAGGACAGCCATGGCACTGCTTTCTTTTAAACCTGAAGCTTGTTCTACAGATTGTAGTTTTCGTTTGAAAGGGAAACATAGATTGACTCTCTGGCAAATTAATCAAGAAAAATCGTCACTTAACATAAGGCTCTGCTGGAAGATGGATTAGTGCCTCATGAAATACCAAAGCTTAATAGCATTACTAAATAAATGATACCTATATATGACTTGTACATTCAAACAGCTCAAAATGGTAGATTGAAAAAAGTAATCTTCTCAATTCCATCAGACTAAATTATGTTGACACTGTGTACTTAACCTTTGATATGGTATTGTTACAATAAATCTTTCCACCAAAAACCACCTGAGCCCTACCGCCACGTGGGCGCTTTCTGCCAGCCTCCCGAGATAGATCCCCAAATAATATACAGAGTCTTATATTAGGTACAAATGCTGCTTGGCCAATGACTACGATTTCTCATCTGTTAGCTCAGTCTTAATTATCATAAATCTATATATTTTATTAGACTTACACACTTGAAGACAAATGTCACACAATTTCAATTTTATGTGTAACCTAGAAATGATGAACTTATGGGAACAGAGAGCAGAATTGTGGCTATTAGGCTTCAATGTGGGTTTTTAACAATGGGGAAACGATTGGTTTAAGGATGTAAAACTGCAGTTGGACAAGAGGCATGGACTCTGTGAAGTCTTGAGGTCTACTGGGAGCATGATAAATATGGTTGGTAACAATATGCTATATTTAAAAAGTTGTGAGATAGTATACTATAAGTCTTCTCAAAACAAAAATGATGAATATGTGTGATATAACATGTTAATTGGTTTAATTTAGCCATGCCATTGTGAACATACTGTATTGTGTATCATAATTATGCATGACTTTATTTATGAGCTAAATAAATGAATGAAAAATAAAAAAAATTAAAAAAATGACTTATCTTATAGAGGATGCCTTCCATTGGTGTCCCCATCCCCGGATCACATGGTGACTCTGGAGGAAGAGAGAAGGGGAAAAGGAACTACTTCCCGCTTGTCCTTGCTTAAATATGAATCTCCCTGCTATGTCACTCCTGCCTGGATCACCACTTCTTTACTACATTTCCCAGAATCCTCCTTGACTCCTAGTCCCATCTAACTTGCTGCCTCATTGGCCAAACAGTACTTTATTCAACAGTCAATAAGATGAACATACACAGAAGTGCATTCCCCATCGTAGTATGATGAGAATGGCTTTTCTATGATATGAGAAATGTCATATACATTTCATTAGAAGAGTGTCATAGAGAACACTTGACCATTATCCCTCAAAACTTGCCAAGGTCACCAAAAGCAAGGATAGTCAGAAACTGTCACTGTGGAGAACCTAAGGAGACCTGGCAGCTAAGTGTAATGAATTTGCTCACCTGGGTGAGATCCTGGGATAGAAAGGAAACTTGGGTAAGAAACTAAGGGAATCTGACTAGGCTGTGTGTATGTGAGGGATGCAGTAAAGAAACCCTCATGGCCACACCATGACTGGGGACAAGTTATTTTTGGTAGGAGAGAGCAGAGCCAGAGGCATCTGGAAGAATCCCAAGCAAAGAGAAAAAGAAACAGACTGGACACGGCTAGGGCTGTCTTGAAGAGAAGGGAGAATAGCGGAGCAGCTGGGATCACATACAGAGACGGACGTACAGACATCTAGTAAACTCTCAAGCACTGCAGGCCATGTAGTGGAGGAGGTCGTGGCCAACTTGTACTCTTTTTCCTCGGGTTTGTAAGAAACTCTTTACCTTCCAAAAGAAGTGAAGGTTCTTCTCTACCAAAGGTAGTTAGCCCTGCAAGGATTCATACGTCATGAACGTTCTTTCCCTTTGCACCAATTCATCAGTCAAGTTAGATTTTAAAGTTCAGCCCCCACCACTGGGGTGAGACACAGTCATCACTTATGTCAGGGATAAAAGATGGAAGCCATCTTGGCTGAATGCACTTGCTAGCCTGGTTTGAGTTTTGGTGCATTGTTCCTTACAAAAAGATTTGCCTTGCTGGGTTGCTTTGTTTGTGTGTTCCTTTATGCAACATCAGGGGTTTGTTTTGGGTTTTTGAGACAGGGTCTGGCTGGTCTGGAATACTCTATGTAGACCACGATAGTCTCTTACACCTGCCTCTGTATCCAGAACCCTGGAATTCAAGCTGTCTCCCACTATACTTGGCATTGCTTAGTTTTTTTAGATAACAAATATTTGTTCCTAGAGTTGTAACATGTAGTTAACAGTGAAAATATCCCCAGTTCTGAGTAGTTTTGCTTTATTTTGTAAGTGTATAATAGTATCTGATTATTATTTGATCAGTTAGAAAGTGAGAATGGAGGGTTGAGGAACTTGGAAGAGAATGATGCATGTAGTTTTTTAGCATGTAGTTTGTATAGAAAAAATTTTATATTTCACCTAATAAGAATTAGGTGAGGATAGAAGAGGGTCATTTTCTTTGGCCATTATCATTCCAGTCAATATTTAATGAGATTAAGCTTTCTAGATAGCATAAAAAGCTATGTTCCTTATTATAGTTTTCTTTTTAATGTTTGGATTATAGTATAAGTGGCTGAAACTTTCAAAAATTACTATCAGCTTTAACACACTTTAATGTAAAACAAAATATTTAAATTTGCTTCTTATGTTTTGTAAATAAATAGTTGCTTAAATTTTGCTATTTTAAAGAATAAATGTTTGATTTTTTTTTTTTTTTTAACTTGAAGAGATGTGAAAGCGGGAAACATCCTTCTAGGAGAAGACGGCTCTGTGCAGATCGCAGGTAATGATCGCCATGGCTTACTTTGCTCTTGTTGCAGTGTGTGTGTGTGTCTGCATGAATGCATGCATGTGTGTGTTTTCACATTTGTTACTGCTTTGCCTCCGCGACCTGTTGTCCCTGCATCCTGAGCACTCATAAGCAGCTACCATGCCTGCCTAGCATTTGTGTGGGTGCCTGTATGCAAAGGACTTTACCCACTGAACCACCTTCTGGTTCACAGAATTTCTTTTTAATTTGGTATAATAGCCAGCAGAACCACCTTGTTTGTCCTTTATGTTTTTGTGGTATTTGATCCTGGTCCAAGGACGTCTTTCTGTGTTAAGCGTCCTCTCAGGTGGCTTCTGCTACGTGCAGACCTTTTCCTGGCCATTCCTCCTCCCTTCTATTTCCCACTCCTTGCCTTCAGTAGGGTTTTCTGATGGGGAGGGATTCTCATAGCGTTCTGTGCTTTCATTTCAAGGAGAAGCAGCTAGGAGTCTGCAGTGTTCAGACTAGGTTGAGAGGTGATACAAAGTTGCCTATATCCAGGGTTGTGATGATTGGTTTTAATTATTAGCTTGACTCAGTCTAGAGCCTAGGAAGGGGTCTTAATGAGTCATTGTGTAGACTAGGCTGACCTGTGCATGTGTGTGGGGGATTGTCTTAACTAGGTTAACTAAAGTGGGCAGATTCGCCCCGAGCATGGTGGCACTGTTTCATGAACTAGCTACTGGGCTGAATGGAAGCGAGCCAGTGGCGTGCCAGCATGCCTGTGTGAATTATGGTTTCCTGGTCTTGACGGAGAGTGATAGCTGCTTCATTTCATGTCACCTTGACTTCTCCGAAATATGAATGATTGTAAGATGATTAACCCCTTCCCCCTGAGTTGCTTTAAAAAAAAAAAAAAATCACATCTACGGTAAAGGACTAACACAAGGATGACATGGCGTCCCTGCCATTTAGAAAGCAGCTTGTGTGAAGTGGGGAGTTTTAGAGCTAACGGACAAAGTTGGAGTCCCTGTCCTAGAGTTGGCTGTCTTGATTCAATGCTGTCCTTCTGCTCGGTTCACACCACTACAGCGGTCAAGTGAATCAAGTCAGTATCCTCTGTTTTAAGAGATAATCTAGGCAAGTACCTTTATCTCCTAAAGGTAGGACAAAACCAATTGTTGGGTGTAAAGCAAGAACACAAAGTCTTACACTCTGATGGTGGAGTATGAGTCAGTGTGGTGATTTTACCACAGTTGAGGATGTCCACAGGCAGACCTTAAGCAACAGCTTCCATTGTGTAGACTAGAGAAACTCATCCTTCCACGGTTGGTAACCATCTTAATGACCCTCACTAGTAGACAGTGTAAATCACTTGTGGTTTGATTTATAAAACAGCATACCCCATGTTGAAAATTAATACAGCCACAGTCACCTACAAAATCATTAAAAAGTCATGAATGATAACATTGGGTGACAGGCTGGACACGAGTGCCTTTGTCCAGCCATCTGTCCAGTGAGAAGTTCTGTGACCGTAAGCAATATTGTGTACCTAAAAATACAGCCCATAGATTCACACGTATCACATTTTGTTTATACATTCATCCTTCAGTGTACATTCAAATTATGTCCATCTGATTGCCTGTTTTGAATAATGTTGCTATAAACTCCTGTTAACATCCTTTCTTTTCTTCTCCCTCCCCACCCCTTCTTGTTTTGTGTAGCCCAGGCTAGCTTGAACTCCTGATCCCCCAACTTCTGTGCTGGGATTGTAGCCATGTGTTACTACGTCAGGCTTATTTCTTTTGGGTTTATGCTCATAAGTAGAATTGGTGGTTCATACAGTGATTTTACATTACCTTTTTTTTTTTTTAGGATAAAATGGTTTTCCATATTTTTCATAGTAATTGTGCCCCTTTTCATTCCTGTCTGCAGTTCATAAACGTTCAGTTTCTCAACATCCAAACAACACAAATTTTCTAGTTTTACCTTTTGATTTTTGTAGGCAAGGTATTCTTACTATGTAGCTAGCCCTGGCTAGCCTGGAACTCACTGTGTAGACCAGGTTGGCTAGAACCCATAGAGATCAGCTTGTCCTGATGGGATTAAAGGTGTGCACCACCATTCCTAGGTTTTTTTTTCCCCATCTAATTTAATGTCTATCTTATGGTTTTGATTATACAACAGTGATCACTTATGTTGAGCATCTTTTCATGTTTATATTGTCTGTTTGCTTTTCTTAGGTGAAGTCCTTTGACTGTTTTTTTTTTTTGTTGTTGTTGTTTTGTTTTGTTTTGTTTTAATATGATTTTTGTTGTTGCTGAATTGTAGTTTTGTTTTGTTTTTGTTTTTTGAGACAAAATCTCACTTTTTGACCTGATTGGCTTCTGATTCCTTAGATCTGGAATGTAGCTATTCTTTTATATTCTGTATAGTAATACTTTCACAGTTGTGGTATCAAATATTTTCTCTGAAACTGTGGATTTATTTGAATTTCATGGTTTCATGGGTTTCAGTCCAGGGCTGACTAGACCCATTGATTTGGGTCCTAACACTGACTCTCAGGCAAGACAGAATAGTAGCGTGGTGAGAGCACGTGGGAAGAGAAAGGTGTTGATGACTGAGGATGCTGAGAGCAGCACAAAGGGCCTTGCACTAAGGGATCTTTCTGGAGCATTGCCCCATTTTCTCCGCATAGGGCTGACCTGCACACGCTCTCCCCAAGTGCTGTCATCGTCTGGCTCCACCAGGATCATATAGAACTCTCAGGAGCCCATGAGTTGACAACTGGCCCAAATTCATGAGCCTTCAGACCTTAACAAACACTGTCTCTTCTGTTCCAGATTTTGGTGTTAGTGCTTTTCTAGCGACTGGTGGTGATATTACCAGAAATAAAGTGAGGAAAACGTTTGTTGGCACCCCTTGCTGGATGGCACCTGAAGTTATGGAGCAGGTACTGTGAGTTTTGTCTTTTTGAAATGGTTCAGGATTTTGTTCAGTATACAAGGTTGACTGCGCAAAATGTGTTTCCAATGATTGGTTAATAGCTCCGTCCAAGGAAAGATTGTATTGTATTGAAGTTCAAAGCAAAGAAAACAAAACCCCAAAATAGATCTTTACCTTGGACACAAGAAACTCAACACTATACAAACACGATAATCCAAGTAATAAGAAAATAAAAAATCAGTATGGATTAAATGGCCTACAGTGCCCTTGCTGGGCTCTTCTCCATTTCCCATCTGCATGTCAAACACCCACGCACCTGCTGCCCGCGTCGTCGCTCTGCCGCTTGTCTCACCACACTGCAGCGAGCATGCTCTGAGTCCCGCTGTTTCCTTCCCAGTGCACCCCTTTTCTTCCTGATGGTGTCTGCGACTGCTCATGCTTCAGCTTCATTTACTTCAGTTTGCTCCTGCTCAGCAGGCTGTGCTCTGGCCTCTAGCCATCTACTCCTTTGTTTGTTTGCTTTTTTCTTCCAGACAGGGTTTCTCAGTTTATCCCTGGCTGTCCTGGAACTCATTGAGGTAGTGCACATTTACAATCCCAGTAAATGTGAGGCTGAGGCAGGAGAATCAAAAATTCAAGGCTAGCCTGGGCTGCACAGGGAGCCCTCTCAAACAGCCCCAAAGCTTATGAACGGTTTAATTTTTCATGGCATACTAGGCACTTTTGTAAAAGTGTTTTAGTCTGGTTAAAGTAATCGTGCACATTTCTCCCCCACCCCCTCCCCATGTCCTTCAGGTTCGAGGTTATGATTTTAAAGCTGATATCTGGAGTTTTGGAATCACTGCGATTGAACTGGCCACAGGGGCAGCTCCTTATCATAAATATCCACCAATGAAGGTGAGGCTTGTATTCAAAGTATTGTTCCAGTTCAAGTCCCAATTACTTTTCAGAGCCATTGTTTTTTTGTTGTGGTTGCTGCTTTTTAAATGTGCTTTGGTGTTTTGCCTGCATGTATATCTACGGGAAGACATCTGGTCCCATAAAACTGAAGTTCCAGACAGCTGTGAACTGCCATGTGGGTTCTGGGAATTGAACCCGGGCCCTCTGGAGGAGCAGTCAGTGCTTGTAACTGCCCAGCCAGTTCTCTATCTCGTTTATATATGCCAGTCATACCCATAGTTATACATTTTGTTAGAGAGAGAGAGTGTGTGTGTGTGTGTGTGTGTGTGTGTGTGTGTGTGTGTGTGTGTGTGTTGTAGCAAAATATAATCTTTCCAATAAAATACCAACATAGCCATTTTTACTTGGTGTTGTATAGGGATCAAACCCAGGGTAAACCATTTATGGATGTGCAGTTAAGTTATAGACATTGCCATCTCCAGACTCTTTCTTTTCTTTGTGCTTTGAGTCTGTGAGCTCTTTCTTTAGTTCTTCATGAATACACACTGAACTTGTGAGCCACAGTCTGTGTTGCTGTGCTGTGGACACGAGCAGGGTTCCTCCAGCCCAGCTGCACTTTCTTGTCTGATACCGCCTCCATCACTTCTCCGCTCACCTGCCGTTCATGGCCTCTGGTGACAGAGGAGCTGTCAGTGGCTGCAGGGAGGCAGGAAGAATGTGAGCACAATTGGTGACTTCTGTAATAGAAATTTCTGGAAGAAAAGGGTACACAGTGTGTAAAGTCAAGGAAGAACAGGCCAAGTAGTGGATAAGCCCACATGACCACATGTGTGTTTTGCTGTGGCTTTAATGCTTTTGTTTTCACAGTAAGTTGGCAGTAGAGGAATCAGGGCTGGGGACATGAAGAAGTAAAGGATTTACTATAACTAAAGGATATAGCAACAATGTTGACAGTGGGCGCTTGTGGGCAGCTTGTCTGGGAGTCCATCCACCTATAACTCTTAACTAATGTCCAGTGCACATGAGAACTTTGGGTTCTGAACAACCAATCTGTTTCTTGTGGTGCTTGGTGTTGAGCTCAGGGTCTCACACATGCCAGACAAGTACATATATCCTCTGAGCTATATGCCCAACCTTTAAAATCCCCCCTAGATGTTAACTTGTATGTGTGCGTGTATGCCCATGTGTGCACTTTGAGAGGATAGAGGTTATTGTAAGTGTGTTCCTTAGTCACTCTTCACCTTGTGTTTTGAGACCGGGTTCCTACCTGAACCTGGAGCTTGACAGTGTGGCTCTACTGGCTGGCCAGCAAGCCCTAAGGAATGCATGCCCCTCCCCCCAGCAGGGCTTCTGGGCATGGACCACCACACCCAGATTTTCATGTGAATTCTGAAGGTTGAACTTAGGTCCTTACGTTTGCACAGCAAGCCCTCTGCCAGTTGAGCTCTCTCTCTAGCTCCTACCGTCAACTTCTAGAAAGTAAATTCTGCTTGTGTGGTGGGAAGCTTTATCCATATTGAAAATGTCTTAGAAATTTATAGTGTATTGAAAATTCTTACAGGTATTAATGCTGACACTCCAGAACGATCCTCCGTCTTTGGAAACTGGTGTTCAAGATAAAGAAATGCTGAAAAAGTATGGAAAATCATTTAGAAAAATGATTTCACTGTGCCTTCAAAAGGATCCAGAAAAAAGGTAAAATATTACATAAACGTGATGTGTCTCTTTTGATGCATAAACAGTGTGGACAGCCCTATATTTTACATACAAATACACAGGATGATGTGTGTATTCTGAAAATGAATGAGATACAAACTTTGGAAACATACAGGCCATTTTGCAAGATTGGAAGGGACTGAGTTGATTTTTGTGTTCATTTAAGTATATGGTATATATGAATTGCACAGATATTTCTTGATTAATTTCTTAAAACTATGAAATTCATATATGTAATAATTCTGTATTAGTAAAATGCTATGTTAGTGGGAAAGTTTTTCCTTTTTCAACTTGTATTTTAAATATAACTGCCATTTACAATTTAATAACAAAAGAACTATAATATAACACATTTATATTTTGTGCCAAACAATTGTACTTTCCATGTTGGAAGGATTTTAGTAAGCAGAGTTTCAGATAGTTTCCATATGCTTTAGACACATTCCATGGTAAACAGCAGGTTCTTAAGTAAGGGTATTTAGTTAGTGTATGTTGCTCTTGAGCAGCATTTGTGGGTGGGATCACTGAGTGGGACCCCCTGTTTTTAAGGTCACTCAGATCTTTAGTCTTAGAGGTAGAACTTGAATCTAAAGCTCATCATTTGTAAGTGGGGTCTGCATCCCCACTGTATCTTAGTACCTGGTTTTGTGTGTATATATCAGCTTCCCACATCCACTGCCTCCACATGTACAGATTCATCCACCTGTGGCTCTAAGGACTGTGATCAGATTATAACAGTACTCAGTACCTTTGTCCTCATTGCCTGAGCAGCGCAGTGTCATGGCTGTTGGCACACAGTCACTGTGATAGCAGCTACTCCAGTTAAGCTGGAGGTGGTATAAAGCGTGGGAGGGGTGTGTGGGTTCTACGCAGATACTGTTTCAGTTAAATACAGGGGTTGAGTGTCAGAGTTTCAGTATTGGCAAAGGGATATCATTTTTTGGAACCAGTTCTCCTGGGTTACCATGGGACGACTGTATATTCTGTTAAGTTTCTTAGTACTAAAAGTTGTTTAATTTTGTTTTCTCTAAAGGTCGACAAAAGTAAAAGACTTTGACATCCTTGATCTTATGTCTAGTATATATAATGGGGCTTCAGAATTTACTGTTGGAAATATTGGAAAGGGTAAGAAAAACAGGCAGAAAAGTTCATGTGTATGTTTTTAGAATTTTTTGTGTTTCCCAACAGTGCCCAAAATTGATAGGGAATATCTTTGTTTCTGACAAGTTAACTGACAAAAAGAACAAATTCTTTGTTATAAGTACCTAGAAGTAACATATAAAAATTCATCAAACTTAAAGGTCCTTAGATGCCAGAAATAGTGAAAAATCCATAAATTACAGAAGAATCCTAAACTATTCCTGTGGCCACCACCCGTTGAACACTACTCAATCTAATGTCCTACTAGGTTGGAGTTCTAACTCCGGTGCTGTGACTTTTGGAATTGGGACCTTGGGTCCACCTGGAGGGAATTTCCAGCTAAGTTCCTATTTAGAGATAGGACCATCAGAAAATATCTTCTTCCTCCTTTTTTTTAATTATTTGTTTTTAGTTGACACAGATGAGTGTTTGCCTTTATGTATATATGTGCACCACACACACATGAAGCCTCCCTCCCATCTCAGTGAGATGACACCAGAATAAAAGCTGTTGTCATTGCCAAGAGGTAACAACATCTCTCCTCATTGTTTTGACTTTACCTTCTACAGGCTGAGTCTGAATTTGTGCTCTCCGCACCTCTCCCAGGGTTAGGTTGAGTCTGAATTTGTGCTCTCCGCACCTCTCCCAGGGTTAGGTTGAGTCTGAATTTGTGCTCTCCGCACCTCTCCCAGGGTTAGGTTGAGTCTGAATTTGTGCTCTCCGCACCTCTCCCAGGGTTTAACTCCTGTCAGCCATTTAAGCTGCAGCGTACATATTGTCACTGTGCCATGAACTAGAGTTGGCAGAAACGATAGTTTCAATAGTGCAGTGTGGCAGCTATAAAGATTATAAATCTTTAAATTTATTAAAACCATAAATCAACCATAGGAAAAGTCTTATTATGACCAAAGAATGAAGCAAGACTTTTAGAATGGAAAGGTTCAGTTAAAATGTAAAACATGGATTTCCCTTGTATGGACTGGGCTGTAATTTGCTCCTGATTGAATAAAGTGTGAAGAAAGCCACCACATGATGAAGGTCACAGCATAAGGAACCTCCCTCCAGAAGTGACCAACACTGCCTGTGAACACTTTTCTTCACCCTTCATAATTTCAGCTTATAACGAGAAAGTGGACATTGAGGAATATGCTGTAAAATATCTGACTGGTATTTGTCAGAAGTACCAAGCAAGGAAGAAACTGAAAAACATGTGACTGATTAGAAGAGATTGTTTGACATGGAGAGTCGATGTGATAGGGTATGCTGCAGATGCTTTGACAGAGAAGGGGCACTCTGGGAAACAGAAGAAATCCAAATAAGACTTGTAGTTTCTAGTTAGAAGGATTGTACTAATGTTAATGATTTGGTTATTTCTTGGTAATTATAATTTGACCATGTAAAATGCTAACTTCATGAAACTAGTGAAGTATGTGAAAGAATAGTGCTCCATCTTTTCAACACTTTCATAAGTCAAAACTATTTCAAAATATATTTTAAATCTCTGGGAAGTATAGAAAATGCATTCCAGTTTGAAAACTAGAATTTTTTTTTTAACACAAACTGCAACCTTTAGTAAACCCGTTAAACAGAAGAAGTGCAAGAAAGCAAAGAACAAACTGTTGACTGTCATAAACATTGAAAGCCCTGACGCCATCTCGTTTAATTTTCATAGTAATCTTACCAGGATGATACTTTTCATTGAAGAAACAGGTGCAAAGTCACACCTGTAATAAATGCATACGCACAAAATTAAAGAAATATGTATGCACACATGTAGACTCACAAGGAGAGACTGGTGAGAATGCAGGAAAAGTGATATTTAAATAATAGCTGAAATAAACCCGTGTTGTCACAGGCCTGTCATCCTCGCACTTGGGTGATGAGAAATTTAGCTGTCATCTGTGGCTGGCTTTTCAGTCAAGTTTGAGGGCAGCCTTGGATACATGGCACTTATAATACTAATACTACTACTAATGATGATGATGATGATGGGAAGACAGGACTGCCAACTTTCTAGTTCTGAAGCCTTGAATACTCACATTAAAGAACCACCTGTTTCAAATTCCTAACAGTGTATCCTCTCCCCACTGTGCGTTCCTTGTGTGTGACCTCAGTAATTCGCTACTGAGAACTGCAGGCCACCTACTCTATTCTCACGAGTGCAGTCGGAGCAGAGTGAAGTAACACTGAGGGAGAATAACTGCCCGTTCTCCAGCCAGTCAAGTTCTCTTGTTCAAGAGTGAACATTGAAACTAAGTTTTTGGTTTTGTTTTGTTTGGTTGGTTTTTTTGTAATAATTGAGTTTTGTAGTCACATCCTTTGATTTCACTCTTCCACATGTTGTACTTTAGAAAATAGGAAATGGACGTAGAAGAAAGAAGCAAGTATAAGATGCTATCCTGGGCAAAGAGGGTGTTGAAACATTGAAATCTTTACCAAATGAAGAATGCCACTGCTTAGTTTCAGTTTACATAGCATGTGTCATTTGTTCCTAACTGCATTAATCTTCTGAGGCATTGGTTCCCAAGCTTAAAATTGACTTGGAACTACCTGGGAAGGTTTAAGAACCATCCATACCTTGTCTCACTTGCAGGTATTATGCTTTATGTGGTGAGATAAAGCCTTGTGTAGGGATTTGATGTTCTAGCACACAGCAGCGTTTAAGAGCCACTGCTCAGACTGAGGTATGCAGAGGTAAATGCTTGCCACGCTTGTCCAAGGTGCTGGACAATCTCCCATCCTCAGCAGTGGGCTAAAACAAGACAGAACAAAAGCTGTGCTTGGCATTTGAGTAGATGCCTCTGAGAAGAGCATTCATTGTGTAGCATTGCATGGTAAGTATGTGGAAACACTAGGTATTTGAAGAGTACATTCTTTATTCTTGGTGATCTGGTATAGGTATACGGATGTCGTTATTCAGATAAACACCAGCCAAACACAAGCCGGAGAGAGTGCCCTCAGGCAGCAGGCTAGGGAACATAGAAAGAGCGCTCCCACGGCTGTCCTCTCCTTAAGAATTCCCCATGCTTCATCCTGAACCTCCCCTGACAGTGCCCTCATGGGCATAGTCAAGCACACCTGTAGAGGCTCGTAGGAGGAGGGGCTACAGTGTCTCCCTACAATCTTCTTTTAAAAGCTTGTAAAGTTGATAATGAAGAATTTACTCCAAACAAGATCATGTATAACTGAACTCAGCTGAACGTGGATTAAATTTGGAAAATAGACTTTAAATATTTTCTCCCCTTTTTGTTTTCATAGAGGGAAATTGAGCAATCTCTAAGAATCTGTTGTTGCCTTACATTGAAACCTGCTGGGCTGCTATATAGCAAGAATCAAAATGTTTGATTTCTTCCTTTTCAGTTTAAATGCATTTTTATGCTTTGCTAAAGCTTTTAGGTAGTTATTGTTTAACTCCCTGAGAATGATATTGCTAAGTTGCAAATATTGTAAGACCTTTAGAATTGTCTTCTAGAAACAGTATTTTACTCGTAAATTTTCCACTTGTCATTAGCATATTTCTGTTTGAGTCTTCATTCTACTCAGTGTCCTGTACAGCAATCATCCTAATTTTGTGTTTTAGCAGGTGAAGGAAAGTAGAGTATACTGAGGAGTTTCTAGTTTGCTGCTCAGGAAATAAGTTTCTCATTTTTGAAGATGGACATTCACGTTGTGCTTGAAAACTAAAAACTCCCCTTTCTGCTTTTAGACCAACGGCAGCAGAACTGTTGCGACACAAGTTTTTCCAGAAAGCAAAGGTGGGTGTCCCCGCTTTTGAGTGTCACCATTCGTGTCATACTCCTAGGGCTCACGCAAGTTATGGTCACTGTCTTAACTTGCTGAGTGTGTCCATTTGTGTCATACTCCTAGGGCTCACGCTATGGTCACTGTCTTAACTTTCATTTCTTCTTCTTCTTCTTCTTCTTCTTCTTCTTCTTCTTCTTCTTCTTCTTTTTTTTTATTTGAATTACAAACAAGATTGAGTTACATGACTATCCCAGTTCCTTTCTCCCCCCCTTCCTCCCCTACCACCTTCCCAAATAAAACCCTTCCTGTCATATGTCCTTTCTTCTAATCTACACCTGACTCAAAATTTCTGCTCCCTCATGACCTCTGCATCCTTCCTTTTCTTCCCTTCTCATTCTCGTAGCTTCCTCCCCCCTCTTCCCATGTCCTCAATTTGCTCAGGGAATGGTGACCCTTTCCCCTTCTCCAGGGGACAAAGTTTGTCTCTTGTAAGGTCCTCCTTGTTTACTAGTTTCTCTGGCAGTGTGGATTGTAGGATGGTAATCCCTTACTCTATGTCTAAAATCCACATATGAGTCAGTACATATCATGTTTGTCTTTTTGTGATTGGGTTAAGCTCAGAATGGTTTCTTCAAGTTCCATCCATTTTCCTGCAATTAACTTGTATTTCTTACAATGATTGATTGCATGTGGAGACATGATGGTAAAGTCATTACTGAAGGCATTGGTATGCAGTCTTTGGTGTGTAAGGTAACTTGCCTTGGGGGTTGGGGTGAAGTGCTTTCCACAGAAGTGTGAAGACCTAAATTTGGTCCCCAGAAGCCATAAGGAAGTGAGGTATAGAGACTTGGCTTATAATTCTTTCCTCCCCCTTACCCCTATTGGGGAAGTGGAGACAGACAGATCCCTAGAGCTCTTTGGCTAGAAAGACTAGACTGGTGAGCCTCAAGTCTCAGTGAGAGATGTTATCTTAAAAACAAAGTGGATGCTGGACACAATACCCATGCGTGTTGATACATCTAAAAACACACGAATAGTTCTTTTTTTCTGATTCTACAAGCAATCTGTGAACAATTGAGCTCCCTTCAGGATTTAGTGCCTGAGCTATTAAATGCCCCATATCCCAGTCATAATGAATTAGTACATTTGGAAATGTAGGGCCAAAAAGGGACATGCACAGTAAAGGGGGGTGTTCATAGAAAATGGTTCCTAGTGTACACCACAGGTTTGTCTCCAGTGGAAAAATGATACAAGAAGTGTATAAAAGCCTTAAGTATGTTCCTAGTATATAACAAAGGTTTGTCTCCAGTGGAAAAATGATACAAGAAGAGTATAAAAGCCTTAAGTATGAAAAGATGAAGGTTTTCCCCATCTCTTCACAAAACAGTTTATTTATGACATAATAATTGAGATTGACATGATTGTGTCAGTGCTCTCTTCAAAAAAGTTCTGATAACTGACTTTTATTTCCCAGAATAAAGAATTTCTTCAAGAAAAAATATTACAGAGAGCACCCACCATTTCTGAAAGATCTAAAAAGGTAAGTGAAGAGTGTGAGGGTTTAGTTCAGTTTTCTTATGTTGCTTAGAATAGATTTGCAGAGGTTTTTTGTTGTTTGTTTTGCATTTTTAAAGTGGGTGCTACTCTGTTCATAGAAATCAGGACTATTCATTTTCAGCCCTGTTAAGGCATTTGATCCAGCCAGTCAGCAAATACCTGTCAGCTATAAGCTGAGATACCTTCCTGCTGTCTCCTAGCCTAACAAGGTGGGCTGGATGCGGTTGCTGAGTCAGTCCTAGCCCTGTGGATGACTGTTTCCAGCTTCCCACAGTGAGGGGGGGATTCTGCATAGATAGCACTTACACCTTGGGGTGTAAGCCACACTACCTCCTTGCTCTAGACATGTTACAACAAAGCACTTTACTTTGTGTGTGTTAAGAACTTTGGTCATAATTTGAATTTAATACATTGAAATCCATTTTGGACAAACTTGATGTTTGCCATTCTCCACAAAGAAAATCCCTCATTCCTTTCTCTTCTCCCCCGAAAAGAGTAGCACATGTGAAGGGAAGGCTGCCCCATGGCTCTCTGTTGCTGATGGATTAAGGGAGAAGACCAGGGTCCTCTGTCCCATATGGTGTAGTAGAAGGTGTGCCTGGGAAGTTAGGGTCACTTACTATCTTTACATGTCACTACTTAAGATGTGTGTCACTATTCAGAAGGGTTTACTTAATAAGGAAAAAAGGTATTAAAATATTCTAAGTTTATATTCTTACTAACGTTCACCAGCAGCACATTAGCTTGCCTTCACTTCAGAGCCCTGTCATTCTGCAAGTTGGAATGCTCAGGTCTGGTTATTAAGAGATCTCCATTTTTGCCGGTGGTGGTGCATGCCTTTAGTCCCAGCACTTGGGAGGTAGAGGCCTGCAGATCTATGTATCTAGTTCCTGGAGAGCCAGGGCTACACAGAGAAACCCTGTCTGGGGGGGAGCAGGGGGACAATGGCAACAAAACAAACAAAAAGATCTCCATTTTCTTGTCTGTAAGGTGTCCCTAAGAAGCTGCCTTTCCTTACCTAGAGTTAAAATGATGCTGCTTCCCTTCTGGAGAGGCTCCCTTCTGTTTTCTTCCCCTTGCTATTTTTTCTTCCCCCTTATGCTTTCATTTCCCAGAATTTACCAGCAGTAAATGACATTTACTGCTGTCATTTACCAGAATCAGAAGGGGTTTAGAGCACAGTCACTTAATCACAGATGACTGAAGCCTAGTGTCTGGGGAAAGGGAAGATCCCTTGTGTTGCTGGCCACTTGGAGACACACTCTGTTCATTGTCCTGCTCCTTGTAGGCCATTAGTGTAGCATTTCCTCAAAATAGGTTTCTTTGACAACCTAAACTACAACTGTGTCTACCCATAATTTTCTATTCCTTCATGTTCTTTGAAGTTCCTTCAAGTGCTTTGAAGAACTTGTCACTGTCTAACGTGTGACTGCCTTTCTACACTGTTAGAAGAAAACTTAAGTTCACTGTTTTGTCTTAGGCCTAGGTCAGTTCTTTGCACACAGTATACATTCGAAAATAATTTGAATGCAATTTAAAATCTCTGTGCTTGTAATTCAGTAATCGTAATTGAAATTATTTAGATTCTGCAGTGTGATTTCTTTAAGGTGGTCCTCCAAGGATAGCACAAGCTAGGTTTCAGAACACCCACCTGTAATCATGCACTACAATATTTTGGAGGCTGAAAGAAAAGGATTTTAAGGTGAGGCTAGCCTGGGCAATGCTGTGAGAAGCTGTCTCTAAATTCTGGGAGTGGGAATGGGACGATGACTCAGGGTATAGTATGAGAACATGAGTTCCTATCTCCAGAGCCCACGGAAGAGCGAGGCGTGGGAGAGCATGCCTCTACCTCTAGCCTGGGGAGTAAGGGTGGAGACAGATGGATCCCTGAAGCTCATTGGTTACTCAGCAGCCTAGCCAAATTGATGAACTTCAGATTCTGTGAGGTGCCCTAACTCATAAAATAAAGGTGAGGAGCTACCGAGAGAGGGCCAGTGGTTAAGAGCACTTGAGCTGCTCTTTTAGAGAACTTGGGTCCAGTTCTCAGCACTCACATGGTGGCTCACAGCCATCTGCAGTTCTGTTGCCAGCGGGGCTTAGATGCTCTCTTTTGGCCTTCCGTGGGCACCGTAGCATGCACATGGTACACAGACATAGCATACACAGCAAAGCATACATAAAATAGAATAAATAGACTTAAAAACAGGAAGTTGAAGGACAGCTGAGGAAGATAACCCCTTCCAGTGAACTTGGACTCTTACATGTTCATTGCTCACAAAGGCGGGTCCATAGGCTCACTGCACAGTCCACAAGCGCACGTGCTCTTCCTCCCTCCCTCCCTCCCTCCCTCCCTCCCTCCGTCTCTGTCTCTGTCTCTCTCTCTCTTCTCTCTCTCTCTCTCTCTCTCTCTCTCTCTCTCTCTCTCTCTCTCATACACACACACACACACACAGCTGTAGCTCACTTGTAGAACACTTCTCTAGCAAGTCAGGCCTTGAATTCAATCCACCGTACTTAAAAAACAAAACCATAAGAACGGAAGTTGGGCTAAAAGCAGGAGGATTAGTTGAAAATTAGATTCTGTTTACCCTTTATTCCATGTTGTTAACTGGAGGATAAGAAGTTTATTTTGCAGAAAGAGCAAGAATGCTATCTAAGGGCTGGAGAGATGGCTCAGAGGTTAAGAGCACAGACTGCTCTTCCAAAGGTCCTGAGTTCAATTCCCAGCAACCACATGGTGGCTCACAACCATCCATTATGAGATCTGGTACCCTCTTATGATGTGCAGATATACATGGAAGCAGAATGTTGTTTACATAATAAACAAACAGACAAATAAATAAATAAAAGAAAAAAAAGAATGCTATCTAAACCAAAGGACAGGACTAGTAAGATGGCTCAGCAGGTAAAGATGGCCTTCGGAACCCACATTGCAAAAGGAGATAACAGACTTTGCAGGTGTGTATGTGTGTGTGTATGTGTGTGTACTGACCTCTGTGAGCACACACACACGTTCTCTAAACAAATAAATGTTAATCAAAAGATTGAGAATTCCTACAACTCAGTAGCAAACAAACCCAATTTTTAATATGAGTAAAAGGTGGGATAGAAAACTTTGCAATGAATATGCACAAGCAGCCGGTAAGTTTGCAGAAAGATATCTATTATAATTTGTAGCCAGAGAAATACAAATTAAATAACAAGGAGTTCCTCTCTCACACCCATTACTATGTCCACCATAAAAAAGGCGATAGTTGGTAAAGATCGCAGCAACTGTTACCCTTAGATACTATTGGTTAGGATGTAAATGATGCAGCAGCTTTGGAAAATTGTTTGATGCTTCTTGAAATGGATAAACAGAACTATCATATAACCTGAAAATTCACTCCTGTGCGTGCCCAGGAGTGTTGAAAGCATGTTCAAGAAATGTTCAGTGTTTATAATAATCCCACAGTAGAAATGTTGATGAGCCAGTGAGCAGTTGTGTAACGTATGTTCTGTCCATACAATGAAATACTATTTGCTAATAAAGAATAAAGTACAGGTGTTGCTTCACTTACAGTAGTTCATTTTATGATTTTGTGAGAAAATAACAGATGTTTGGCAGCAACCATACTTTGATGCCAGGGTTAGTAGTGCCTGCTTCTAACTTTAGGGCTTAGAGGTTGAGGTTATGCTTAGGAGTTTTGAGACCAGACTGAACAATGTAGTGAGACCTCATCTAAAAAGCTAGAAGGAAAAGAAGGTAGATAGGAAGGAAGGAGATGAACACCACCCTATAAACATTTTCTGGGCCAGAAATATGCAGTCCCTTGCTTCCTGGAGAGGCTGGCAGCTCCTAGCCAGCTGTACAGCCAACATTACTCAGAGCTTACGGTTGGAAGCTGTGGTGCTTGCTAGGGTAGGTGTATTAAATATATATTCAGCTTACTTGTGTGTGTGTGTGTGTGTGTGATTAACATATATAGTATATATACCAGCTGGGAGTCTAGGAGCATTTATAATGATCATGCTATAACACGAACCTTTAAATCATGTTAATAAATGAAATCAATTACAAAATAGTGCATAGTATATGATTCTGTGTGAATTGTTCAAGAATGCACAGAGACATGAATAGGCTAATTTCCTAGGACTGGGAAAAGCAGAGAGAATTGGGCAGTGACCTGTGGTGGCTGTGATGTATGTGATCAAAACGTTCTCACTTTGAATGTAGTAATACTTACATAACTCTAAATAAAAATATCTCAGTGAAGCTGTTATTTTAAAAAGATGTCATCCATGGGGTAAATTCAAAACATTAATAAAACCATGGGCACAAACTTTGTAGGATAAAGGTAAGGAAGTGTTTCAGGAAGGAGGGGTCACCAGAAGGAGGGGACAATAGAGGTGAGACTAGAGGATCGCTTGAAAAGGGTCTGCACTGAAGAGTTTCAGAAAAGGGGTCACAGGAGAGAGCATCATTGAAGTAATTCAAGGAAAGTGTCCTCAAGTGGTGGTGAGAAGCTTCCAGATGGGAGGGACCTGAGTACCTGGCACAGTGAAATAGACTACTGCACACCACTGTGAAGTCAGGGTAACAAAGGCAAGAAAATTGAGAAGTTGCTGTGGTGATGCACACTCGAGACTAGCTCTCACCAGCTCAGGAGGAAAGTGATGGTGTCCATTTGAGGCACATACCGCTCTTCTCAGAATGTTTCAGTTTTGAGATTACAATTACATCATTTTCCCCTTCTCTTTCCTCTTTCCAACCCCTCACATATACAATCGGAAGCTTCTTTTTCATAAATTGGGGTGTGTGTGTGTGTGTGTGTGTGTGTGTGTGTGTGTGTGTGTGTGTGTGTGTGTATTTTTTTTCCCTAAATACATAAATGCAACCTGTCAGTCCCTTTATATGTTATTTGTATTATATGTTTCCAGGGCTGACCTAGGTATTGATTGGATAACCAGTCAGTGAGGGCTTCCCTGGGGAAAACTTTTTCCCTGCCTCAGAATCCATTACTTGCTAAGAGTTCTCTGTCTATGGTTGAGACTTTGTAGGCTTTCCCTTGTCCATGTTACCATGTACATGCATGTTGTCTTTCTCCAAGTCTAGTTTCGGCAACCATCTTGGCGAGAGTTCATGGTTGTAACTTCTGACATTTTTAAAAGACACAATCTCACAGGAAATTCCCTTGATCCTTTGCCTCTTAGAGTCTTTCTGCTTTCTATTCTAAAACATTTAGCCTTGGGTGCAGGAGTTGTATAGTAGATGTGCCAGTTGGGACTGGGCTCTACAGCTTACATTTTGAACTGGTTTTCTGTAATGGTCTCCATTTTTGCAAGGAGAAGTTTCCTTGATGGGGGTGAAGACTACACTTATTTGTGGGTATAAAGACAAATATTTGGGCTGCGGTTAAGGATTGTAATAAAAGTACCATTAGTAGATTCTCCTCCAAGATCCGTGGCTTCCTTAGCCTGGGTTGTTGGTTAGGTTTCTTGTACCAGACATAGTTTCCCTCTTGTTGAAAAAGACTAAAGTCCAATCAGAGAGCTGTTTTTTACCACCCTAATCATGTCATGAATGCAGTTTGAGTTAGAATTGAGGTAAATGGAAAATGTCTGGCTTCAGGAACTGTAGAGATAGTTCTGTGGTTAAGAGTACTGTTTGCTCTTTCAAAAGATGTAGTTTGATTCCCAACAGCCACATGGTGGCTCATGACTGGAAATCTCAGTTATAGAGGAATACAGGACCTTCTTCTGGCTTCCGTGGGCTCCAGGCAAGCAGGTGATACATAGATATGCATGCAGGCAAACAGTCATACATATTAAAAATTAAAATCTGAAAAAACAAGTGGTGTTGATAACTGTATCTTGCCAGTCCAGAAGGAAATACATGAGACCAGAAGTCATCCAACCCAGAGTATTCCCTTGTCTCCATTAAAGCTTTAAGAAGATGGCAGTGGTGGAAATCTTACTGTTTCTGAATGTAAGGAGACTACTAAGCAAGACACTGTACCTAAGCAAAGAGTAGGTCACTATTATAGTGAAACTTTCATCTTCAGTTCTGAAAAATTCTACATTTGATAACTCCTAAAATAGACCAAAAAAGGAAGGCAGGGGTGGGGGTGGGGACCAACCAAAACCTCCCATTAGAGAGAGGAGTATAAGTTTCCAAAGGAAGCTAAAATTAGGAAGAAGATATAACTTGTTTTCTTGAGACAGGATCTCATGTGGCCCAGGCTGACCTCTTAACTCACCATATTGCCAAGGGTGGCTTTGAGTGCCTGGTCTTTCTGCTCCACCTAAGTACCGGGCACGGGCCACTTTGGCAGATACATAGTATCCATTGCAGACCCCCCCCCCAGCACTGATCCCCAGTTCTTGCATCCTGGACTAGTGTCTGACCACTGAGCTGCATCCCTTGCCCAGTGAGTGAAGGCTAAGAGATTGCTGGTTTACCTGACTCCTGAGCTCTTGAATTTTTGTGAAGTATAGCTTATAATTTTGGATTAAAAAAATTGAAGCTAGGTGTGGTGGTGCACTTCTTTAATCCCAACACTGAGGAGACAGGCAGGCCCATCAATGTCAGTTCAAGGCCAGTCCAGTCTAAGTGCAAGTTCCAGACCAGCCAGAGCTACACAGTAAGACCCTGACCCAAAAGACGAAAAAAAGGTGGAAAAAAACATTGTGCTCTTGCCTTGGGTTTGTTTATGGTATATGTGAAACATCCTTTCCTATCCTTTTATTGTCTTGGGATGTTACATGTTAGATTTTCCCCCATGCCTTAACAAAAATATTACTGGGGTTCAGAGTAACAGAGGTTAAAGTAGTTAGATAAAGCAGATTGAGGGTTAGAGGGTATGAGTTTGTAATCATGCTTACCAAGATGATAATCATCTGGTTACTCTTTTGTGTAGGTGACAGAAGGAATGGGAAATAGAATTGCGGTTCCTGTTCCATGTATACAATTGTGCTAGCCTAATTCACGGGCCTTTCTTTTGCTCAGGTTCGGAGAGTACCAGGCTCCAGTGGCCGTCTCCATAAGACAGAGGATGGAGGCTGGGAGTGGAGTGATGATGAACTGGATGAGGAAAGTGAGGAAGGAAGAGCAGCAATTTCACAACTCAGGGTAAGTTTTCTTCAGCTGGGCAGATTCTTTAGCTAGAGTTGTCCGCGGTTCTTGTTACATCTTGGTGAGCTAAAGACAAGTGCTACTGGTGGGTTTCCCTGTGAGTTCTACGGAGCAGATTAGACAGGCATGGTCTCTCAATGTGATGACATTTAAGATACATGGAAATTACCCATGTCAGCCAGGTGGTGGTGGCGCATGCCTTTAATCCCAGCACTCGGGAGGCAGAGGCAGGTGGATCTCTGTGAGTTCAAGGCCAGCTTGGTTTACAAGAGCTAGTTCCAGGACAGCCTCCAAAGCCACAGAGTCTGGGGGGGGGGGAGAAAATGACCCATGTCTAGAGGTGGATGGAGAATAACTGGATAGTGCTAATGGCTAGATACTGCAGAATTGTGAACTAGAAGACCTTGCAGCATAAAACCGTGTCCCAGCAGCATGTTACCCTTTGTGTGGACGGGAACAGTGGACTTCTTTAGTTGATTTATGTTGGATTTCTTATTTTTGCCATTACGTTTGTATATGTGTGCATTGGGGTCGTCCTTTTCCTTTGTTTTCTCATTCTTATCCAGTCATGTATAGATAGATGTCTCTATAGATGCCAAGTGTTTAAGGGCACTGCTCCCCTGCATGCTCAGTACCTTTTTACCTTTATCTTTTTTGGTGTATTTAATTAATAATGGGCATGTTTATATCTTTGCTTAGTGGGCTATACTCTTATGGGAATTCTTAGGACTCTTCATTTTTTGTTGTTGTTTTGATGAGGTTTCTCTGTAGATCTGGCTGTCCTGGAACTCTTCTATAAAGGGCAGGCCTTGAGCACATTGAGCTCCCCCTCTGCTTCTCGAGTGCTGGGATTACAGGTGTGCACCACCATGCCAGGCATCCTTTCAAGTCTTGTTTGTCATTGAAATTTGATTCACCTGGTAGATCTTTTCGATAATTCTTTTGTATAGCTAAGTTTTTAAGGCCTTGTGAATCGTGAACTCACAAAGGTGTAAAAACCAATTTAGTAGGGGTTGCAATGAAAGGACAAACTCACAGATACAGAGTAACCCTGACAATGCCTCTTCAATGCGTAGGTCTCCCACCATGCCAGGCATGAGCCAGAGCAAGAGAAGAGCACCTTTTCTTCTCCAGCTTTTCATCCCTCATGTAGCAACCCAGGCCGGTACCCTAAAGCTGTTGGCAGAAAGAATCCCACAACCCTTCCCCCTTTGGTCTCAATAGGAAGGTTGTATACTCAATACAAAACATTATACAATAAGAATAAATATCAGGTATGATCCAGGAGAAAGAAAGGATAATATCATGTACAAAAATAGACCTACAACCAACAGGAACATCAGGCACAAGAAACACATACTAAATGTCCAGGCCACATATAGGTCTTTGGCAAATGACAGATCATGTCCAATAGCTGTCAATCTTAAGTCTTGTACCTAAAAAGTCTTTACTAAGATATGAGAGGATAGTAACTGTGGCTGTCTAGTCTTCAACTCCGTCAAAGACCTGAGAAAGAAAACAATATTACCTGAGTAAGCAGGAAGTGTAAGCAGGTGACTCCCAAAAGGTGCAAGAAATGACAGAAACGGCTGACTTACCTGGACAGTCACCCAAAGTCTCTCTGCAATGTTGGGGCAACCAACTTTGGCTATAGGCCTAGAGTATCTGACAGACCATTTTCAGAAGCAGGAAAAGTCTAAAGATTGGCCTACCCTGTCTTGGCAAGGTTCAGCAGTCTCTTTTCCTTGTATCCTGCTTGTCCAGATTGGACAGCATGCTTACTGTCCGCAGGCGAGGCAAGGGCGGTTCTTTGCCCGCTAGGCCAGTTTGCCAAGAAGAAAATAGCTCCACATGGAGTATCTTCTGTGCCCATCATTCTCACAGGAATAGATCAGAGCAACAGAATTCATATTATTGAAACACTTAAATGCCATCTTCATATTCTGTAGGTCTTTGAAGTGTTTGAAATTACCTATCTATGTGGAGTCCATCTCTATGCATCTAGAGAACCTAACTAGCATAAGTATGACAAACATGGTGACTATTAACCTGTAATTCTTAATAACCGATTAGCTTAAAGACTAAAGCTTCACATTATAAAAATAAACAATCTGTGAACACATGTGCACCATGAGGACAATGACCTGGAAATTGTAATAATATGTAAAGTATCTTTATCAGAGTTTGAAAATGTATAGTGCAATATGAGAAAAATATCTTTAATTTGTGTCAATATACAAAATAGAAACATACTTCTGCTTATGTATGACAAAAATAATTTACATTTGTGTACAAAAATATTGTAAACAGAAATAGGAATATAATAAAATAGGAACAAATATAATTTTGAATTTGTATCAATATATAAATTATCTTAGGAATACTAAAATAATTTTACATATGTATCCATATACAAGAATTTATGCCAATATAAATTGTCTGTAACTGATAGTTGCTAAAATAGTTTTTAAGTCGATACAGTAATCTACCTTACTATCTTATCCTATCTGTTCCCCTTTTTTCTAAAACCAAGCGAGATTACTGAGTCTAATTATTATTATTCTGCTCCCCACCTTGTAATAACTGAGGAAAAAAACAAAAATTATCCATCTCAACTTTAGGGAGAGGAGGTATCGTTTTCTTAGAATTGCTTCTCGCTGTCTTGGTGTTGATATCTCTATGAGATCCTGTTTTTTTATTTTTTTAAAGAAAAAAACCAAAAAAACTACATAATGGTCAAGTTTCAAGGACTAGCTGTAACATTTGTCGTCAGTCTCTGAGTAGCAGTAGGCTTCTCTGACGTTCTGACTAGAGTGTTGTAAGAAGGTGGACCATCTCAGCTAGCCACCTTGGAATTGTCTTGAGCAGTTTTAGTCCAAATCTGATCTTTGAGTGGTGTTTATCATCTCAATGGCATCATCATGAACCAAGTGGAATCCTTGTTGTGGGGCCCCATCTCCTCTCTGGAGACCAGAGAACATATTGTTCACTGTAGAAAACTTAAACATTATTAATATCAAAATGGAAGGTTTACATTTTTGGTAGACGCCAGGCCCTGGTGGCCCACGCCTTTAATCCCAGCACTTGGGAGGCAGAGGCAGGCGGATCTCTGTGAGTTCGAGGCCAGCCTGGTCTCCAGAGTGAGTGCCAGGATAGGCTCTAAAGCTACACAGAGAAACCCTGTCTCAAAAAACCAAAAAAAAAAAAAAATTTTTTTTTTTTTGGTAGACATATATCCAAAGAAAAGTATCAAAGAGACAAAAATAAGTATGGGAAGAAAAAGAATTTTGGGGAGATAATGGAGTTTTGACAACACTAGTCCTTAGATTTTTTTTGTTTTCTTCTGTCCCATACCAGGTGGCTCTTCTGATACATGACAGAACTCTGAATTTTATTATTATTATTATTATTATTATTATTAACAACATGCTTGGATGTAGAGGAGAGCTGTGCTCCGTCCGACTCCAAAGCCAGCTTTGATTTTTAATTGAGTTAGGACTACAACTTTTCTGAGAAATAAAGAAGTATAGATATTGAAGTAGTGAGATTTTACACTGCAGAGAAGATTGGTACCATAGATCAGATTTTTCTTTGCTTGGTGATTCTTTCTGGATAGCTATCCTTTCTTCTTTAGGTGTCTAGATGCCCAAGGCCTTTTGATTTCTTAGAGATGGGTATTCCTACTTTCCTGTAACGTCAAGAATAGAAACTTGTCCAGACTCTTCTGAAGTTCCCCTACAACAATCTACCTCTGGGGCCTTGGTTCCCCCTACCTGTTTATCAAGCAGTTCTTTTAGAGTGTATTAGATCTTTCAACACTGCTTGACCTGTTAGATTGTGTTGTATACCTGTAATATGCTTTATATTATAATATGCAAAAAGCTGTTTGATTTTACTAGAGACATATGCTGAAGCACTGTCAGCCTTAATTTGTGCAGGCATTCTCATGAGGGCCATGACTTCTAATATATATGTCATTACAGAATCAGCCTTTTCAGAACTCAAAGCAGTTGCCCATTGAAATCCTGAAAATGTGTCTATTGTATAATGTACATGTTTTAATTTTCCAAGTTCTCCAAAAATGAAACACATGCATTTACCAAATGTCATTTATTGACATATCTTTAGGGTTAGTTCTGCATGCAGGTAAAGGAATTTGGTTATAGAAGGAACAGGTAGGACCTCCCCCACACCCCAAATTTCTTTGGCTTGTGGCCAAGAGATAGAAAAATCATTTTTTAAACCATTGCTATTGACATGATTTTTTTTTTATGAATTTCTTATTTACAAACGATCAGTTTCATCATTGCCTTGTGTTAGATGACATGGCAGACCGTATGGGATCTCATGTGAATTTTATATATGGGATGATTCCTATTCCTGGTTATTTTTTTGTAATTGCATAAATAATGAAGTTAATTCTGTTTCATCAATAATAAAATTCAGGAGTTTCAATGTGTGCAACAATTCTTTCTGCACATTGACTGTAACTACATTCAGAGGTTCTGTAAAATCCATAAGTACTATGAGAATGGCATACAGTTCTGACTTTTGCACAGTTATAAGGGCTCTGAACCACTTTACTTACATTTCCTGATTATTTGCATTAGTATAGAACATAGGGACTCTAGATTTTGGTGTTTTCCTTACAATATGCAGAAGGACCCAAATTGTTCTTTTTTTTAATTTTTTTTAAGATTTTATTTATGTATTATGTATACAGCTGTCTGCCTGCATGCCAACAGAAGGCACTAGATCTCATTCAAGGTGGTTGTGAGCCACCATGTGGTTGCCGGGAATTGAACTCAAGACCTCTGGAAGAACAGTCACTGCTCTTAACCACTGAGCCATCTCTCCAGCCCCCAAATTGTTCTTTTTATGAATTTAATTCTCTCACTTTGAGGAAAATTATTGCTAATCTTTCTCAAAGGATGACTGCAAGCTCTTTGCTAATATTCATTATCCTTCCATAAGGAGGGAATGTCTTCATTAGTTAAAGGCACCATAACTTGTGCCAGGTCCATTCCTGTCAGCTGAAGAAGTCTTAATTTTCCTTTAAAATCAAATCAGAAATATTTTCCATATATGTCTTTAATTTCTTATTCTGTTTATGTGTTGAAAATATCCATTTCAATATAATATCTTCCCCCTCATCAAAATCCTTGCAGGGGATTGCCTAGAGTGTAGTGTGACCAGAGTGCAGTTAAGCTTGGACCCATGT
This sequence comes from Cricetulus griseus, assembly GCF_003668045.3. Classification (NCBI taxonomy): domain Eukaryota; kingdom Metazoa; phylum Chordata; class Mammalia; order Rodentia; family Cricetidae; genus Cricetulus; species Cricetulus griseus. The sequence continues at coordinate 226,321,040 of NC_048597.1, read as the reverse complement.
GCATTGTGTCATTGCTTTTCCACCATAGCCAGTTGTCCTTCAGCTTCACCTGGTGATTTTCTTGGACTATTTAAGTTCTTGTCACCTCCCAGGGTATTGTCCGCATTGTTTAGTTCATATTTTTCTAAAGTGTCTATCTTTGAATCAACCAATAAGATATCATTGTAGAAACAGTACACGAATTATTTTGCACCAAATATTAGCACAGGATGGGGCTATCTAACATTCCCCTTGGGAGGACCTTCTATTGCTATCTCCTGACCTGCTGATAGTTATTATTATAAGTAGGCATCATGAAGGCAAAGTTTTCCCTGTCTTTTTCTTATAAAGTGAAGAAGCAGTCTTTTAAATCAATAACTATAATAGGCCATTCTTTAGGTATCAGAGAGGGCAAGGGCATTCCAGGCTGTAGAGAGCCCATCAGCTAAATTACTTTATTTATGGCTCTCAGGTCTTTCAGCATTCTCCATTTTTATGATTTCTTTTTAAATAACAAATACAGGAAATTCCTGGGGCTGCTTGAGTCTTCAGTATGTTGAGCATTTAGCTGCTCCTGAACCAGCTGTTTTAAAGCCTGTGATTTCTCTGATGTCCTAGGCCATTGCCCAACCCAGATAGGTTTGTCAGTTAACCATTTTAAGGGTAGGGCCATTGGTACCTCTGAGAGTTCGACAGCAGTTGTGCCCTGTTTTTGTACAGCCTGAAAGGAAACAGGCATTGGTTTATGGTCCAATTCTGAGGCTGCGTATTCCATTGCTATAACAGATCAAGACCCCATAAAATTACTTCTAGACTAGCCACATATGGCCTCAGCCTTCCCCTCTGTCCTTGTAGCCCTGTGTATTCAACCCATCTTGTGCTTTGTTTTACATGAGATGGGGTTCTAATCCCTATGAATTGAACATCTACCTCCTGAAGATGCCAATTCGGATGCCAAGATTCTGTAGTAATAATAGTCACATCTGATCCTATATCTAATAATCCCTTAATTATAATGTTAGTTATTTGTACTCTTAGCTTTGGTCTTTGGTCATTTGTAGCAGTCTAACAAAATATACATTTTCTGGTTCCTCCTGGATTTTTTATTCATCCTCCAAAGCTATTCTATCATCTAAAGCAGTATTCTTTTTTAATTTTAATTTTTTTTTTTTTATGATAGGCACTGTATTTTCTAGTGTTCTGGGGAGGAGTGTTCTCCACAGTGACTGGAGATAACTGGATCATGTTAAGCAGGGGGCCTGTGACAGGCCTTCCTAAGGACTGTCCTGATGAATAAGTGTTGCCTTGTTTGTCTCCTGTGGATCTACATTCATTGGTCTAATGTTGGCCTTTGCTTCATCTTCTGCATACTCTGGAAGGTTGGGGCCTTCTATTTGGATGTTTCCTAGAAGAAACATGATTTCTAGGAACTCCCTGTCTACAGTTTCCTCACAGATGACCTATTCTACCACAGTTGAAACAGTTGATATTTTGATGTCTCTTTAGGCCTTTGGAAATGGCCTTTCCTACCCAGGCCCCATCATTATAATTAAGAGACTCAATATTGGCTCCATTTACCTATGGATGCTGATCTGACCTTTAAAAGCCCAAGTATCTTTTTGCATCCTAAATTAGCATTTTCAAAAGCTACAGATTCAGTGAGTACTCTCCTTACTTCTGAATCTGATACCCCTATATGTACAGCTTTAGTCAATCTTTGCAAAAGGCCACTAAAGGGTTCTTTTGAGTCTTGTATAACTTTAGTATAAGACTCAGTTCTTTTCCTGGTTCTTGAATCCTGTCCCAAGCACTCAGGTCTGCTGTACAGCATAGGGACTAGATTTGTTCATTGTACATAGCCTGACTATTTGCATCAGCATACAGCTCTCACCAAGAATTTGATCTTGGGAGGCCTCCTAACCATGGATCTTACCTTGTTGTTCAACCGCCTTAACTTCCTCTCTTCAATAGCGCAAAGGGAGCTGGGAGTGCCAGAGAATCACCAAGACAAGAGCTGGAAACTGACAGCTCGAGAATGTCCGCAGGCTCTGGGCCCCACGTAGGGGCTATGGAACTCTCAGAGGCTGCCTAGGCAGCTAGGAGTGGCCCTCTGGATTTCAAAGGGGGCCGACCTAAGCTTGGGCTCAGAAGGGCGTGGGAAGCACCAGTAGCCGAAGAAGTTGGAGGTAGATGCCAGGCTGCTAGCTGTGGGTCGTGGGGTTCAGCCCCACATTGGACACCAAGTGAAATCTGTGCTCACAAAGGTATAAAAACAGATTTATTAAGGGGTGCAATGAAAAGGACAAACTGACAGATACAGAGTGAGGCTAAAGGCTGCTGATTCCGCACCACTGCTCTGTGGCTTTGATCTCCTGCCATGCCAAGCATAAGCCAGAATAAGAGACGAGTGCACTTTCTCCTCACGTAGCATCCCAGGGTCACTCTCTATGGCCGCTACCCCAAAGCTATTGGCAGGAAGAATTCCCACAACAGCCTTGCAGATGAAAATTGGCAAATATTTATTAAGCATCAAGCTTAGAAAAGTTCTGCAAAAGTTACAGATAGTAAAAACATTTATTTTTTGTCATTCATTTTGGATAGTGTGCTGTCCTTCATGCTTTCTATGGTGTTTTATATAGGTATGGCCCCATACACTCATGTGTTTAACTGCTTGGCCATAGAGAGTAGCACTGTTATGAAATGTGGCCTAGTTGGAGGAAGTGTGTCACTGTGGAGGAAGGGTTTGAGAACTCCTATGCTTAAGCCATGCCCAGTGGGATAGTTATTAGTGTTAACTCTATTGAAGATTTATAATGAAAAGAAGCAAGTTGAGAAAGTAAAAATACAAAATGTACAATTTGAGGAGAAATGGAGCACTCCAAAGTAGAATGAAACTAAGTCCTGTGTTCAAGAGATAAACAGATTAAGAACTGGAATAAAGGGAGTATTGACCTTAGGACAAGATCCCACCCAACTAAGTTTCCAACTTTTGAAAAGGAATAAAAGAAAATCTTAGGGTGTGGTGGTGTACACCTTTAGTCCCAGCATACAGAAGGCAGAGGCTGTTGGATCTCTGAGTTTGAGGCCATCCTGGTCTACAGATCCAGTTAGAACTTTAAGCTCCTTCTCAAGGACCATATCTGCCTGCATGCCAGTATGCTTCCCAACATGACCACAGTGGACAAAATGTCTGAACCTGTAAGCAGCCCCAATGAAATGTTTTCTCTGTAAGAGTTGCTGTGGTCACGGTGTCTCTTCACAGCAACAGAAACCCTGACCATTTCTTTCTCAGACCTGCTGCATGTCCTGTGCAGACTGTCTCCTGTCAGGCATTGCAGTAACGTGGAAGGTTTGTTCCTTTGTTTTTTATGCCTCCACATAACTGTCAGTGTTTAATATCAGACATTTATGTGTTGTTTCCTTTATTATTTGTTAAGTTTTTTTGTGTGTTGCTACTTAGTTTTTAAAACATAAGTAATGTAGCCACGAGGCACCATTTGTAATGTCCCTTGGTAACTCTGGTGTGCTTGTCAGTTCTGTTTGCTTCAGTGTCTGTTCACACTGTCGTCACCCAGAGTGCTTTCTGCCTCATTAGACAAGGTGAATTTCACTCATTGCTTACCAATAATGTTGTGATTTTATAGTTAGAAAAATTTAGTTAACTTGTAAGGTAGTAGGTTTCATTGTGATACTTTCAAATGTATATACCATATTTTGTTCTTGTCTTCCCTACAGCCGTTATCGGCTTCTTGACTTCAGTGTCCTCTGCCAGGGGTCTCCCTTGTGCTTCCTTGTCACATTCAGGGCATTGCTCTCCATCTGCTTACTTGGGCTTGGGTGCCATGGTGTGTATGTCCTCTTTCTAGTTCTCTCTCCCTCTACCTTACCTCGCCCCTTTCAGCCTAGAGTCTCCATACAACAGTCTTGCTTATTAATGTTAGTTATCTGCAGTTTCATCCATTTTGTGAAAATGAACTGGTTCTGTGTCTTGGCTGTTGTAACAGCTTTAACTCTGCAAGCACACACATCTCTGTGTGTTCTGGCTTAAAATTCCATCCTACATATGCACAGGTGTGGTGTGTCTGGACTAGATGATAGCTCTAGAGGTTTTAGTTTTTATGTTTGTTTAGTTTGAGAATTCTTTAAAATTAATTTAAAAATTAGTATACAAAGTAGTGAGTTCTGTTTATACTTTGTCCTTACTACCTTGGACATATTCTTGTCCTTTCTGTGTCCCCTCCCCGTTTCCAGGTCATGTCTTGCTGGTTTCCTCCTCCCTTCTAACATCCCCATTCAGTTTTCATGCCTCTGCTTTCCATTATCTCCCCTGCCCCCCCCCCAAAAAAAAAAACACCTTCACCTCTTATGGTTCTCTCTCTAGCCTTACTGACTGTGCGAAATCAAAACTTAACCCTAGGCACCTATATATGATGTGGTTATCTTTCAGGGGTGTCTGGTTTCACAATGATTTTCTACCTTCACTCAATTTTCCTGCAAATGCCTAGCTGTTTTTCTTTATTCCTGAATAAAATTCCATCGTATACTTACCACATTTACTTCATGCCATTCTGTTGATGGACATGTAGCTAGATAACACAGCTGCAAACATGGCTGTGCAAAACATTTATAATGGGACTTTGAAAATATGTTGAATAACTAGCTTAAAGGCTTAGATTTGGCCTGTGATCTTAGGAATATGTTTATGATTATGTTTATTAACATAACCATTAATCGTATGTTTATGGTTAATGGAAAGAAATTTGCTTTTGCGTATGACTTTTTCTACCTGAGAACTCAGGCAGTATGGATGTTTGCTTATAAAAATGATTTTGTTAATTTTTTTTCTCTTGTTTTATTCTATTTTGTTTGAGACCAGTGCTGGGGTTGGTGTTTGCTGGGATGAGGGTGGGGTGGGAGTGGGGGTTGGGAGGGACTGTCTCAATGGTGTTGCCCTGGCTGTCCTGGAACTCAATTTGTAGACTAAGCTGGCCTTGAATTCACAGAGATGCACCTGCCTCTGCCTCCTGAGTGCTGGGCTTATTTATATGCATGAGCCAGCATGCCTGGCTGAAACTGTTAACTTGTAATATGGTGAGTGTATTGATGTTCATTATGGACTAGTGCTACGAAACTAATAATATAACAGCTTTCTTCTTTTCAGAAAACTCAGACTTGAGTTAATTTATGGACCAGAATGGAATAAAGTAGCTTGTAATCAGTATTATTTTTACAGTTTCTTGGAATTTGCTGCATGAAACTGACTACAAATAATCTTAAGTTTTGAGCTAACAGAATCTTTTGCTGTGTCTTTCAGTCTCCCCGAGTGAAAGACTCACTGTCCAATTCTGAGGTGAGTAACTGCAGATTATCATGTCCTCATTAAAACAGACCTTTTAGTTTGCTTTTAATGTCAGGTTCATTCATTCAGTCAGTCTGTCTGTCTTTGTCTCTGTGTATCACTGGATGTGACGAAATGTCAATGAGGTGTTACAGCAGCCACATCTGAAGGTGGCTTAAAGCTTAGACCATTCCTTGCTTGCTGAACTGTTTTTCAGGCTTGGGCTGCTTGATGTGCAAAGTGGTTGTTTTGCCTTAATTAATCTGTCTAGGAGCTTGTCACATTGTTGTCCTTGCATTTGATTAATTTTTAGCAAGCAAATCCTGTTTTGTTGTTGTTGTTTTTGTACTTAATTGTACCAGTGTGATAGGAAACTCCCATCAAACAGCATTCTGTAAAATGAACTTCTCTAATGCTTAATGTCTGAGAGAAGTAATTTCATAGGTTTATTCTGTTGTATAGTCTTCCTCCTGGTAACACTTTGTATTTTAAATACAGTATTTAATTAAAAAAAATATATGCTCTTAATTTGTATAGATAGTATTCAGATTACATGCACTACTAAGTACATGACTTATGCTCACAGAGCTATATTGTATCTCTTAATTATCAGCAGGCTAGTATTGACACGACACTACAGCTGCTGTCTGTTCCTGTTCCTCACTCTTCTTCCCAGACCTGAAATTAGGCACGCTCTTGTCATTCTTTTGGCCAGTGGAAAGGTAGCCGGGGCTGAGGTTTTGACTTTGTTGGTAGAAAGAACCCTTTCCTAGCATAGCTGAAACCTTGGCTTCAATCCCCAGTGCTACATAGAACTGGGTATGGGTGCCTGTGTCTGTCATCCCAGCTCTTGCTGGGAGGAAGACTAGAACTTCAACATAGGCCGGCCGGCTGGTGGTGGCATATGCCTTCAACCCCAGCCCTCGGGAAGCACAGGGAGGCGGATCTCTGTGAGTTCAAGACCAGCCTGGTTTACAGAGGGAGTTCCGGGACAACCTCCAAAGCCACAGAGAAACCCTGTCTCAAAAAACCAAAAAAAAAAAAAAAAAAAAAAAAAAAAAAACCAGAAAAAAAAGAAACAAAAAGGAAGTTCAAGATCATTCTTGGCCACACGATATGCCCAAAACTAATGGGGGATGCATGAGACCCTGTCCTTCACCTACTCTCTTAAAAGTTAGCAGAAGGGAGGGTCACTGTGTGTTTCCTTATTCCTTACCCTGTCACTGTAAACTTCTTTCCTTGTGTGACAGTAATACCACATTAATAGCTGCTGCTGCTCAGATAGATTTGAACTGTGTACAAGAAACACCTTGAGTGCATTCAGGTACTGAATATTAGAACTGTTGATTCTGATTTAATTTGTATTGATTAATTTCTCAAAATTATATGAGGAAGTTTTTACAGATTACCTGAGCTTTTCCTTTTAGTCTTCTCACTGTCTGTCCCTAAAGCATGTTCATGTGAGTTCTCATACACCCATATCCTCATGCTGCTTACATTGTTTTTAATTTAATTGTAATAAAGCTAATATAGCATAAATTCACAGTCACAGTTATTTTCAGTTTTGTAACATTGAACACATTCATTCTTCAGTGCAGCCATCACCACGTCTGTCCTAAGAACTGCTCATCTTGCCATGCTAAAACTCTGTCATTGAACTTTCTCACACCTCTAGTTCCTGGGAACTCCCTTTATTTTTTCTATCTCTGTAAACTTTATTATTCTACATATTTCATCTTAGTTGAGTCATAATATTTGTTCTTTTCTCACTGGCTTATTTTACCCAACACAATATTCTCATGGTTCATCCATGTTGTGCCATGTCTCAGAATGTCTTCCTCATTTTTAGGCTATGTATATGATATCTCATTATACATGTAGGTGTGGTTTCTTTTCTTTATTCATCTGCCCAACAATGCTCTTATCTTTGGCAGTTGTAGGCAATGCTGCCATGAATGTGAATGTATAATAGCTGCTCTCAGTTCTCTTGAGCTGTACATCTAGAAGTGGGATTGCTGAGTTGTGGTCATTCTCTTTATGTTTTCATCTTGTTTGGTTTGAGGCAAGGTGCTGAGAACTGAACTGAACTTTGGTCCTCTGCAAGAGCACCAGCCCACTTAATTTCTCCAGCACATCTCCTTGATTTTACTTATGTACAGAGGGAGGGAGGGAGGGAGGGAGGGAAAGAGAGAGAGAATATGTGTGTGTCTTCCTATTATTTTCTGTTAAAGTAAGCCTTTATTATTGTTCATTGACTTTTCTTTTATAAAATTGTCTGTTACATTGATATTTTTCCCAGTAGCTAATTTAAAACGTTTGGTTTACTTTTATAATTAGATCTGTTTTTCCTCCAGATACTTGATTAGAATCTATTAAATATTTGAAGTATACAGTATGTAATGTCTGTTAGTTACAAAGCTCCCCATCCTTTCCTGCCCCTCTGACAAGATCTCACTATGTAGCCTGTCTGGTTTATACTCCTTATCTTTCTGCCTTGGCCTCCTTCCTTTGATATATTTTATATATAATATTAGGTAAATATAAAATAATATGATTCCTGGAGGTTTTGTCAAACAGCCTTGGTGTTATTTGTCACTTGTCCTTCCTTCTGTTTGGATCATCTGTTTGCCCTCCCGCATTGGAAACCCCTCTCAGTTACTCCCTTTCCTACTTCCTATCACTTGCTTCCTGCTCTTCCCCCCACCTACCCCCATCTGCAGTCCTTTCTTAATTTCTGTGGTTACTCATGTTGTATACTTGTATGTGAGTATTTGCAGCTCGGAACCTCAGATGAAAGAACATGACACATTTGTTTTCCTGGGTCTGGGTTCCATTTGCCTGCAGAGTTCAGGCTTGTACTTTTCTTTATAGCTAAATAGTGCCTATTGTGTATATGAACCACATTTTCGTTGTCCGTTCACCTGTTGAAGAGCATTTAAGTTGTTTTCATTTTCTGGCTGTTGTGAACAGAGTAGCCATGAACATTGCTGAGCAGGTTTCTGTGCAGTAGGCTGTCAAGTCCTTTGGGCACATCCCAGGAGCATCTACCAGCTGAATCATATGGTAGATTTACTTTTAGTTTCCTACCAACCATTTTCCATGACCTTGATAGCATCTGCTGTCAGTTGTTTGCTGATTTAAGCCATTCTAACTGGGGTGATGAAATCTCAAAATTATTTTTACTTGCATTTTTCTGATTGCTTAGGAGAATGAACGTATTTTGAGGCGTTTCTAAGTCATTTTTATTTCTTCTGTTGAGAATTCTGTTTAGACCCTTAGACTACTTTTTAATTGGGTCATTTGTTTCCTTGATTCTTTGTCTTTTGAGTTCTTTGTATATTGTGGTTATTAATCCTCGTCAGATATATAGCTGACAAAGATTCTCTCCCATTCTGTGGGCTTCTTCACTTGGTTGATTGTTTCCTTAGCTATATAGAAGTTTTAGAGTTTTATGAGGTCTTAGATATCAATTGTTGGCCTTACTTCCTGGGCAGATGGAGTCTTGTTCAGAAAGTCCTTACTTATATCTTACAGGGTACTGCCTATATTCTAGAAATTTTAGTTTTTTGGGTTTCAGAATGAGGACTTGATCCACGTCCATCTAATTTCTGTGCCGAGTGACAGATATGGGTCTAATTTCAGTCTTCTGCACATGGCAATCCAGTTTTCCCATCTCCATGTCTTGAAGACGTTGTCTTTTTCTCCCATGTTCCTCCTCCTCTTCCTGCTTCTCCTCCTCCTCCTCCTCTTCCTCCTCCTCTTGCTGCTGCTCCTCCTCCTCAGTTTAGAAGCCAATTTTCACAGGTGTGGTGGCTCCCTTTGGTTGACCTCTTGTGAGGCGCTGACTTCACCGTGACATGACAGTTTGAATGACACATGGAAGCATACGTAGAAGAGATGGCACAGCTAGCAGAGACTCTAGGCTGTCTGTTAGAACAGCACATTCTCACATGCACTGACCTGCTGACCCCTTCCAGAGGTCAGGCAATGACAGTCCACTCACTTCCTACTGGGGTCATCTTTCCAGGGTTTACAAGTAATTATATCTCAGAATGTTGCTAGAACAGGCATGTTGGTGCACATCTATAATCCTGACACTTGGGATTATATTATATTATATTATATTATATTATATTATATTATATTATAGCTTAGACTACCTAGCAAGTTCCAAAATAACCTCCTCTAAAAAACCAAAAGCAAAAGGAATTTAGAATGCTTGGAAATAATGACTTATATGCGGTACTGATAAGTGCAGAGAAGGGGCGGTAATTCAGTGTGAGACAGACAGGCAGTGGTGAGAACTTTCCCTGTGAGCCTCTCAGGTGTCGGAGACCGCTCTCCCTATTTACTTAACACTGCGTGTGTTTGCTGCAGCTCTTTTCAGCAGGCGACCCCATGGGCACTTTGCTCCACGTTCCCGAACAGATTTCTGCTCATCTACCTCAGCCAGCTGGCCAGATGCCTACACAGCCTGCTCAAGTATCTCTCCAGCCCTCTGCAGAGCCAGCAAAAACAGCACAGGTAAAGTGCAGTGTCCTTTCATGGTCTGTCACCTTGTGGGCAGATGAAATTAATGCAGCCTGTGAACTCTCAAGTTGGTAGTTTGATTTGGAACAAGTGAGGAATTCTGTGTTCATAGTTTTATAGCAACAGATAAAAGGGTCACATAGGTTTATTTTTTTTTCTGCAGATTTTTTTTTATTTGAATTAGAAACAAGATTGCTTTACATCCCAGTTCCCTCTCCCTTCCGTCCTCACCTACCACCCCACCCCACCCCACCCCAACTAAAACCCTACCAATCACATATCCTTTCTGCTCCTCCTGGGTGATGAGGCCTTCCATATGGTGTCATCAGAATCTATCGTATCCTTTGGGATAGGGCCTAGGCCCACCCCTGTGGGATCACACAGGCTTTGAAACAACAATATTAAGTTAATTATGAAATATACCAAGTACAAAAATGTTGGCTACTATATTGTCAGCTCTTCATTAGGTTTTTATTAAATTTATTTTGAGACTGTGGAGTTAGCCATCTTTCCTTTTGCTCATTTACACTCATTAATACCTGTTTTTCAGGCCCTATGTTTTCAGAATTATTCTAAGATATTTATCCATGTTGTGTGTTGGTGGCACACTCCTTTAATCCTGGCACTCAGGAGGCAGAGGCAGGCAGATCTCTGAGTTTGAGGCCAGCCTGGCCTACAGAGCAAGTTCCAGGACAAGCTCCAAAGCAATACAGAAACTCTGTCTCGAAAAACAAAAACAAAACAACAAAAAAAGTTGTTCATTTTGTGAGAGAATTGATTTTGTTAAAGCTAGGTAATAATTAATCACACATGATTGTCATTAAATTGCAGTGTGGTGGAAGTGTCTGGGTGTTGTTAATGGCTTTACTGTTAATCCCTGTATGCTAGGTAACTTTATGGCTCCATTCTGAAAACCTCTGATACTCTGTATTGTGTAATCTTATGCCACTTGGCTGAAGTAAGAGTTTGAGTGTCAGTTCATTTATTATTAGAAGTGCCTTTTCCCCCTTGGCTTGCTAGGTGAGAAAAGACATGAAAGCTCTGACGTTTCCTTTTGTACTTGAATACATCACCATCTCATGCTCAGTCTCTGGCGACCATTACTGTAAGAACTTCCCTTTAGTTATAGTGGTGACTTCATTTCGCCCTTCCTTCGTCTATCATGCGAGGGAAAAATACAAGTGTCTTAGAAAAATTGACAGAAGAGTGGATTTATGTCATAGACAGAGTGTATGTCCTCCAGCAAGCAAAGGGTAGCTTTATAGTTTTTAGAAACATTTACTTCAGCTGCAAAAAAGCCTGGAACCTGGGTTGAATGGAGTCTTGGGAGACAGCTCATTTATGTCTTTCTTAGGAATTAACTTTTTGATTGTGTTTGGCATGGCTGACAGTTGCCTTTTGTGGCTCCTTTGGAGGTGGTCCCCTCCCACAGCAGGGAGTGTCTTAGGAACTGGAAGCTTAGGCTGGAGAATAGGAAACTGCTGCCGTGTGTCTTTCACAGATGACCCTCTTTGCTAATGTTCCCATCAGTGACTTCATACTGTCTGTCACTCGTTTCAGGCTCAGTCTCCAGCAGACCACTCCACGGAGACCAAGGTCCCTATCAGTCTTGTGCTGAGGTTAAGGTAAGTGGGCGGCCACATGCTGCTTTCTTACTCCTCTGTAGATGTTGTCAGAGTTGGGCCAAGAGTTTCCACAGAGATGTGTTATTGTGTACTGTTAGACATTATGTTCTGATTTCTCTACCTTAACTGAAACTTCCAGGGAGCCTGGATAATTTTAGCACATTGAGTGTGTATCACAGCTGTATCTCACCAGTCATGTTTGAGTTTCTTGGATCATAGATTAACTGCTTCCAATATGGTTCCAATTCCTTTTCCTGTCCTCTCTGACTGTTCAAATTCTGCCCATCTTAAGTCACATTAAAAATCTACCTTTGGACTGAGCAGTGGTGGCACACACCTTTAATCCTAGCACTCGAGAGTTCACAAGGAAACGGGAGACACAGTTCACATAACAAACCTACTCCCTGTATTAACCCATAGCCTCTTGATGCTATATAGTAGGGATTAACTTTCCAACACAGTAACAGGGTGGACTTCATTCAGATCACATCATTATCTTAGTGGAGATAAGTATATGATCTATGGGAACAGAATAATCTTCCTGATACACATATGCACGGATGCATATATAGACATATACTGCTAATCCCATTGGACAAGAATAAGATGACTACAATAGATCAGAGTCAAATTTGAAGTAAGCTTTAATTAAATACCGGCCAGGTTGATGGACTCTTTATTTCCCAGAAAATGACCCCAAGTCATATTTTGCAGGAGGTTACAAAGGCAAAACCCATAATTCACCGCATTTCCCATGAGGTCCAATCACATGCAAGCATACATCCTGACATACATCCTACCTGCATACCTCCCTCTTATGTCCAAACAGGGGCAAGGGTACATCCTGACCTAGTTGCTACCCACACACTTCCCACTACACAATGAAACCCTATCTCAAATAAGCAAACAAACAAATGTTTCAACTGATAGGTACTGAAGCCTCATTGAAGGAAGGAGGGGGTGTGCACACATTCATACAAATGACTAGTAATTAAATTCCTAAAAAGTAACACATATGCCTCTGTATGTCTGTGCTCATTCTGCATGGGATCAAGCACACTCCGTGCAGATGGGTCAGACAAACTTGTTTAGGGGAATGAAAACATGTTGCTTGTTATTGCCCATAAACAATAACCTCTGGCATTTCAGGAACTATCTGTCCTTGCTCGAGGGACTTGCAGATCAGAGGCATTTTTGTCATGGATCCCTTAGGCATAGTAATTAAAGCTTAAAATGTAACTTTGGCTCTCACAATACATACACACATACATACATTTTGGCAGATTGTAATAAATTCTACATAAATCCAGAAAATTTTATTTTCTTTATTTTGTTTTCTTTTATAGGAATTCCAAAAAAGAACTAAATGATATTCGATTTGAATTTACTCCTGGGAGAGGTAAGTATTAAAAAAATGGTCAAAAACACAATGACTAATAATTTGCTAATTAGGTATAAGGCTTTTGTCATTTTGATAAGTTTTGCTTTTAAATGATGGTAAAGATTTTGGGAAATAGTCAGGAAGAAAAACTCAATGGATGTGTCAGTTCTTTCATGTGGAATCCTGACTGCAATAAGATGTATAGTAATGAACATGAGCCTACTAGTAAATACCACGGTTGGTTGTGCATTTCCCTAAACATCATCCCATTCGGTTCTTAAGACAGCCACCTATGGAGAAGTGATTCCCATTTAATAGAGGAAGGAACTAGATAGAGGTAGAAGTTCAGTTCAGTTCTTTCAGAGTCCTGATTGTTATCACCGCGAGTGCTGCTTCTCTCTGTAGTGAACGAGAGGCAGAGAGGCACACTCCCTCTCTGTGGTGAACGAGAGGCAGAGAGGCACACTCCCTCTCTGTAGTGAACGAGAGGCACACTCCAGGCTTCCTCCCGTGGAGTCATGGTGCTGTTTTGATTGTGAACTTCACCCTGCAAGCGGCTTCTTTGTTCTTACCTTTGTTAACTCAGGCTTCGGAGTTGAGGAGGGGCCAGCAAATGTCTGGAAGTCAGCTGAATTCCACAGTTGATCTTCCTTCTAAGGAGAATGAGCACAGACATACAGAGGCATATGTGTTACTTTTTAGGAACTTAATTACTAGTCATTTGTATGAATGTGTGTGCACCCCCCCCCCCTTCCTTCAGTGAGGCTTCAGTACCTCATCAGTTGAAATTGCTTATTTGTTTGTTTGCTTATTTGAGATAGGGTTTCATTGTGTAGTGTTGACTGCCCTTGAACTCAGATCTGCCTCCCTCTGCCTCCAGGGTGCTGGCATTAAAGGTTCATGCCCAGCCTAAAGATGAAATTAGATTGAGATAGTTGGCTTCATCTATTTGGCTTCTGGTTATATCCATCGCCTAACATGAGTGGGTAAGAAAACCAACTGCCAGAATAATGATAATAATTTCAGTAAACTTTTATGATTCTAAGAAAAGACTGTAAAGTATTTTCCTAAGTTTTGAGAATAAATTTCCCTATTGCTGGCACTGAATTTTATGTCTCAGAACTCGGAGAGCTCATGTTCAGAGTTCTGTTCAACACAGGAATGCCTTGTCATAACTGTAGGGCACTCTTCTGATTTGCTCGGGAACTCTACATTATGTAATTTAGAAGTTTATCTCTTATTTGAGTTGATATTTGCCATGCAGTTCATATTGATTCTGCTCCCTAACCAGACCTGTGAGAATTCTTCTCTTGGGGTCAGGGATAAAACCTGCCTGTCTTCTTTGTTCTGTGGATTTAGTAGATAGCTTGATTCTGGCTGTGTTGCTACCTGTGCTGACTGTGACATTTACAGTGACATGTGTGCATAAGAAATACAGTGCCATCTTCTTTCTCCTTGCAGACACAGCGGAGGGGGTCTCTCAAGAGCTCATTTCTGCTGGCCTGGTTGATGGAAGGGATTTAGTAATAGGTGAGCATACTACCTTCTGCCCTTAGCCCTCAGGTCATCTTGTGTGCCCAGCTTCCAGTGAGCAGCTCTGATGCCTGCTTCTGCCTCCTTGAGTGCTGGGATTAAAGGCGTGCGCTACCACTGCCTGGATTCTGAAGCTTCTTGAAATAGTCTTGGCTTCACTAAAATTACAGTTCAAGGGCAGTTCCATACCAGAGCAAACAAGCAAAAATCTGTCCTACCTCAGACCCTTGACAGTGTAGATGTCTCTGGGACACCTGTAGAAATGATAGGAAAACTCACAGGTTAGTAAGTTAATGGCGCTTCCATTTCTGATATAGTATCATAACTAATCTTTGTAGAACACAGAAGTGAGGAGGACAGCAATTAAATCCTAGAAAATCAAAGTAAAGATAGGCCACAGTTGCTAATACAGTCGGACTGCCAGCACTTTCCTCTGAAACACTAATTCTAATGGATAGTTTAGGCTTTGTGGGCCTTGTATAGTCTGTGCTTTTCAAGATACAGTCTTGCTCTGTAGCCCAGGAAGACCTGGAACTTATTACCATCTCCTGCCTCAGCCTCCACAGTGCTAGTTTCTCACACTTGGTTTTTATAGTGTGTCATTTGAAAATCATTCTGATTTATAGGTAGAGTGAGAACAGGTCACAGGCTTGGTTGGCTCCTAGTTATAGGCTTTCTGGTCTGTTAACATAATGCATACCTTTTACTAAGCTGTCTAAAAAGGGTAGCTAATATATTTTAAAGACAATTTAATGATGCAGAATTTATTTATTCAGTCTGGAGATTGACTATAGCTTTCATTTGGAAAATGATGCCTTTTTCTTCCATTTTGATTATACATCAAAGATTCTTAACCACCATTTTAAGGTTTTAAAATATTGTTGAAAATGTATTTATGTACCTGCTCATTAATTTTCTTTGTTTGTATGATTACAGTGGCAGCTAATTTGCAGAAAATTGTGGAAGAACCTCAGTCAAATCGATCTGTCACATTCAAACTGGTATTCACCCCTCTTACCCATCTGCAAACTAGCCTTTCTACTCCGAGAATGCCAAGACTGTTAGAATATGCTGAGCTCTGTCCATTTACTCTTCCCGACACCCATGGCTGAACTCAGTTTGAGTGGCCTCACTTTCTCTCAGAAAACTATAATCCAGATCTGTGATTTCTCTCAAGAAAACTTATAAAGCTGTTTGACTCTAGCTGTACCAACAGCCCCCATCATTTCTGAAAGAAACAAAGTAGTGTCCATTTATATCCTGGGACCTTTCACCTACTACCTTCCTTTCTGCAGTCCTTATCAATTTTTATTGCTACCTGAAATTTTATTTATAAATTGCCACAAAATTGTCATTTTGTTTGATTCTTAGGCATCTGGTGTTGAAGGTTCGGATATTCCTGATGATGGCAAACTAATAGGATTTGCCCAGCTCAGCATCAGCTAAACCACAGCCCTGGAAGAGTCAGCCTAAGGAGGTGCCACACATGCATATCTGTTGCTTCTGTTGGCCTGAACCTACAACTGCCAAAGAGCCCAGCAACAAACTTCCCGGCTTGGAGCTTTAGACCTTTATTTATGTTCTTCTCGCCATCACCCCCACCCTTTCCACAAGGAAAGAGAAGTTGGATTGCCAGTGGCCAGCATCCCCTCAGAGAGTTCCGTTAGTAGATATGCTGCTCATGTCCCCCTCTTCCTCCATCTGAGAAGCAGCTGGTGTGCCTCAGGGCCCAGGATGGAAATCTCTCAGCTTACTCTTGCCTTACTACAGCAGTGGCCGAGCGGGCAGTAGCAGCTGCGTTGGGCATCCTCATCTTGCCTGCTCTCCCGTACCTGCCGGGGCCTGAGCATCTTGGGGTATCTCTTTAACACTGAAGTAGCAATTAAAAGTTGATTGTTCAGCTGGAGCCCAGAGAATTTAATTAGTGTTTTTTCTTTGTACCTGATGCAACTTCTAGCAACCTTTGTTAGGAAAAAGCACAGCCTCGGTGGAGGCAGCCTAAGCTCTTGTCTGTTGTGTTCATGGTGTCTCTCCGTGTTCTGCTGGAGCTGTTCTCAGGCACCCCTTCTTTGCTCCCTCCAGAAAGGGTTGCTAGCCTTAACTTCAGCTGGTGCAAAACATCTGACAGCAGTCAGACTTCAGCCATCTGCTCCTTCACAGTGGAACTTTGGATTGTTTTTACAGGAACATCAAGCAATGGCGTATAACTCTTTTACCTTGCCACGGGTAGTTTTTGAACAAGGAAAGGAACTCATAAGTCATATCATTGGGAAAGTATTTTCAGCTTTTAAAAAATTGAACTGAAGGAAAACTAATCCTTGATTGTCCTACGAAGACGCATTTGCCTCTGCTTCTCGAGGAAATGGCGGACACGGCTGAGACTGACAGCAGTAAAGGAGACTCGGGCTGGGCTAGAGGCCTGCCTTCTGCTCCTCTCCTGCACTGACTCCTTGGAAGGGGGGGAGGGGTGTCTTCATTCATTAAAAGTGACCCAAGATGGAACATGAAACCACATGTGCCGTGACCTTTAGGTTTTATGAGTAGACAGTATCAATTTGATTTTCTACAGAAATTATGTAAATTATTCTTTAGGTTTAAAAGAGAGCACTCAATGCAATGTGTGAATAATCAGTGGGGTTGGGTTTTCTTTTTTCCTACTGTTTAATAGCATTTGTCTAATTGCTGAAAAACCTACCTACCAAGTTACCAAATTTTATATAAGAGTGGAATAGTCAGTCTGGCCTTAAAGAGACACACAAAGATGGGCTGTGGGCCCCTAGAAAGGGACTTGTTAGTTGCCTTTTATAGAACCCTTGTACCTGCCATTGTTGTTCTGATGAACAGGATTAGGTACCTAATGTATTTCCACCCTCATCCTGGCCCCACATAGTTCTGAAGATGAAACCGTAGTATTGCTCATGCAAGCAGCTCTAGCGAGTTTTCTTTTGGAACACACCTGAACACATTTCCTGTATCTGACTTGTTCACCTAATGCTTCGTTCATTCTGAACATGTAGATTCAATCGTGAGCTTTCTTCACCTGTTAAGAGTGCAAAAGTATGTTGGGAAAGGGATGTGGCAGAGAAGAGGAGATGGGTTTGAGAAGGGATTAGAAGGAGAATAGATGAGATACCAGAGTCCAAGGTCCCAGCAGGACTGGTAAAAGGAACCTGCCGACTCAGCAGGGAGAATGAAGATTGATCAGCTATTAAATCCTTAGTAGAGGTAGGCTTATGAAGAAGGACAGGGAAATGGGATTGAGGTATAGAAAGCAGGCACAAGACTAGTTGCTTGCTATAGAATCTGTTGATTCCAACAGCCTGTCTGAATTCACTTACGAGCTCAAGAAGGAATGTCTAGCATCACGCTATTGTAGCTTTTGACTTGGAGCTGGTCCAGGCTGAAAGCCAGCTGCAGCCTCTCTCGTGTTCACATCTCCAGACCATCTCACCTCTGCCCTGCTGTGGGGAGCAGGCATGGCAGTAAAAGTGGCCTGGGCTCTCTCTTTCAGTTCATTGTTTGCTTTTCTGGGAATTAGAAGGTAGGCACCAAGATCCATGGCAGCGTTACTTCTTCTGCATGGTATGCGGTGAACCCCTCTGCTGGCTTACACAGTGATTCAAGATAACAAGTCAATAGAAACTGCCGAGGTGGGACAGAGTGGAGCCAGGGAGCCGTCTCTCCTTCCCAGGAGCAGTGCTTCAGGGTGTACCTCTGTCACTAGGTCCTCAAGATACCCTTGTCCCTGGAGTAGGGACTAACTATAGCACAAGATAGTATGTGCCAATGTTGTTTGTGAAATGTGTGGTCTTTCTAAATGATTAAAGGAATTGTTCCTTTGTTTGGTTTTTTTTGTTTGTTTGTTTTTGCTGTTTTTCCCTTTTTTCAAACCAAATCTTAGAGCCAGCTGAGACTGTTAATTTGGAGGCTAGAATAATGATGTACCAGTAAATGTAAGTTCCTCCTTATGACATGCTAGATGATGGAAAATGTAAAATATTACCTTCTCCCTCTTCTCTTGACTTTGTATTTTACTGCATGTTTTCTTCATTTTTAATCAATAAAGATAAAGAATAAATTGTCATTAGTGATGTATGCTTTTTTCTTTTAATGGCTGTTGGCAATGAACTCTGTAGAGTAGGGCATGAAGTCACTACTTTGAGTTTGCCTGTGAATAGAGTGAAGCAAGGGTGCATATGAACAGCACTTGGGAGTCAGAGGCAGGCGGATCTCTGTGAGTTCAAGGCCAGCCTGGTCTCCAGAGCTAGTGCCAGGATAGGCTCTAAAGTTACACAGAGAAACTCAGTCTTGAAAATCAAAACAAAACAAAACAAAAAACAGTAAAATGAACATACTGACATACAGAGTCTTTAGTACAACAGCTTAAAACTGTTGGGGAAACAAATGCCCCAAGCAGAAAGAATGAAGAGTGCCCAAGGAAACATGGTGGGTTATGAACCATCTCCATTATGCCTTGATTGTTCTCTGAATCTTTGATTTTGCTTATGGTTCTAGATAGTGAAGGATTCCTGATTAGCCATTGGGGTTACATTCAGAAGATGTAGAGCAGTTCTGAACTTTTCCCTACGGTACTTAGCCACAGGAATGGTGCAGCTTCATGGCTTCGTGGAAGATTCTAGACTCCTCAGTGTCTTGTCATTGGCTTATTCTTTGACTGCTGTTGTGATCATAATCCTTCCTGATGGAAGTAGTTAAAATCTATGACAGGAGTGCTGTAGGTTCTAGCATTTCTTGGAGAGAGAGCTATGGAGCTGGCGTTGAGACAACTGTGGAGTTTGAAGCTTACGTACAAGATCAGTAAATTAAAGAAGTTAACTGTGAACTGTGAGTGTTGTACAGAGTATGATCATGCTATGTGCAAGTGGTTAGATCAGGACCATCTGCTTACCTGTTCTAACAGATGGGATTGTCCCAGCTTGGACACTTAGTTTTACTTGGTTCTTTGGGTCAGGTCATCTATCCTATGTTGGTTTTTAAAGTAGACTTCAAATTTTAGGATAGTAGAATAGTTTTCACAGCAAAATTGAGTAGAATGTGTTTCCTACACTTGAAGAGCCTTTCTCTGGCTTCCTCTGCCTTTCACTGGCATAATGTTTTGATATAGTTAATAAACTACATCTAAACCCATAATTTAGAGTAAGATCAATTCTTGCTGTTATGTGGTCTATGGTTTTTGACAAATGTATCGTGGTGTATAACCACCTTCATATAGAATAGTCTCCTGGCCCTAAAAGTTCTGCCTAAACTATTCATCTCTTCCCCCACTGACCCTTAGGAATGAATATTTTTGTGGGTGGTGGATTATTTTTGTTCTCTTCCTGCCACTAATGAACCCAGGACCTCATGCATGCTGGACAAGCACTCTTCCACTGGTTTGCATACCCACATGACCCATTGGTCTTTGTACAGTTAGCATCACACAGTATGTAGTCTGTTCAGATGGGCATCTTTTGCTTTATTAATATTCATTCAAACTTCTTTCATGTGTTTTCATAATTAAAAACTTTTTTTAGCGCTTAATCCTAGTGTCTACCACAGTTCACCACCCAGCCACTGAAGGACCTCATTAGTGCCTCCCAGTTTGGACAGTTAAGAACAAAGCTGCCAAGATCATCTTTGTACAGGGTTTTATGGGTCATGCACTTTCAACTCATTTGACAAAAGGCCAGTGGGCATAATTGCTGGTCTTAAGGTAAGAGTATGTTTAGTTTTGTAAGTAAGTAAATTGCTCAACCATTGTTCAAAATAGCTGTACTGCTTTTGTATTCCTGTTGCTCTATACTCTTGCCATGTTCTAATGATGTCAGTATTTTGAATGTGGCTATTCTCTTGGGTATACAGTGGTTCCTTATCTGAATTTGCAGTTGCCTAATGAATGTGTTGTTGAACCTCTTCATGTAGGCCAACTTTCTGTGTGTTCTGGAAACATGTCTATTCGGGTATTATTTTGAAGTAAACTCAGACTTACAGACATATTTGCAAATAAGCAATACCAAAGATTTGCCTGTATCTGCCTTGTGGCTTCTCTAAATGTAAATGTATCACATAATTATATGCATCTGTCAAAATCAGGACGTTAGCATTGGTAGGATTCTGTTGACCAATCTACGACTGATAGAATTTTTCTGTGAGATAAAAGTTTTTAAAGATTGCACATATAAGCCTGGTAACTCCTTCTACTCTTCTGTGAGATGAAGACCTCACATATAAGGTCATATGGTGTTTGTCTTTTTATGCTTGGCTGTGTTCAGTTACTAAAATGATCTCCAGTTTGACTTACGTTGTCACAAGAGCAGTCTTTCATTGTTTTTTATGGTGAATAGTATTCTGTGGTATATATATGCCCCATTTTCTTTATGGACACTTGGGTTGTTTCTGTCTACCCAATGCTGCCATTGTTGGCTGGCTTAATCTTGTATAGGTTATGTGCAGGCCATTGCGACACCAAGGAATTGAGGTGTGCTGTCAGCGGCCCACATGCACCGCACAGCAATGGCAGCTCTTACACGCTCTCTCTCCTTCTGTTCTGTAATGGTCCCTGACCTCACCGGGAGATACATAGAGATGTTCCAAACCTCTGGCTGAACACTCACAGTAACTTCTCTCCACAATTTGCATGTTCATAGCTCTCAACATTGACCACTACCCTCTAAAACAGGAAACTTCTCTGACCAAGATGAGAACATCACACATATAGTATAAACAAACTTACAAATTTACAAGGTGGTTTTATATTATGTCTACTTAATGAAAACAATATTCATAGATTCCTCTTAGAGTCTAAGACTTTAGTAGCCATGGGATTTGGTCATGTTTACAATCCTGAGCATAGATTTCCTTCCGCAGGTCTCAACTGAGAAAAGTTGGGTTCTCTACAACATTCTTGCCGCAAGTGCATCGGTAGGCACATTTCAGCTGGCATTGTAACGTGGGGTTGAATGCTGAGTAAAAGACATTGATGAACTTCTTACTGTAAACCTGTCACATCCCACACTTCTGGGGACGTTTAGTCCCTGGAAAAGATGTCCATGTCCCTCCAAGTGTGGCAGACACTCAGAATCTGAGTTGTTTAGTGATGTGAATGCATTAGGGATGACTGTGATGTAGTTGGGGCCAACAAGGATGAAACTACCTCTCATTGAAGATTTTTTGCCTAGAAAGGTGTTCTTCCTGAGTGCTGTGATGCTTGTGTCTGTCACAAGCCAATAAAACATTCTCAGATGAGTGTGGTTGTGCTTTTATTTTTCCCGTATCCTTTCTGGTCAGTCTACGGAGGTAAAGTGTGAGCTGACAGCTGTAGTTACTCACAGCTGGGTTAAACATTAATGTAGCTGTCAGTGCAGCCAAGACCAGTAAGCACCCAAAAGCCAAGTCCCAGACCTGCCTGGTGTTCCTAGACTAAGGAGTGAGCAGAAGTCATGGCTCACTTTGCACAGGTCCTGGCTGAAGTGGGCGACTTTGGTCGCTTCCAGGTACAGGTAACCATCCTGATGGGCATCCCCAATTTCCTGTCTGCATTCTTCGTGTTTAGTCAGGTCTTCATGGTCCTTGACGAGGCCCACCACTGCTCAGTGTCCTGGGTCAAGAACCACTCTCTGAACCTAAGTGCTGCTGAACAGCTGGCCTTGAGCATACCCAATGACACAGCAGGCAGACCTGAGTCCTGCCTCATGTACCGGCCACCCCCTGTCAATGCCAGCCTGGAAGAGATCCTCAGCCACCGCTTCAATGAGACACAGGCCTGCGACTCAGGCTGGGACTATCCTGAGAACAGGCCTCCGTCCCTAAAGAACGAGGTGGGATTGCGTGTTCTCTCTCACAGTCTGTCTATTCCTCTGACCCTGTACCTGTGGTTGGTGCTTGGTGCTCTCTCTGTCCTTGTGCCGGTTTGAGTGTAAGCCTAAATTATCCTTTGCCAGTCATCCTGGTCCATTGCACCTTTGGGCATCACAGGCCAGGCTACAGGAGTGTGTGCAACCTTGAGCACTATATGCCAACTGATTGCATGAGCCATTCTCTTTCTCTGTGTGCTCTGCTGCCCAAATGTCTGCTCTCTCTCTTTTTTTTTTTTTGTCTTGTGTGTATCTTTTGGCTTGTCTCTCTGCTGTCCACTGGCCTGACTTTGTTATCTCCCCACTCTTCTCCCTACCTGCTGTTCTCTCCGTCTGTTTTCTGAGATCTCCCTGATGGTCTTCCTTCCAGTCCTGACTAACGCTGTTTCCTTCCACGTTGATTCACCCGCTCATTGCTTGCCCATGGTGCTTTACTGCTTTTCAAATCACGCATCCTTCTGCTTGTGCATTCCTGCCTCTGCCTAGCAGTTGTATGATGTCAGGCAGAGGTCAGGGATTGTATGATATTCCATAAAATTTAAATATTCTGTGCTCAAGGAAATCACTTTGGTGTCTTAGTACACAAAGTTGGAACCATGGGCCAAGTCTTCCATACCCTTTTTCCATTTCAGTTTGACCTGGTGTGTGATCGGGAGAACCTGAAGAGGACCTCACAGTCTGTGTTCATGGCTGGACTCCTTGTCGGGGCCCTCGTCTTTGGGCCCGTCTGTGACTGGTAGGTGCTGCTGAGCCGAATCCTTTACACCCCTGGTTCTGACTCAGTTATCTCCCTGGAGCCTTGTCAGTCACGAAGATGACTGCCTCAGGCTGCCTTCTAATGGGGCTCCGTGGAAGATCCTATCTCCTCCCTCTGACAGAGAGCCGAGGACAGGCCAGCATGCGTCTGCCTTGACTCAGTCCTGGGAAGGCCTCCTCACCTCACAGAGTGTTCTTTGCTTTACTCAGGATTGGCCGCAGAGCCACCATTCTGGTGCAGCTGCTTCTGTCAGGCATCATAGGTGTATCCACTGCTTTTGTGCCCAGCTTTGAAGTCTACATGGTTCTGTGCTTTATCTCAGCCACTGCTGTCGCTGGATATATGATGAGCACCATGATCCTGGGTGAGCATCTGTGCCCCAGAACCCCAGGGACAGTCTGCAATCTGAGCTCTTGAGAGCCTCTGAACAGGCTAAGGGGACAGTTTCAGTCATCTGTACCTAAGGAGGTCCTAGCAGAGCTTCTTCTGCTAGGAAGAGCACAGCACTTGACAAGATACCATCTCAAGATCACCAGAGAGGGAGTGGGCTGAAATCAGATTGCAGCCCAGTGGCAGCCTTTGTTCTCAGTTTCAGAATGGGTGGGGCCGTCCTGGAGAACTCGAGCCATGGTCCTGGCCCAGAACAACTTTGCCCTTGGGCAGATAGTGTTAGCTGGCCTGGCCTATGGTGTCCGCAACTGGAGACTATTTCAGATAATAGGCACTGCACCAGTCTTCCTGCTCTTCTTCTACTTCTGGTAGGGAGCCCCTTGCCAGTGGTAGGCCACCCTGTGTTGGAAATGCTGTGGCAGAGTGTGGGACACAGAGGGGGAGCCTGTGGAGTTTCAGTGGGAGGCTCAGTGTGCACTGGAATCCTGGGTGGCTACATGGGGCTCAAGACCCCGGTCTCAGGGCCAGATGTGGTTGACAGGGTTTTGCCGGAATCTCCACGGTGGCTCCTCTCCCAAGGAAGGATAGAGGAGGCCAAACAACTGGTCCAGAAGGCAGCCTCAGTGAACAGGCGGCCCCTGTCTCCAGAGCTCCTGAGCCAGGTACCTGAAAGCAGGCACAGCCTCCCCCCTGCCTCAAGCCAACCTCTGCCTGTGAACCGGCCACTCACTCTGCCCTTCTTCTAGCTGGTCCCTGAGGAGACAGGGCCCTCAGGGAACACCCTAGATCTTTTCAGACATCCTCAACTCAGGAAGGTGACTCTGATTCTCATTGCTGTCTGGTAAGTGCCCAGGTCCTTGTCCCTCAGTGAGGAGAGAGCCTGGGGATGGCTTGTGTCCTAGGAGGGTGGACAGAGGCTCTGTGAATATGGTGGTCTCTTCCCCTGGTGTGAGCTCATTAAGCCAGGCTGTCCCTGTGGTGTGACTTGATGTACACCCAGCAGTGACAAGGACACTTGGGTACCTTGTAGGTTTGTGGACAGTCTGGTGTACTATGGCCTCGGCCTCCAAGTGGGGGACTTTGGCCTGGACATCTACCTGACACAGGTGATATTCGGAGCAGTGGAGGTGCCCGCCCGCTTTTCCAGCATCTTCCTGATGGAGAAGCTGGGTCGCAAGTGGAGCCAGTTAGGTTCTCTGACTCTGGCTGGTGTCATGTGTGTCGTTATCATCTTCATCCCAGCAGGTACCAGGCTGTTTTCCTCCCTGCCAGGACTAGTGCCATTGCCCCCTTCCTCTTCAGGCTCAGGGTTCTCCAGGGTTTGGGTGAGGTCTGTGAGTAGACAGGGAGGTGCGTGGGCTTGCTGACAGTGTCCTTCCCTCTGTGTGGCTGACCTGAGTTCTGCTCCAGGTCTTCCCACAGTGGTCACTGTGCTGGCTGTGATGGGGAAGTTTGCCTCGTCTTCTGCCTTCACCATATCCTACGTGTACACGGCTGAGCTCTTCCCCACTGTCGTCAGGTAAGAACCCCTGGGTGACATTAGTCCTCTGCCCTGGGCACCCTACCCATCCCTGTGGCCCTCTGCCACCTGGGACAGGCAGCCGGCGAGGTGCCGATGGGCCTTGGCCACTGAAAGTCCAGTGCCACTCACCACGTTGCACAGGACACTGGAGGGTAATGGACATGGTCATGTCGTGATCTCCTCAGGACCAGAAGTAAGAGTGAAGGCATGGTGCAGGAGAGGAGTGCTCAGAAGTGGAGAAGGCGTTTGGGTCTCTAGGAGAGTGACAGAGAGGGCTTGCAGGTACAGGAAGCAGGCACACTAGGCAGGCAAAGGTGGCTGAGACCTGGGTCCTTGCATCTCTGCAGTGAGTGCAGCCTGATTGGTGCCCAGAGCCTCAGCTTGCTCTGCTTCCCCCAGGCAAACAGGCATGGGGTTCGTGAGCATCTTCTCCAGGATTGGCGGCATCGTCACACCGCTGGTGATGCTGCTGGAGCAGTACCACAAGGCGATCCCCATGATCCTCTTTGGCAGCCTCCCCATCGGGGCAGCACTGCTGTGTGCTCTGCTGCCTGAGACACGGGGCCAGACCCTGAAGGACACCATCCAGGACTTGGAGCAGGGGTGTCCCCCACGGTGAGCATTGACTTGCTGGACTTCACATCAGGGGACTCTCTCTAGGGCCAGGCCTCCCCATCTCCATTACCCATTATTGCTTTCTCTTTGCTTACTGGCCAGCAAGGTGACCTCTTCCTGACAAAGATTCTTGTTTTAGGTCATTTTCCTCCTACAGGTGATGATAGGGGAATACATCGTAGCATCCTAGCCTGATGCTGACTGGTCTTTTTCCCTTGCAGGTCCTAGGGGGCACAGGACCCTGAGAAAGAAATGGTGGCCAAAGGAAGCAGTTCCATCCTCAGGCTTACCATTGGCACTGCTCCTTCTTGCATTTGTGTTTGTTAAGGGCTTGTTTATTTACAGCAACAGAGTACATGGTGAATATGGCTGGGGCCTGTTATGAGGGACTGACAAGAGCAGCTTGCGTTTGGCCCAGTGTCCATTTGCCTCTTTGACTGTGTCTGTCCCATGGATACCCATATGCATATGTCTGTCAGCATGTCAGAGACCACAGCACAAGCCAGAGTTTAGGGCACCGATGGTGGCAGCCTCCTCCTTGGTGCCGCCTCTTCATTGTCCCACCAGTTTTCACACATTGTCTCAGCTGGACCCAAGACACAATGCAAGGTGTCCAGAGTGTCACAGATTCTTTGAGAACCCTCCCCCTTCACACCTGGTGGCCTTCTGTTGTCAGGGTGGACATGAGCGTTGCTGTGCCTGGGCATCGCTCCTCTAGTCATAGATATTTAGTACTGTTAATTTTTGAAGTCATGGACAAACGTGTTCTTCAGCGTCCTCCCGCTACCATCCGTAGTTTCATGATGTGGTCCTTTAATAAAAAGAGAACCTACAAAATGGGAGAGTGCATTTCAAGACTGCTGCTGTTTCCTTCTCTGAATGATACAGAAGCATCAATCGAGATTCACTGGACTTAGCTCAATAGGGGCTAATATCATTTTATTCGGGAAGAAGGCACTCACACAGCAAACTGACGACTGCCACAAGTTCCCTGTCCAAGGATCCACACAGGTTGCTCTCCGTGATCTGACCGGAACCAAGAGAGAGCCATCTATGCCCAGACCCCAGAACTAAAACCACTCTCCATCACTTTGCACCTGTGACTATGGCCAAAGGGCCTGGTCAACACTACTGGGAGGGGGGGTGGGTATCTCACCACATAGTGATGTGATTATGTGTGTGCTCTCTCCTTGGCTGTATTGTCTTTCCTGGGGAAAGACTTGGAGGCTTCCTTTATTGATACAGCAACATTACAAGGATTTTCTGTTGCTTTTGTTTTTGTTGTTTGAACTGTATTCCCAGACCTGCCTTTTGGGGGGTCTTTGTAGTCATAACCTTTTCCGTTTCTTGGTGAGAAGTATTTTCCTTGTGTAATGTTTAATTTTCCTTGTCAACCTGACTGGATTTGAGTCACAATGGAAAAACTGTGTGTGTCTCTGAAGGTATTCTCAGGAGTTTAACTGAGGGGGGGCCCTTCCTCAATGAGGGCAACATCATCCTGCTGGCTTAGCTCCCAGAATACATAAATAAAAATTAGGAAAGGGAGCTGAGTAGCGGAAGTCAACTCTACTTCCTGCCATAATGACTTTCCTGCATTGATTCCATGACTCCCTGCATGGAACTGCACCCTCAAACTGTGAGCCAGTGTGAATTCTCTCCTCGCCCTCTTTACCTTTACTTTCTTGAGTATTTTGTCGCAAAAAGGAGACAAGCAGCAGAGAAAATCCAGTCCTGCTGATGTAAGTTTTCTGGACCAGCAGGTCCCACTGCCCTTCATAGCCCCAAGGAAGCACACAGATGTTATATTAACTATGAATCTGTTGGCTGATGCCTACCATAACTACTAATCTATGTAATTCCATGAGGTCTTGGCTTACAGGAGAATGCCACACCTGCAAATCCTTTGCCTACTATATGATGACTGCTCAGCATCTCCAAAGAGAAGAGAGAGATTTCCTCTCTTATATCCTGGTTCTTCCAAGCTACATCACTTTCTGTCTACCTGTACAGACCTCCAGACCTGTGTGGTTAGCTAGTAGCAAGTTTCTGCCTAGCTATGTGACTTCCTGTCTGGCTAATCAGCCAATCAGTTTTTTCTTCATTAACCAATAAGAGAAACATGTATGCCAAATAATATTCCCCAAAGGGACGCAAAGTTGGGGCTTTCTTTGATAAACCTGATGGTACAATTCTTAGGCCTTGAAATAGTTTGCAGGAGGAATACAGGAGTTTGATACTTTGGGCCAAAGGATTTCTAAAATCCTATAAGCACAGCACTATGGACCATTCTGCTAGGAGCTTGGAAGACAAAAATGCTGAGAGTAGTCTCATTCAACCTAAGAGGTTTCAAAGGGAACAAGGACTCAACTGGGAATTGGGCTGGATGCCGTTGATGATGTATTCTGTCAAAGAATTTGGGTGCCTTCCATCTCCCAAGAATTTGAGTGAAGCCGCGCATTGGTGGCGCACTTGTTTAATTACAGCACTCTTGAGGCAGAGGCAGGCAGATCTTTGTGAGTTCGAGGCCAGCCTGGTCTCCAGAGCAAGTGCCAGGATAGGCTCCAAAGCTACACAGAGAAACCCTGTCTTGAAAAACAAAACAAACAAACAAACAAAAAGCAACAACAACATAAAAAAAAAGAATTTGAGTGAAGCTGAATGCAAACCCCCCCCCTTTTTCTTTCCAAGGATTCCAGCCAGTATACACTATCAGGCTATGATATGGTTATTGCTTATGTATGGAGATTACAGTGTGAGAGAGCAGAAAGATAAGCAACTTGAACTTTGTTGAGAATGTAGTGTGAGCAATTTGAAGTTGTAGATAAAAAATTGCAGGCAAAGCACCGTAATTAATAGAGGAATTAGCACCATTAAAGAGAAGGCCACGCCCTTTACCGAGACAGTAGAAAAGGTGCTCTTCAAAGATAAGTCCACACCTATGAAAAACGGCAATTTTTGAAAATACAAGTTCATTCACAGGAAGAGCCTGACTGGGAGTGGTGCTGCAGGAGTTCCCCTGTTCAAAAACAACTAAGTGAATGTTTCTCTCAGGGTGAGCACTCAGAGGCCACTGTAAAGAGCAACTGTCATCCAAGGGGCAGAACAGCATCAGATGCATGGTTCCTCTTCTGTAAACAAAAGATACAGCAGGGAAGGGTCACAGAGGCTTGCAGCAAGGTTTCAGAAAGGTTATGAGACCCCGCAGCACATTAGATGCCTTCCCAGGAGGCTTTTAGTGGCCATTGACGATAACTGTGAAGGGGAAGAAAGCAGCAGACACAAAGAAGAGGCAGCCCAAGTGAGAAGTTTCCGGGCAGAGGGGCGGGGCTGCCTAAGGTCATCATGGCAGCCCAAGTGGGTGGACTCAGAAATGTCCTGGTCCTGTTGTTCTGTTAGGTTCAGGCCTGTCTTATCAGCAGCCAACTGAAGGCCATCAAGCCTGTGCTTGTGTCCTCTAGGCATGGCACGGTCACACCAGAGCATCTGATTCCCAGCATGAGACATGACAAGGGAGGCCCCATTTACGTTTGGAAATAAAGAGGTTGGGGAGGCTCAATAGACCTTGACCTGAGATTGCAGCCTCTACATGCCTCTTCCCTTCATCTAGCATTATGTAATCTGTCCAAGAAGTTTGTGGCCTTGGGAACTGTTAGAGTTTGCAGAAGGGTGAAGGTTCACACAGTAGGGGCAGCTTTTAGGTTATCTCTCATCTAGGATTGGACTTTTCCGTGTGCAGCTGTTGAAGGTCTTCCACACCACTGTAACACCTCCTGCATACTGGGTCAATAAACCACTGAACTCCCTGGTTTATCAAGGTGGATTTGGGTGGATCATTTCTCTGTTCTAGCCATGGTGATTGTGGGGTAGATGTTGGTTCTCATCTCTCTAGAAATGTGATGCCATAGTGTGTTCTTGTCTGGATTTTGATGAGCACAACAGAAGGGTCTTTATAGGGAAAGATATGGCTAGCATGTGGGAAGCCATACTTGTCCTCAGCAGGCTCTCATTGGACAGAGAATAGCCTGGACTCTGGAGACATGATAGCCATCGGACTGCTGCTCAGCAGTATGGTTGGCATTGTTGAAGCTGGTATTGGATTCAGATCTCAATCATAGGGACAGAAGTCTCTCCAGTCCAGATTTCGGATTTATAGTTCATAGTGGACAGTTTTCACCTAGCCTATGAATGGCTCCCACAGGCTCATATGTTTGAATGCTTGGTCACCAGGCAGTGGAACTCTGAGAAGGATTAGAAAGGTGTGGCCTTGTTGGAGGAAGACTATATCACTGGGCTGGGCTTTGAGTTTTCAAAAGTCCTTGCCAGGGCCAGTATCCATCTATCTTCCTCCCCCTACACCTGTAGGTCATGGTGTAAATATTCAGCCCCTTTCCTGGCTGTCTGCTGCCATGCTTCCTGTCATGAAATCGACTAAACCTCTGAAAGTATAAGCAAGTATGACCAAATGCTCTCTTTTGTGAGAGTTGCCTTGGTCATGGTGCCTCCTCACAGCAACAGAACAGTGACTTAGACAGCTAGAACCAAGAGGTCCTGGGTGTGACACAAAAAATCAAAGACACACAGTCGTATATTGCGGTTCAAACTTCAATCTGAAGATCAAAAAGGCAAAGCAGCCAGTTACTAGCTCTTAACCTCTATCTCAGGTTGAAAGGCAATCCTAGCTTTATCAAACCTCAGACTGTAATCCCAGACTCCTCAATGTGCCTGGGGGATCCTGAGACTTCAGTGTCTTCCTGTCCTCAATGGGACTGGAGCATGAATGCTGATGCTATTGAAGGCCTTGCTCTTGTCTTTTATTCCCCCTGTAGTGCTGGGAATAAAGGCATGTGATCCCTGGTGCTGAGATCTTCCTTGTGTGAGCAGTTTCTCTTTAGGACTCGATCACTCTTGTGTAGATCTGGGTGGCCCTGGAGTCACAGAGATCCGTCTACCTTATAATCCTGAGTCCTAGGATTAAAGGTCTGTACCACCACTGCCTGATCTCTATAGCTTCAGGTTGGTTTTTCTTTCTGAATCCTTAGGTGAGTTTTGGTTTTGCAGGAGCAGTTTTGTCTGACTGCCATGAAAAACCCTAAACCATTTAAATGCCATATATTCTGTGGGTCTTTGAAAAGTTTGAAGGATATCTATCCATCTCAAATACATCTCTATATATCTAGAAAACCTAACTAACCTAACTGTAAGTTTTGACTATTATACCTAACTATATACAATCTGTATTTAATTATGCATTACATTTTAAAAGATCTGTATAAACACAATACCAAACAAGAGGAGAAATTTACATATAACAAAATTAACCTTAAATTTGTATGAATAAATGAAAATCCATACCAATGTAGGGTATTCAGTTCTATATCCTATTCCCCCTTTTTCTTTAAATAGAAATTGACTGTGATCATTACCATTTATAACCAACCACATTTAAATGAAAACAAACATTTATAAATAATATTTGGGAATTTCGCTCATTCCAAAGTGCTTCCTGCTGGTTGGGGGCAATGTCCATAACATGGGGATCATGATAAAACACAGAAACCTGGCCAGGTCCTTGTTTTTGTAGTCTGTAAGACTGTATCGTCTCAGCAGTTTTAGATGTTGGATCACCTGGGCTACTGTTTCAGGGGGTCTTGCATCATCAAACCATATTAGTCGGAAAGGATCCACAGCTTTCCATTTTCTGTGGAAACACAAGCAAAAACTCTTTTCCCAAGTGACCTGTCCTTATTTTTAAATGTAGAAGTCAAAGCATTTTAAAAATATATAAGTTCAATTGTTAGCAGCACCTATAATGAAATGTATTTTATCAGCTGTAGCTCTTTCCTTGGCAATCAAACAATTTAAAGACAACAGTATAACAGAGTATCCAGACTATGTGAGTATTTTCTATCTTTAGGTGGCTTTTTCATTACTCTATTTCTTTTACTTTTATTTTTTCCTTTTATGAGACAGGGTTTCTCTGTGTAACTTTGGCTGCCCTTGAACTCACTTTATACAGCAGGCTGGCCTTAAGTCACAGAGATCTGCCAGCCTCTGCCTCCCAAAAGAGAGCTGGGATTAAAGGCGTGTGCCACCACCGCACAGCTACCCTTCCTTCCTTCCTTCCTTCCTTCCTTCCTTCCTTCCTTCCTTCCTTCCTTCCTTCCTTCCTTCCTTCCAATTACTTTATCCTGTTTCTTTGCTCTCACAAGCCTACATATATTTTTTTAATACATTGTAAACCTTTAGAGGTTTTACTTTTTCCCTCTGAATCTGTTTTTACTCTGTATCTTTATCTTTTTCTGGCCACGAGCCTTTTATCTCCTAAACAACATTGCTAATACTAAAGCCATGTTTTAGCCGCTGTCTTTCCAAGATGGCAGGGGTACATTTACCTCCAGCACTGCCAGCTGTGCTCACTTCCTGGTCTATGCTGCCAGCTTGGAGATGTGGTTCACTGCCACTGCCAGCTGCTTGTACACACCATTCAATTGTTAGAGGGCCTCTTAAAAGAGCCCTGCATTTTTTTTCTGCTTATGCTGAATCATGAAACCTCCCTTAAGGGAGTTTCTCAAGTCTCTGCTTGTCTCTTGCAAAACAGAGACCACCTGAGAAAATGCTGCTACCAAAAAGTCGTGCTTGTCTCTGTTCTTTTTCTTCTAAAATCCCTTTTTAAGCTTTTGTGAAGTTTTTATGTGGAAGTTCGTAAAACCATTTGTAAGGATAGCTCTTTCTGCCAACTGCCTGTGTTCCGTAACCACGTTACCCTGGTATTCTGGAAGCACAGGGATAGAGAAAGACGGGGTGTGGGGGTGGGGGCTGCAGTATCTCCTCCAATGGCATGCCTTAAATCCCTCACCTCCTAAAGGTTGCATTTCCTGTCAGTAGTGCCACCCAGTGGACACCAAGCTTTCCACAGGTGAGACCTTTGAAGGAATGCATTTAGATGTCAAACCCTAACACCTCCTTGGGCTGCAGCTTGGAGAAGAGGTGTGATAGGAAGGGCTCAGCAAGACTAGGTTAAACATTAATGCAGCTGTCACCACAACCCAGAGCAGCCAGCACTCCAAAGCCAAGTCCCAGACCTGCCTGGTGTTCCTAGACTAAGGAGTGAGCAGAAGTCATGGCTCACTTTGCACAGGTCTTGGCTGCAGTGGGCGACTTTGGTCGCTTCCAGGCCCGGGTAACCATCCTGATGGGCATCCTCAATTTGCTGTCTGCATTCTTCGTGTTTAGTCAGGTCTTCATGGTCCTTGACGAGGCCCACCACTGCTCAGTGTCCTGGGTCAAGAACCACTCTCTGAACCTAAGTGCTGCTGAACAGCTGGCCTTGAGCATACCCAATGACACAGCAGGCAGACCTGAGTCCTGCCTCATGTACCGGCCACCCCCTGTCAATGCCAGCCTGGAAGAGATCCTCAGCCACCGCTTCAATGAGACACAGGCCTGCGACTCAGGCTGGGACTATCCTGAGAACAGGCCTCCGTCCCTAAAGAACGAGGTGGGATTGCATGTTGTCTGTGTGCCCACTTGTGTGGGGTCTCCTGCTACTCTGTGGCTTCGCTTGCCCTCTGTGGCCTGTTCCTGTCTATAGGCTTGTATGTAGCCATCTGTTGCCTGTTCCCCCTTTTCTGGTCATCTGTGTTTCTCTTTGTCCTCTGTCTGTTGGCCCATCTCTCTGATTTTCTGTCTGTTTTGCTTGTCTTCCATCGGTGTTTCATTTATTGACTGTCCTTTTGTGAACCTGTTGGCACCAAGGTTCCCATAAACTCTTGACAGAGAAGTATTTTACAGAGAAGGAAAACAGAAGGATGCCTGGTCTTGGGCAATAGATGGTGTCTGGGAAATGAATTCATCACTGGTGCATTAAAGAAGGGGTCTGGGCCACAGGGACCAGATGGTTCATAACTCTTTCAGACTGTGTTGTTTATTTGTTTAATGCCCTTAAAAATATCACACGCATAAAAATTGGCAAGAGATCGGGTGATGGCCCAGTGGGGAAAGTGCTTGCAAAGTCTGGATCCACAGCGCCCATGTGAGAGGTTTACACCACACGCCCAGCCACTTTGCCTTTGTTTCTGCCCCCACTTATCTGTATCCACCGGTCACTTAGTCTTTCAGAGCACCTCTGCAAGTCTGCCCAGCTTTGAGTTAACTTATTCCAGAGACTTCTAACCCTACATGTCTAATGTCGTCTTCCTGTCTAACGTCACCCTCCCCTCTGCCTTCCTGTTTCCCCAGCATGGGTTCCTTCTTCTCAGCTGTCCCAGAGTCCCAGGGCCCCTCGGAAAGCAGTCTGTGTCAGAGTGGAAGGAGGAGATGACTTAGCCCAGCCATGATAGGAAGCTGGTTGCAGAGCCAGGCTGCTGTTCTGGGTTCCCACTGTCCAGCTCTGCCTCTCTTCTCAGCATGAGAGCTACATGGAGAGTCCAGAAACCCAGCCCAGTGGGCTCGCACACGTGGAGAGTCCAGAACCCAGGCATGTTGGCTCACACATATGGAGAGTCCAGAAACCTGGGGATGTGGACTCTTGAGGGGGTCTCTGCTTTCTCATCATGTTTATGGCTGTAGGTCTCAGTCACACAGATTAAACATTCATACTCCCTACACACACATGCTTGGAAAAAACATTCATTTTTAGAAGCCTCTGGAGACAATGTTTTAACCAAAGTGAAACATTCACTTTCTGGATGGACTGTAATCCTTCCGTGTCTGGGGGTATGTCCTTGCTGTAATTCTCCTCACTCTGTCACCCTGTCCCCTCACCCAGGGGAGCTAGGTGACTTGAGGACACTTCTAATTACTGGATCTAGCTCAGCCTAGCATGGAAGACTCTAGGCCTCTCCATGACTCCTTGGCATCACCATGTAGTACTTTCTGAACTTGACAAATCCCTCAAAATTTGGTGTTTACTTACAATTGCACTGAATTGCTCTGCCCAGCTGGCCAAACAGCAGCATCTTCAAGGCCCAGAGAATCTTCCAGTTTGCTCTGAGTCTTCTCTAGTTCTTGTCTTCTGTATGTGCTGAACAACTATGTAATTTCACCCAGCCAAAGCCTGGCAGAAGGCCTGACTCCTCATGGCCTGAAAGAACACAAGAGTCTCCTACTGACCCTTCATCTAGCACTGTCCCTCAGTTTCCTCTGTCCCCAACCTTCAGCTGGGCTCCTCACTGTCAGGTTCTAAGTCTACACTGAACACATTCGACAAACAACTGAAGGGAGCAACCATTAAAATCATGGGCTCAATCTGTTTGGTGTATCTTTGTTTTTAAGTTGTTTTAGTATTTTACATGTATGGGCATTTGCCTACTTGTGTGTGTACCAAATGCATGTGTGGTACCTGTAGAGGCCAGAAGACAGCGTCAGAGTCTGAAGCTGGAGTTATAGGTGGTTTTGTGCTTCCATGTGGGTGTTGGGAGTCAAGAATAGCCAGTGCTCTTCACTGCTGAGCCGTATCTCCAGCCCCTGATGCATTTATTTTTTAAATTACATTTATTTACTGTGTGTGTGTGTGTGTGTGTGTGTGTAGTGGTCACAGCTCGTGTTTGGTCAGATAAACATCTTGAAGAAGCCAGATCTATCCTCCTCCTATGTGAGTTTTGGGGAACGAACTCAGGTCTTCAAGTTGGTAGCAAGTGTCTACCCCATGAGCCATCGTGACAGCCTACATTTGTTGTTTGAAAAAGTTTAATCCTTTTCTTCATTTATCAGTGAAAGAAGTTAAAAGATAACTTCTCTCTCTCAACAGCAAGTAGCCACAGATTCCATTGAAAGGTAGCCATTCAGAACCTCTTGGGAAAAGGGAGGGGCAGGAGGACCGGAGCCATCTGCTTTAATGAGTCCATCAAACCCTGGGTGTGCTCACAGGTGACAGTCAAATGGAATCATTGTCAAATGACAGTGTCCACCAGAAGCCTGTCTTTGACCCTGCAGGCTCCCAGGCATTGCTGCTTGCTTACCACAGATGCACAGGCTGGATCTTTCCATGGGCCTCAGAATAGTCTCCGTGTGCTCAACACTGTTCGGGAAGGGCCAGCTTCTGAGAAATCTCTGTTGTGATGGCCTTCTATGCCTTCTTGACAAGCTTCTCAATCTGAGGGGTCATCCCTAAGATCAGTCTGGATCCTCAAAATCAAGAAAACAACTGGACAGTGACAGACGCCTTTTCTTTCACAGTTTTAAATGAGCACAAAGAGGTCATTGAAATACTCCTGTCTTCGGGTACTCAGCCACCACTGTCCCTCATAGCCCTCTTGTCCTAGATCACCAAACGTGGCAGGATTCTGTGACTCTCCACCAGTCCTCAACTGCACAGATACCAAAAATGGCCAGCACAGAGTCAGCAAGATGGCTCAGCAGGTCTCCAAGCCTGGTGACTCAACCCACAGGACAGACAGAGAGACCCAACTCCTGTAACTTGTCCTGTGATCTCCACATACATGCTATGGCATGCACATGTGCACACACACACAGGCACGCTCACACAGCCAATGAGAAGGAGAAAACAGCATGTCCTCACAATGGAGACTGAGGTTTCATATTGGATGTTGGGAGACAATGATACAGTTGCTTAAAACAACTTGCTTGATGGTCTGTGGCCCCTTTATTGATCCATTGTCTAGGTCAGATCAGCCTTTGGGCATATCTCTGGGGCATTTTCTTGATGACTTATTATGTGAGAGGACCCAGCCTACGGTGGGAAGAACCCTTTCCTAGGCTGGTTGGCCTCAGCCGTATAAGGAGGAGGCGGCCTGCAAGCCAATTAGCATCACTTCTCCATGGTCTCTGCTTCAGGTCTTACCTTTAGATTCCTGCCTTGACTTCTCTTGGTTACCAACTGTAACCTATGACCAAGGAAGCTATTTTCTCCACAAGTCGTTTCTGGTCACAGAAAAGCAAAATTGTTACCAGGATAGGATTGTTGCTGGCCTGGACCTATCTATGTTGTTTTGGGGATTGCGGAAGATTTTGATACTTTAAGTGGAAAAACCACCAAGTGCTCAGAGCTTAGTGGGTTTTTCTGTGGAATCTTAGAAGATAATGCTGAGAGAAATACAGGTGGTGGTACATGGCTTGTGAGGTCTCAGGGAAGCAAAACGATTGTGTTTTCGTCATGTTAGATTAAGAATGTGTGGAAACGAAACCTTTGCTTTACTGGGGCAATGGAGGCTGGTCAGCTGGGACTGAAAAATCAACTATGAGTAACAGAGACCATCATCACTGAGGTGAATTCTTTTGGAAAGTAATTCCTCAGAGTCAGCACACAGAAGCTATCTATGGTCTGGGGTGGGGCATGGCTGCATCTCAAGCTGGTAGATGATCTTAGCAATATGTAAGAATCTCCCGTGTGGTTCTGGTTTTGAAGGCATGAGAGATGCAAGACTGAGGGGGTCAGGATGAGCAGCTCAAGCCTGGAACCATGTGGCAGTATTGGAGTCTCTAAAGAGAATCCTGGAGAAGTCGGCAGTGTAGGTTAGCCTCAGCTACAGTGGAGACCCCAGGACTGAAGGGGTCATGGAAAGAAGTTGACGAGTGGCACACTGAGGTACAGTTAGAATCCTAGAAGAAAGGCCAAGGGAAGCCATCGGCAAAGGAACAGCCTCAGTTTCAGAGGAGACCTCAGAATATTGACAATGCCAGGAGCATGGGGGTGACCACCAAGGACAGCAGTATGTATGGAGTGGAGCCAGCCTGAGCCTACAAGACTAGTCTAGCAGTGTATGTTTTGGATGGCAGAGCCAGGGGGAGTGGGCCTTCCCAAGCCACTTGGAGCCCAGAAATTCACAAGTGAGTTCCAGATGTTTAATATCCAGTTCCTTACACTGCTGGGTTTAGGCTTCGATTTGTAGGATTATTCCTATGTCCTGGTTCCTCTCTTTGGGAAGTAAGGAAAGATATAACTTTTTTTTAAAATTTTACCTAAGCCCACAGTTGAGAGAATTTAAATTTTCAAAGAAACATTGAACTTTTAAAACCCTGGAATTAGCTGGGCATTGGTGGTGCACGCCTTTAATCCCAGCACTCGGGAGGTAGAAGCAGGCAGATCTCTGTGAGTTTGAAGACAGCCTGGTCTCCAGAGCGAGTGCCAGGACAGGATCCAAAGGAATACAGAATAACCCTGCCTGGAAAAACCAAAATAATAAATAAATAAATCCCTGGAATAATAAATAAATAAATAAATAAATAAATAAATAAAGCAAGCCCTGGAATTCTTTTAAAGACTGAGGGAGTTTTAAGGTTGTCCTGTGTTTTATATTATGATGTTGTCGTAAGATCTTGGGGAAAAACCAGAAAGGAAGGTCATAGCTTAATGATAGGTGTGTCCTGTCTGGTTTTATTGTCACCTTGACACAAATGAAATTCTCCTGGAAATAGGAATCCTCAGTGGAGAAATTGCCCAGGTCAAATTGGCCTGTGGACATGTCTGTGGGGCATATTTTATTGCCAGTTTATGTAGGAGGACCCAGCCCCCTGTAGGCAGTACTACCTCTAGGAGGCAGTCCTGGGCTGTGTAAGAAAGGTAGCAGAGTGCCTGGGAGCAGCTAGCATGCAACCTTGTTCCCTTTCTGGTTCATGGTGCTGCCCTGAGTTCCGGACTCGGCTTTCCTCAATGAGGGGCAGTAACCTGTAAGCTGAAATAAACCCTGTGCTCCCCTAAGTTTTTGGTCATGGTGTTTATCACAGCACCAGAAAGCAAACTAGAGCTGTCTGCTTCCCTGAACTTGTTTGTATTCACTTTACATTTGACATTTGCCTGAGTTTCTTCACCAAGGTATTGACCACTCAGAGCCCCCCATCTCTCTCTCTCCTTTCTCTCTCTCTCTCTCTCTCTCTCTCTCTCTCTCTCTCTCTCTCTCTGTCTGTCTCTGTCTCTCTCTGTCTATCTCTGTTTTTGTTTGTTTGATTTGTTTTGTTTTTGAAACAAGGTTTCTGTGTGTAGCCCTGGCTGCCCTGGAACACTCTCTATAGTCCAGGCTGACCTTGAACTCACAGAGATCCACCTGCCTCTGCCTCCCGAGTGCTGGGATTAAAGGTGTGTGCTCCAACACCTGGTTTCAGAGGCCTCTCTCTATCCTTAGACATTAACTTAGCATGTGCTGGGTAGGCTAGCCCTTGGGTAGCCTGTCCACCTCACAGGCTACCTCCTACCTCAGACTCTCCAGGGAATGTACACCTTTGCCACCTTTGGAAATGTGTGTGCTGTTCCACGTGGTAATCCCAAGCTCTGTTCCAGAGCCGCACTCCACAAGGAAGGGCTCTGCAGACCAAGACAAGGCAATTTCCTATAGCCAGTGGCTTCCTTTTCAAATGGAAACATAAACCACACTGATTTGAAGAGAGCATGTTTTCTGATAGATTGTATGCCCTTGAAGGTATTTCCCCTTCTCAATGTACCTTTGCAACATTACCTGGAAACCTAGCCTCAGTAAAATGCAAACATGCCTGGCTGCCCTGTCCACATGAGCTGATGAATACAAGTGTGCCCACTGTCAGTGAGCCACAGCAGTATGATTTGTCCAAGGACCAGAGGCATCTGGATGGGAGGGAAGGAAAAGCAGGAAGAGCAGCCTTTTTTTAAAGGTCTGGAGGCATGAAATGCCTAGCACAGTTGAGGGATGCTGGCGTAAAAGTATCAGGTAAATAGCTAAGAGCTGGCTCTTGAAAGGTCTTAGGGGCAGTGCTAAGGAGTTGGAGCTTTCTCCTAGAAACCCACGAGAGCCACTGAAGGTTAGGGAATGGAGAGGGACATGGTGGGATGCGCTTTAAGACATCCGAGTGGAATTCTGTAGGCTGCCACAGGGCTTTGAGCAGAACCACTGCGCCGTATGTGTTAAAACACAAAGAGGGTGATGACCCGTGTGCCAAGTTGGATCCCTTCATTCCTTGCTGTCTGACAGCTCTGCTTGAGACTGAGCACATGGGGACAGGGCCTGCCAGTCTCAGGTGTTGCTCCTGAATTTGCAGTGATAAGCTTTCCCAAGGACTTAGGCTACAACGGATATAAACTAAGGGGAGGAGGTAAATGGTGCAGACTTGGAAGTATCTGTGGCTCAGTACCCCCAATAGCTTTGTGGCCACAGGCACATCTCACAGTCATCCTAGCCAACCCGGACTGGGAGCTTCCTGCATTATAGCCACTGGTCTAGAGGTTTTATAGATGTCCTGATCGTATTGGGAAACACCACAGAGTCTATTTTATCCCCATTTTTGCACAAATGGAGAACAAGAAACAAGCAAATTGGCTAACAGGCTGAAGGTCACACAAAGCCATTTAGCTGTGACGGTGGAGTCTGGTGGCCGCAGGACCCCATCTATTGCATTCCTTTTAAGTGGTGTCTTGATTGATGTAATCTCTAGCCTCTAGACAAAAACCCAAGCTGTGTAGAACTGGGGAGAACAGTTGAGCTTCCTGTCTTGCCTTGCTTCATCCACCCGAAGTTAGGACACCATGCCACATGTCCCGCAAGTCCTTCAGAAGGAATGCTGCCCTTGAGAAGTGTGAGTGCAGCAACTCCGGGATTGTTAATTTCTTGCTAAGTCATTTAATTGATGATCAGCCAGCTAGGTGTAAGCTTTAGTTCCCTTATTCATTAACCCATTTCCTGCAAACATTCTCTTCACCTTCGAGTGGTTTCATTCTGTGCATACAGCAATAGACACATGCCACCTCTGCATGCTGTCGCATGCCACCTCTGCATGCTGACGCATGCCACCTCTGCATGCTGTCGCATGCCACCTCTGCATGCTGACGCATGCCACCTCTGCATGCTGTCGCATGTCACCTCTGCATGCTGTCGCATGTCACCTCTGCATGCTGTCGCATGCCACCTCTGCATGCTGACGCATGTCACCTCTGCATGCTGTCGCATGTCACCTCTGCATGCTGTCGCATGCCACCTCTGCATGCTGACTCATGCCACCCCTACATGCTGTCACATGTCACCTCTGCATGCTGTCACATGCCACCTCTGCATGCTGACTCATACCACCTCTACATGCTGTCACATGTCACCTCTACATGCTGCCATCTGACTTTGGACCAAGCATTTCTAACCATCCCAGGCAGCTTTAAATGAGTCCACCAGACCCAATATAAATGATAGACAGGTATTTAGTAGGGAGCACTCACACAGATAACAGTAAACAACCACCGAGTCTTCCTGCTCCCGAAGATGCAGCCTCTGCCCTTCCAATGCTCTGATCACCACCCAAGAGAGCCAGCTGGCCCCTCCTCTTCCGTATAAGGGGTCGCTTATATACATCTGAAGCCACGCCCCTAGGATGTAGCCACTGCAAGGTCACTGGCAAGGCAAGATGCCACCACAGGGTCCTTTTGTTCAATTTGGGATAGCAATTATGAAAAGGTGAAAGACAGCTCTTTTCAGTCTTAGGGATGGTTAGTTTTGATTGTCAACTTGGTTGCCTGAAGAAACACCTTTTGACATTGTGATGCAACATCATTGCCTACCGAGTTCACACTTGTGCCATCTAATTACAGGGAGAAAGGCAGCCAGGCATGAGTGGTGTGTACCTTTATCCCCATATCCCCATTCTTTCCATGAATATTTCGCTAGGAACCCTCTCTTTGCTGGCACACAGTGAGTGAATGGTTGTGATGCTGGAAGAGCCCTCACAGGGTGGGTTCCCACCTAAGCATTCATGCAAAGGGCTGACCCATACAAGGGCACAGAACCCGCACTCAGGGCCACAGCCTGGAAGGGTGGGGCCAGCATGTGTGTAGTAGACCTGTATGCAGGGATCCGTGGATGCACAGACTTTCTCTGCTTGGCATTCCTGGTGTGGTTGGCCTATCTCTAGATGGCTTGACATTTTCTCCAGGGGATCTGTATTCCTCTTCTGACTCCTTGTGTGCATATGTACCTGTCTGTACCATCAAATTGTGGGCATTTGAAAGTAACTGGACAGCCACATGTGAAACTTGGGAGGGCCCGAGTAGCTTACACAGGAGACGGGTTGTTTGCCAGGAAGCAGCTATTAGAGGTCTGTTAGAAGCTTCCAAATTTTACATTCTTATTGTTTCAGGGATTCTACATGTATTCTCTATGCCAGAAGAAATATTCACCAGTTCTATGTATTAAGGATTAAGTCCAAATAGTTGAATAGTATTTTTTCCCTAATGAGTAGTTGTTTTAAAAGTTAATACACAGAACTGGCATTGTGACACAGACCTATAATCCCACCCTTGGGAGGTAGAAGATGAGGAGTTCAAGGCTATCCTGCCTACAAAGTGAGTTTGAGTACAGCCAGGGCTACATGACACCCTGCCTCAAAATAAACAAATGAAAAATTGAATACACACTGTGCTGGTTAATTTATTGTCAACTTCACAACCTCGAGTCACTGGGGAAGAGGGAACTTCCTTGGTTGAGGAATTTCCTAGGTCAGACCAACCTGGGGCCATGTCTGTAAGTCTGTGTTGGTTGATTGATGTGGGGAACCCAATACATATTGGGTGGTTCTATTCCTGAGCAGGTGGTCTGTAGTGCCATCTCGCCTTGCCAGTGAACTTGTGGTGTTGGCCACACCATTTGGGCATGGCTTCAGGTGCAAACCTGACTCATTGTAAGGTAGAGGAGGGCTCTGCTCCTGCTCTCTTGGGTCACTTCAAGCATTGGAATGGCAGAGACTGCATCTTCTCGAGCCGGAAGCCCTCGGTGGTTATTTACTCTTATCTGTATAAGTACTTCCCTAGTAAACACCTATTCATCATTTATCTTGGGTCTGGTGGACTCATTTAAACTCTGCCTTCAGGGGTCTTGGGCTGAGCATGAGCCAGTGAGTGAGCCAGTCATCAGCCTTCCACTGTGATTCCTGCCTCTGCTCCTGCTCTGACTTCCCTCAGCAAGGGATTATGACCTGGGAGTATTAACCAAATAAAACCATCTTGCTTTTAGTCATTTTTTTTTAATCATAGCAACAGAAAGAAAAATACTATATTTAGTTCTTTGGAAGAATGAGACATGAAAAGGACGTCTGTTAGGAAGCAGGGGCACAGCTTCCTGGTCCTCCAACACTGCCACCACCACTTTTGGATTCACGCAGAACTGCGTTATTTACCTTTTAGAAAAGCAATTGTCAAACTGTCAAAAAAGTGTACCCAATGTTGAACTGTGAATTTGTGGACAAGTGGTGATTGATATTGGACAGAATTCAAAGACTGCTATGATATTTCAATTTAGATTTTTAACTATCCCATGTCCACTGTGCTGACTGTGAGGTCCCTTGGCTCACACTGTGGGAAAGGTGGGGCCCTAGATGGTGAAATTGGAACTGGATGCTGCATTTGGTTTTACATGAGTATTTTTCTGCCTCAGTTTGACCTGGTGTGTGATCGGGAGAACCTGAAGAGGACCTCACAGTCTGTGTTCATGGCTGGACTCCTCATCGGGGCCCTCGTCTTTGGGCCCGTCTGTGACTGGTAGGTGCTGCTGAGCCGAATCCTTTACACCCCTGGTTCTGACTCAGTTATCTCCCTGGAGCCTTGTCAGTCACGAAGATGACTGCCTCAGGCTGCCTTCTAATGGGGCTCCGTGGAAGACCCTATCTCCTCCCTCTGACAGAGAGCCGAGGACAGGCCTGCCTGGATCTCCCTTGAGTCAGTTCTGGGAAGGCCTCCTCACTTCACAATGTGTCCCTCTATTAACTCAGGATTGGCCGAAGACCCTCCCTCCTGGTGCAGCTGCTTCTCTCTGCCACCACAGGTGTGGCCACCGCCTTTGTGCGCAGCTTTGAGCTGTATATGGCCCTGTACTTTGTCTTGGCCACTGCTATCGCTGGATTTTTACTAACTACCAATGTCCTCCGTGAGTATCTGCGTCCCAGCGCCTTCTTCCGTAGAGTTAGAGCCCCGTAATCTGTGGGGATGGTGTCAGTCAAGGGCACCTAAAAAGGTCACAGCAAAGTTCTCAGTACTGGCACTGAGTCACATCTCTGACAGGCTGGCATTTGGGAATCGCCGGGGGTAGGAGAGTGGGCATTCACTGGCTCATTCAAATCCATTGTTCTCAGTTTCAGAATGGGTGGGGCCGTCCTGGAGAACTCGAGCCATGGTCCTGGCCCAGAGCAATATTGGCTTTGGACTAATGGTGTTAGCTGGCTTG
This sequence comes from Cricetulus griseus, assembly GCF_003668045.3. Lineage (NCBI taxonomy): Eukaryota > Metazoa > Chordata > Mammalia > Rodentia > Cricetidae > Cricetulus > Cricetulus griseus. Next base: position 226,277,395 of record NC_048597.1, on the reverse strand, counting down.
GCCTATGGTGTCCGCAACTGGAGACTATTTCAGATAATAGGCACTGCACCAGTCTTCCTGCTCTTCTTCTACTTCTGGTAGGGAGCCCCTTGCCAGTGGTAGGCCACCCTGTGTTGGAAATGCTGTGGCAGAGTGTGGGACACAGAGGGGGAGCCTGTGGAGTTTCAGTGGGAGGCTCAGTGTGCACTGGAATCCTGGGTGGCTACATGGGGCTCAAGACCCCGGTCTCAGGGCCAGATGTGGTTGACAGGGTTTTGCCGGAATCTCCACGGTGGCTCCTCTCCCAAGGAAGGATAGAGGAGGCCAAACAACTGGTCCAGAAGGCAGCCTCAGTGAACAGGCGGCCCCTGTCTCCAGAGCTCCTGAGCCAGGTACCTGAAAGCAGGCACAGCCTCCCCCCTGCCTCAAGCCAACCTCTGCCTGTGAACCGGCCACTCACTCTGCCCTTCTTCTAGCTGGTCCCTGAGGAGACAGGGCCCTCAGGGAACACCCTAGATCTTTTCAGACATCCTCAACTCAGGAAGGTGACTCTGATTCTCATTGCTGTCTGGTAAGTGCCCAGGTCCTTGTCCCTCAGTGAGGAGAGAGCCTGGGGATGGCTTGTGTCCTAGGAGGGTGGACAGAGGCTCTGTGAATATGGTGGTCTCTTCCCCTGGTGTGAGCTCATTAAGCCAGGCTGTCCCTGTGGTGTGACTTGATGTACACCCAGCAGTGACAAGGACACTTGGGTACCTTGTAGGTTTGTGGACAGTCTGGTGTACTATGGCCTCGGCCTCCAAGTGGGGGACTTTGGCCTGGACATCTACCTGACACAGGTGATATTCGGAGCAGTGGAGGTGCCCGCCCGCTTTTCCAGCATCTTCCTGATGGAGAAGCTGGGTCGCAAGTGGAGCCAGTTAGGTTCTCTGACTCTGGCTGGTGTCATGTGTGTCGTTATCATCTTCATCCCAGCAGGTACCAGGCTGTTTTCCTCCCTGCCAGGACTAGTGCCATTGCCCCCTTCCTCTTCAGGCTCAGGGTTCTCCAGGGTTTGGGTGAGGTCTGTGAGTAGACAGGGAGGTATGTGGGCTTGCTGACAGTGTCCTTCCCTCTGTGTGGCTGACCTGAGTTCTGCTCCAGGTCTTCCCACAGTGGTCACTGTGCTGGCTGTGATGGGGAAGTTTGCCTCGTCTTCTGCCTTCACCATATCCTACGTGTACACGGCTGAGCTCTTCCCCACTGTCGTCAGGTAAGAACCCCTGGGTGACATTAGTCCTCTGCCCTGGGCACCCTACCCATCCCTGTGGCCCTCTGCCACCTGGGACAGGCAGCCGGCGAGGTGCCGATGGGCCTTGGCCACTGAAAGTCCAGTGCCACTCACCACGTTGCACAGGACACTGGAGGGTAATGGACATGGTCATGCCGTGGCCTCCTCAGGACCAGAAGTAAGAGTGAAGGCATGGTGCAGGAGAGGAGTGCTCAGAAGTGGAGAAGGCGTTTGGGTCTCTAGGAGAGTGACAGAGAGGGCTTGCAGGTACAGGAAGCAGGCACACTAGGCAGGCAAAGGTGGCTGAGACCTGGGTCCTTGCATCTCTGCAGTGAGTGCAGCCTGATTGGTGCCCAGAGCCTCAGCTTGCTCTGCTTCCCCCAGGCAAACAGGCATGGGGTTCGTGAGCATCTTCTCCAGGATTGGCGGCATCGTCACACCGCTGGTGATGCTGCTGGAGCAGTACCACAAGGCGATCCCCATGATCCTCTTTGGCAGCCTCCCCATCGGGGCAGGCCTGCTGTGTGCTCTGCTGCCTGAGACACGGGGCCAGACCCTGAAGGACACCATCCAGGACTTGGAGCAGGGGTGTCCCCCACGGTGAGCATTGACTTGCTGGACTTCACATCAGGGGACTCTCTCTAGGGCCAGGCCTCCCCATCTCCATTACCCATTATTGCTTTCTCTTTGCTTACTGGCCAGCCAGGTGACCCTTTTGCACCACTGATACCTGGCTGGCTTTAGAGAACATTCCCCTACTTTGAGAAGGGGAATGGTAAGTGAGCTGCTGTGGGGCCATGTGTTAGGCACCCACCGACTGTGTTCTGTTCCTTGTAGGTCCTATCTCACAGCAACCCAGAGAAAAGAAATGGAAGCCACAGGAAGGGCTTCCAATATGAGGATGCCTGTCATGAACAGTTCATACTTCTGACTGTGAGAGCCAGCTGGTCAGAAACAGAGGACTGCCCACATCATCTTCTGGATCTTGTCAGGACCCATAGGGGCACAGGGACCAGACAGCCTAGTTCATGTAGGCAGCACACGGTGATCCATTCACGGCCCCAGCTTGGCAGCATATGGTGATCTGTTCACGGCTCCGGTTCCATGATGCAGAACCCAATGGAAGCTCCAGGACCATCCCCCTCCCCTTCCCATCTCTCATTCACAAACCATACCCCAGTACCACAACTGAGTTGGGGCTTGGGTCTCTCTTGGTCTTCCCTGACAGTCTCTGGAGTTATGGCCTCACTGTCCCTTCAGTCTGGAAACAAAACAGAAGCAAACATCTCCCTCCTAAATAAAAGTAGCTCAAATCCAGAACAGGACACCGGGTAGGGCCAACTGTGGGAGCAGGCTAACAAGGAAAAATGTTATGCTATATTTCCCCTAAGATAGTTCCCTTTTTCCTGACTAGTGGCCAGCTTGTGCCTCCCATGTGTGAGGCTGGCAAGGAGAGGAGACTGGCTGGCCCTTCCCCCACCCACTGTGCCCTGGTGCCCAGCTTGTGAAGAAGAGAGCATGGCTCCTTCTGCTTAGCTGTTGTTGGTAGTTATTTCCCCGCATGCCCTGGCTCATCAGCAGTCTGCATCTGATGGTTGCTAAGAGCTGGCTCTGCTACCACGGCACATTCGTGGCTCACTTAGATGTTCTCTGTGTTGTTTGCTCATAGGAACACCATTCTCCCAACCTTGTTCGGAGATGTGAGCAGTTGGGGACAAACTGTTGTGTGTTTGTTTAAATAACCTATGGTTTATCCTGCTAGTCAGGTTATCTTTAGTGGTTGCTCATGAGCAGTTCAAGCAGTTCAGAAGCTAAGATGTATGGGAGCCCAGAAGTGATTCTTCTACCCAGGCCAGACCTTGTCTCAATAGAAGGGAATCCCAAGGGGAGCATGGTGGCTAGCATATGCCAATCCACTTATGTCCTCTAGAGGGTGCTGTTGAGCAGAGACTAGCCGGTACACAGGGACCTGTTACTCAGTGCTGTGTTTGTCTTTGTTGAGGCTGGTGCGGCATTCAGATCTCAAGCATTGAGGGGCAAGGGTCCTCCAGATCTGGACCCCAGCCTTCCCATTTTACAGTGAGTAATTTTGTTCGGAATGTGGGAAGCACTGGGTTCAACTCTTAACACTCACCAGTCCACACACTGGCACAAAACAGTTGATTCCATAGGGTACTTTCTTCTGAGATTAAGACCACTATACTTGACATCTTGAATTCTTGGCTTCTCTGTGTCCAGATGCTAAGATGTTTCAGTACTTCTCTGGTTAACTGTATCTCTACTTTGACACAGTCCAGAGGGGCCTGGCCCTTATGTCATCCAGTTCCTTTCACAGGTGCAAACCTTGTCCTTGGAACTGTGGACCAATGTCAGTAGACAACCCATGTCCTCAGCCTTTCTTGGAAAGGCTCTGTCCCCTCTGCCTCTGCACACAGTCATGAAAGCTCTCACAGCGAGAGAGCTGGGTGAAGGGCCCTTTTCCTCAGTGGTGCTTCTTGGACATCATATCCCTTTACTTACCAAACTCAGTCTGTGGAAAGTGCAAGGGTTCAGGCATTATGCTGGCCTGCCCCTGTTACCTGGCAGAATGCACTCAGGTGACCCTGGTCAGCCCAGGGTTCCATGAGTACAGTTGGCACACAGGTACAAAGGACTCCTTTAAAAGACAGACCCCTCCCCTGCCCACTTAAGCTCTCTTATTGTTCTTTCTGCTCTTGCCTCTCTCTTTTCTTGCTCTTCTCTCTTGCCCTCTCTCTCTGCTCTTGCTCTCTCCCTTCACCCCTCCTCTCTCCCTTTGTCTCTCTATGCCCCCCTCTTGCTTTTCTCCCCACCCCCTATAATAAACTCCATGGTTAACAAATCTCTTGGTTTGTGTTCCATGGAGTGCCGGAAACTTAAGCAAAAGAGCTTTCCATCCAGTGCCGGAAATTTAAGCAAAAGAGCAACAGAAAACCCCCTCCCAAGTCTGGTCCCACTTTTGCACCTCCAGATCACGTGGCCCATTCTTTGGTAACTTTTCTACCTGGCTCATGGCTACCCTGTCTATCACAGTTACTGTTGTCCTTTGGAGAAAACCCTTTCCTTCCAAAATCTTATATCAATGAGTAGATGAGAGAGTGTCACTCAGACACTTCATTTTCTTACTGCAGCCTCTGTTCTGGTTGCCTCTGTGTAATTGTGACCAACACGAGAGAACAAGTTCAAGATTTCTTTTTTTTATTGGGGTGTGGTTATCTGTCTGCCAGGCGGAGGCTGCACCTGCATAGACCAAAAGAAGGCAGCAGTTGGTGGAGCTAGAGTGACAGACACGTGTGAGCTTCCCAAAGCAGGTACCAGAATAGAATGGATCTCGGGTGCTCTGGAAGAGCAGCAGGATCATGTAGCTAGCTGCTCACCCATCTCTTCCGCCCTGAAAACACAGCTTTCCAGGAGGAAGGGCTTCTGCTGAGGGCTTCAGACGGTTCCATCCCTGCTGCTCATCCCCATGTGTCTTAGCAGAGCACCATGGGGATGTGTGGTGGGGGGGTGCTCCACCTCTCAATGGTTAGGGAAGAAGGTAAGGAATGGACTGGAGGCCATGCACAACTTCCAAAGGTGTGCCTCCAGCAACTTGCTTTCTCTAACTAGGCCCCACCTCCTAAAGTCTCTAGGACCTTGCAAAATAAGGCCACCAGGTCAGTATCAAATATTCAACCTGTGAAACTCTTGGGGGTCACTTTATGTTCCAGCTCTAATGGCCTTTCTAACACTTGGGTTGGTTTGCTCCATTATTCCCACCTGGCTTGGTCTGCTTGGGGTACCACAACAGCAGACAGGTAGTCTGAGGTTAGGGTGCCAGCGTGGCCAGGTTCTGGTGATGAGCCTTTCTGTATACATGGAGGCATCCATCCCTGTTTGTCCTCCTCTGGACAAACAGGTAGGGAAGACCTGCCACCTCTCTTGATCCTCATGTGGCTTCCTTGGTGTGTGGGCAGGGAGAGAATTTTCTCCTTCCCTCCTCCTATAAGGTCACTAGTGCCATCTGGAGGGTCCCACCCAAATTAGATTTGATCTAATTATGGTCAGGACCTCACCTCCACGTGCCGTGACCCTGGGGGTAAAGGGTATAATATACAAGCTGGATGGAAGGCAAACATCCTACGGCACGGTTCTTAGTTCCACTGGGACCTTGTGGTCTGTCGACCCTTCTCCCAGTCTCTTCTCAATCACAGGGTAAAGCTGTCCTTCCCACAGCTGCTGACACAGACTGGTCCCACCCTTGTTACCAGCACCTCACACTTTAATTCTCCCACTCTTTGGCTGTGTCCAACTAGAAAAGCCGCAGCAGTGAGTGAACCCGGTCCTTGTGCTGTCTCTGTACCCCAGGTTGCAAGAGCCGTGCACTGCACAATTCTGCTTTCCTGTGACTTCAGTGACTAGCTGGACACACAGCATCCCAGCTTCTAATGGGTTTCTTCCCTGTCTCCACTGATGGCCATTTATCTTCTCCACCCTGCATGTCTCCCACCCTGCATTTCCCAACCAGGAACTCCCCCGCTTGCTTCAGAAACAGCGTCAGCTCTCTAGGCTGCCTACCAGCAAACCAATTGACCTAGAGGTGACTCCACGACCTTTGCCCCACACCTGGTTGCTGTTGAAGGCTAAGCCTCTTTCCTTTTTCTATTCTCCATTTCCTTGGATCAAGGATCCTGGCATCAGGTAGGTCTGTGAAGGCTCTACATTTCATTTGCCTCCATGTTTCCACGACAGCAAGAGACTTCAGTAGGCAGGGTTTTCCCAACCTGGCAGCCACTTCCAAATAGCCACTCTGAGGCTTATATTAATTGTAAATGCTTGGCCAATAGCCCAGGCTTATTACTAACTAGCTCTTACATTTAAACTAGCCCATGTGCCGGTACCTTTATTGACACGACACGTTTGCCTCTTGCTCACTCTGTGTCTGTCAGTGGCTCCTCTGATTCCCCTCCTCTTTCCATCACTCTCGGTTTGCCTTTCCCAGCTAACTGCATCCTGCTCAGCTATTGGCAGCAGCTAGTTTATTAAACCAATCACAGTGACATCTATTCATACAGTGTAAAGGAGTGTTCTGCCGCAGACCAGTTCCTTCTGAAGTGTCTGCTGCTCTCAGAGCGCTAAAGCAAGCCAATGACTGTCCACTGTGCCAGGTGGTCAGCCCAGGCCACTCGGCTCCAGAAGAGTCTTGGACAGGACTTGACCGCCATCATGTTGGGAGCACCAAGGTCTCAGGGTCTCCCTGTGGGGCTGGCCCTTGCTTTACTTCTCCCTGCTTGCCATCTCCTGGCTTTTGCTCCTCAGAAACCAGGGCCAAAGTGACCGCCAGTTCTGTATTCAGCTCACATGAGTAGAAAGACCCTAAAGTTTACTGGTGTCTTCATACAGCAAGGGAGACAGAAATGGGGTTCTAGGGTTTTCTGTGTGCATGATAAAATTGTATGTATGGTGGTTTGTATGTGTGTGGCATGTGGAGTCAGAGAGTGTCTTAGGGTTTCTATTGCTGTGAAGAGACACATTTGAGGTAACATGGCAAACCTTACTCACTAAACCACCTCCCAGACCCCATCGCGCGCGTGTGTGTGTGTGTGTGTGTGTGTGTGTGTGTGTGTGTGTGTGTGTGTGTGTGTGAGTGTGTGTGTGTGTGTGTGTGTGTGTGTGTGTGTGTAATTAAAAACAAAGCTAATTAACATGTAGAGCTGGCATGAACATTAGCTCTTCAAGCACATGTATAAAGAAGTTAAGCGTCTCTCTGTCATGTGTTCACTGGAACTTCAATCTCAGATGACATTAGTGATCTCTGGTGCCTAAAGATGAAGCTTGAGGCAGGGTTCACAGGACCAAGGAAGTAGAGACTTGGGGCTTACAGGACCAGGTGGTTCCGTGCCCTGATTATTGTCCTTACCAAAGCTGGCTGCTACTGTGCCACTTGCTCGGGCCCCCAGTCCTAGCACTGCAGCTGTTAAGATTGGGGAACTCAAAGGAGCCCAAGAGCCTTGGACCAGCTGCTCAGGTGACCTATGAACATCAGAGAGGCCAGATGAAGAGACATTCTATGTCCCAGACACCAGGAGGATTTCTGTGCCTTCCCAGGTAAGTGGAGACTTAAAGCTCCATGAACTGAGGAGTAGCTCTAAAGACGGTTCTCTGTGATGGTGGCTTTGATCTAATAGCAAATTCAGAGAGGGGGGGAGAACAGGTGGGCATATGCACTTGATTGGAGGTCAGAGGTTAATCTCAGGTGTCATTGTTTGGGAGTCATGCACCTTCTCGCTTTGGCTCTGTGTCTGTGTCTCTGTCTGTCTCTCTCTCTGTCTCTCTTGTGTGTGTGTGCGTGTGTGTGTATGTGTGTGTGTGTGTGTGTGTGTGTATGTGTGTGGTGTGTGTGGTCTGTGGTGTGTGTGTGTGTGTGTGTGTGTGTGTGTGTGTGTGTGTATGTGTGTGGTGTGTGTGTGTGTGTGTGTGTGTGTGTGTGTGTGGTGTGTGTGTGTGTGTGTGTGTGTGTGTGTGTGTGTGTGTGTGTGTGTGTGTGTGTGTGTGTGTGTGTGTGTGTGTGTGTGTGTGTGTGTGAGTAGAATATGGCCCTCAACATTCCTAGCCTCCCTCTCCATTCCATTGTGACACCATCTCCCCAGCCACCAATGGAACCCCAGGGTTCTGTGTCCAAGGATATGGTTGGGTCTGGACAAGAGTCAGGTGGGCCCTGGCTTTGGCTTTCGGTCCTGTCTTCAGGGAGGAGGGACTGGGTGTGTGTAGAAGGTGGCGATTATGATAACATCTGGTAAGTGTGGGCCACATTCTTAGCGCAGATGTGGACAGGAATATGCTTGGGCCTGTTTAGCTGTGGGAACTCTGTGCAAAGAGCAGGCTGTCCTCAAGGGAAGTGTGAGCTCAGGTATGGCACCTGGTCATTTTCTGTGTGCAGGTGGAGTGCTGGACTGTCTGTTTTTCTAGCAGGACCTTTGGGATCAGGGGAGGGCGTTGAGGTCAGGGGCCTCGGCCAATTCCCATGGATATTCCATGGAGGGAGAGGTGCTCTGGGGAGGGGAGGGTGGTCAGGAGCTCTGCAGACTACCATTCCCTGTGGGTATTTGAGTAATGCTAAATTAGCCAGGCTGGCCTTGACGTCGTCTTGTAGCCTAGACAGGCCTCAAACTTGTGATTCTCCTGCCTCACCCTCACAGGTAACTGGAATTACAGGCCTATAGTGCCAGGCCCAGCTTCCTTCCTTTACTTTGGCCTTAACTTCTATTATCTTCTTTGAGTTTATACTTTCATTTTTGTTTTACTTTTTATAATGAAACTTAGTTGATCAATATCCAGCCTTTAATTTTCTATTGAAAGCAGTTAAAGCTATACATTCCCCACAAATTACCACTTTTTAACCACCCATATATCTGATACTTTATTTGTTTCAATTTTCTGTGATCGCTTTGATGTTTGGGGTGCTTACAAGTCTTTTCCTTAAGGTGTTGAGCTGTCTCTACAGTGAGAAGACTCACTGCCAAGGCTACACTAACCCTCCCCACATAGTCTTGAAGCTCAGAAAGTTGTTGTGTGGCTCTTACAAGTGAGCCCTAAAGTTCATGTTGAGATGACCAAGAGTGGCCACCATAACCACAGGAAGTAGATAGCATTGTGTGAATGTCTGTGTGTTGGCATTTGCATCAAAATTTCAAGACTTCCAGAAAGACTAGCACAATCGCCAGGCAGTGGTGGCGCATGCCTTCAACCCCAGCACTCAGGAGTTAGAGACAGGCAGATCTCTGTGAGCCTAGTCTACAAAGCCAGTTCCAGGACAGGCTCCAAAGCTGCAGAGAAACCCTGTCTTGAAATCTCGAAAATCAGAAACCAAACCAAACCAAACAAAAAACCACAATCGAGATAGCATGGTTTTTACCAAAGGGTGTGCACACAGATCCATGAAACAGCAGAGCTTGGCACCAAGTTCACACAGATACAGCCAACCGAGCAGAGGGGCAAAAGTCACTGAGTGGAGAAACTGTAGTCTTTTCAACTAGTGTAACTATAATAATTGATTGTTTATAGGGAAACTATTAATCTAGATACATCCACCTTTTACAAAAATTAAATCAAACCATAGACTTACATGTGAAACAACACAAAAAACTTATAGAAGAAAAACAGCAGAAACCCCGAGAGCCGTTTAGCTATAGTATCAAAACCACAACCTCAGAAAGAAGAAGACTAGACACGTTGGAACCTGTTTAAAACTGAGACTGTGTGCTCTACATAGACCCCCACTAGAAGGATGAAAAGTCAGAGGCCAAACGAGCGTGGGATAAAGCTTATATCTAACCTGCAGGTCTTTGAATAGGCCTCAGTGGCAAGGGTGCGGTGGGGTGGGGCAGGGTGGGGTGGGGTGGGGCAGGTGTTGCTCTCACAGTGGACCCCAGCTCAATTCCCAACACCCAGGTTAGATGGCTCACAACCAGTGTAACTCCAGTTCCAGGGGGTCTAACTCCCTCTTTTGGACCCCATGGGCACCTATACTTGTGTACATATATTTTATCAGTATAAAAGTAAATCTTTAAAACTAGGCAGTAATGACTGATGATTGTAGCCCAGTTGTTCAAACACTCAGCTAACATATGGAAGATCCTGAGATAAATATAGAGAGAGATAGAGATAGGCAGATAGACAGACAAAGAAATGAAGACTTAGGCACAAGAAGAGCAATCCTCTAAGGAGAAAGACAGACAGAAAATGAGATAAAAGATGTCATTAGCATTTGTAACCTACTGTGCCACTGCTATGGCTGAAATAAAGTGAATCAGTTGTAGCAATTCCTGGCAAGGACCCGGAACAAACAGAATTCTCATTCCTCACTGGTGGAATTGCAGTCATGAGGTCCATTTGGAAGACAGTCAACAGGTTTTTGTTTGTTTGTTTGTTTGCTTGTTTGTTTTTAATACACTCTTCATGACCCAGCATCCCTAGCGCCCTGCTCCTAGAGGTTTATTCATCTGCTTTGAAAACTTAAGTCCAGTCAAAAACTTCCAATGAAATGTTTATAGTGGCCTCCTTCTCAGTTGCCAAACAATGAAGACAACTAGAATGTCCTTCAGTAGGTGAACAGATAGGTGGACTGTGGAACATACATGATGATGTGCCATTGGGTGACTTTTAAAGTGTTGCTAGGCAGCCATGTTGATGGGATTTTGTGGTTGCAGCTTCTAGGAGGTAACATTTCACAGTTAACTTTGTTTCTCTGCGTTTTACAAACAAGTTTTCCACCTCCCTTCTGCTATAATCCCTGAGCCTCAGGTGTGGGGATTGTGGTGTGGATATGATTTGGGAGCTGGGCACCACACAGCCACTGGTCCCTATGCATTTTGATCAGTTGTGGTTTTTTATAAAGGACTCTATGGAGATGCTGAGAGAAATTTCACAGGGCTGACGAAGGAATGCTGAGACTGGGAGAAATACTTAAGTATTCACCCAAGGAAGAACTCCAAATTGGATATCCAATGCCAAGTGGTCATCCCTGAAATCACATGTGTACATATAAGTAGCACTATGTTGATTGAGTAGGTTGTATTAGTATGTTCAGGCATGGAAATAGAGACCATGAATATGTGAGAGATCAAGGGGGTGACCTGTGTGGGAAGGCTGGAGGGAGGAAGGAGATGGAAAGGACATAATTGTATTTTAATTAAAAATGCTATTGAGCCACAGAGATACATGATGAACATTAAAATTTGATATTACTAAAAGTGGAAAAGAGCCTAAAAGGGCAGAATGCTATGCCTGTTTGGTTTCTGGGAAAGGCAGAATCCCCACAGCAAACTGACGAGTGTCAGCTCAGAGGGGAAGAAGAGCTGGACTCGGAACAGGTCCTTAGGGAGTGATGGTTACCCTCAGTGTTTGCTAAAGTCCAGGGAACTGCTGTTCACCGAGAGTAAACCTGACAAACCCTAAAAACCATTTAGGATGCTAAGGGAGCCTTGGATAGATGTGACAAATGAATTTAACTATTATAAATGTATAGATATACATTCAACTTTTAAATTCGAAGTAATTAAATGATATTAAATCATTCTTAATTTCTAATTTATTTGCACTGTATTAGAAAGTGTATATTGCATGTTTACTGTGTGTGTGTGTGTGAGTGTGTGAGTATGTGAGTGTGTGTGTGTTCCGGTATATGAATGCGAAGGTCAGATGGCCCCCTCGGTGCTCCCAGCCTTCTTCTTTTTTCTTTTTTTGAATCAGCATCTTTCTGTGTCTGGCGCTCTTATTTTTTTTCTCCAGCTAGACTGGAAACCAGAAAATTCCAGCAATCCTCCTATCTCCACCCATCTTGTAGCTGGCATGCAGGCATGCCTGGCCTGTTACGTGGGTGCTAGGCTCAGAACTTCAGTCCTTGGGCTGCGCACCAAGTGCTCTAGACCATGGGAGCTTCCCAGTATGCCCTTCCCTCCCCCATTTTTTTTTTTTTTTGAGGCAGAATCTTGTTCTATAGCCAAGGTTAGCCTTAAACTCAGGATCCTCCCACTACCAAGTTTTGGGATGGCAGGCATGTACCCCCACGGGTGGCTAGAGAGAGCTAAGTGGTGTTAGTCTGTATCATTGCTGAATCTACTTTATCCTTAGAGGAGTTGCATTGGGGCTTGCAGTGCTAGCTCAGTGTAGTTGTCCCGACCCGTGGGGCAGCAACCTAGAGCAAGAAGTCCAGGGAGGGAAGTGGGGACAAGAGACACGAGAGAATGACCACAAGACAGGATTCTGATCAAGTGGCAAATTTTATTTTATTTTTTTTCCAGGAAGCTTATAGAGTCAATAGAGTGGGGTAAAGGGGAGGGGGAGAAGAGGCCAAGAGCCTCTTAGTTTAAACAGGATGTCGAAAACTATAGAAGGAGGATGTTGGCAGGGTAAAAAGTTGATGGGTGGTGGGGAGAGGGAGGGTTGCCTAGGTGAGTGGTGGGGAGAGGCCCTGTGCTTGCTCTCCTCATCATCCAATCTTTCCCTTGAGTTTCAAGGCTTCGAATCCCAGGAGGGGCTTCTCAGCAAGGATGTAATTTATAATCTCCCCCTTACGATACCTCAGCACATAAAAACAAAATGCCACCTGTCTCTGTCTCCCCTCTTCTCCCCTTTGCAACTTCTCCACTCGCTAGAGGCAAGTTCCCTTTGGACAGGCAGAGGTGAGTGGTGGGGAGAGGGAGGGTTGCCTAGGTGAGTGGTCCTGTGGTTGGAAGAAAGGATTGACGTCTGGGTCATGTTGTTCCTTCTGGGTGCTCATGCTTCTAGAACCAAAAGACAGTTCTATAACCCTGTGGCTTGCCAAGTTTGGCCTAAAGGTTCATGCCAAGCTGTATGGCTCCCAACAGCTCAGTGGCCAGAAGTGTGCCTGCTGTTGGAGGATCCGAGTTCTGTTCCCGGTTTCCACACTGGGGGGCTCACAGCCCAGCTGCAGCACATCCCGCTCCTGCTCTGGCTTCTGAGGGCGCCTGCACTGGCACAGACACACGCGTCCACACAGACCCACATACATAGACACAATTAAAACCAACCTGAAGAGTTCGACTTCATCGCCATGTTGGAGCTGCTGCTTCTCCCTGCCCACTTACTAGTGTCTGAAGTATTTGAAGGGGTTGAGTAGGCTCAGATATTTTAAGGAATTCCATTTTTTATATATCTTTAGATAGTAATTATCTGTATTCCTAGTGAAGCCAAATTTTGACATTTTTCTTTTTTCAAAGATTTTCATATTATGTAAATGAGTGTCTTGCTTGCATGGCTGTGCCCCACCCATGTGTGCACAGTGCCCACAGAGGTGTCAGACCCACTGGGACTGGAGTTGCAAGCTGCTATGTGCATGCTGGGAACCAGCCCTGAGGTCTCTGCAAGAGCAGCCAGTGCTTTTCACCCCTGGCCCCCTTAGCATTTATCTTTGTCGGTTAGTAACTTAGCTCTGTCAACTTTCTTATGATTACTGCACCAAATGCAACTTTCCCGTCCCTTTACTCTTTGCCTTTTCTTGTCCTTGTGTCTTCTTACAGGGTGACCAAATTGTCATCCACTTCAAGACACTTTTTATAAGAGGAAAGGGCCAAGGTGAGTTCCTATGCCAGCCCAGAGGACATAAACAAGGTATGCTCCCAGTACACTGGGAAATGCTTATCACCCCTTTAAAACATGACATGTATTTGATTTTTTTTATTTTTTAAGTTATTAACATTTTAATTAACATGTAGTAATTACATGTGTTTATAGAGTACAGTATAGCACTTTAAAACATGTATGCAGAATGTAATGATCAGGTCAGCCATTAGCATATCCACTATCTCAGACGTAGCATTGCCTCTTAGCATTGGGAATATTCAAAATGCTATTAGCTGCTTTGAAATAGTCCATTGTTGTCCACCATAGTTATTGTGCTGTGCTAGAGAGCATTAGATGTTATTAATCTTTGATCCAACTGTAGCCCTACCCCTATTAACTATCATCTTCCACCCTTGCCCCTGGCTCTGCCCCTCCAAGGCTCTGGTATCCACTACTTAATTATTTCTTAGAGATCAACTTTGTCTTCCACACAAATGAGAACACAGGATAATTGTCTTCATGTATATGACTTCTTTCACTCAGCGGGGTGCCCACCTGCCTATCCATGTTTCTACAAGTGATGACATGTTGGTCTTTAAAGTCTGAATGATATTCTATTGTGCATATATAGATAGAAGAGAGACAGGTAAATTCCATCAAGTTAGGCTCATTGCTTCTGTGTCCTCCTAGTTCCCAGTTGGCAATGTGAATCTTTAGTCTACCCCAGCTCCTCATACACTGCGTCCAGGCTGGCTGTACTCTTCACTCTCCTCCAGCTGTGCATTTGCCCGTCTTCTCTAGTGGTGATTAAGCATCCTTCCTTGTCCCTGGGGTCCTAAGACTTCATTATAGTTGTAAGACCCCCGGAAGCTCAGGCCTCCAGAATCTTTTCCCAGGACTGCGGCCACCCCAATCATCATGAGGAGGCTGAAGCTTTAGTGAAAGGTAGACGTTTAGTGAAAGCTAGAGAGCAGCCGCGTCCCCCAGGCACAGGTGTTTTTAAAGGCAAAAACCACAAACTTAGGGAGGGGTGTGACCAGTCATGGGTTCCCAGGAGGCCCTTTGTCTTGAGGAGAGGGCTGGGAATCAGATGACCTCCTGACCCACCAGTTGTAAAACCTGCAGACCTCAGGATATGCTTATCTTGCTTGAGCAAATGGTAGCTATCTCTTTGTTTCACAGGGACCCTTAATTGTTAATGATTGACACATTGGCCAGTGGGGCAATCTGTTTCCTTCATGAGCCCCTTGGGGAGGTTGGCCATCTGGGAATTCTTGGTACCCAGTTATCTTATGGCCTTGTAAGGGAGTAATTGCTGATGGCTGGTAAATTCCAGGCACTAAGTCATAGTAGCAGCCTTGGTCAGTTTCTGTGCTAAATTTAAGTCTTCCATAGTGTGTCTAGCTGCTGCTGTGTTTAAGAGAAGCATTGGGTTTCCTGAATGCTTTGGTTTATGGTTTTCTAGTTGGAGAAAAATGTTTCTATTTGTGGCCCTTTCTGTTTCTCTGTAGACTTTGTGTTTAGACCCATCCTAACTTCCACCTACCAAATCCTTTTCCCTCGCCACATGCTAGCTATACATGCCAGCTCACTAACTCTCAGGGTTAACTTTCCCCTTTAGTATTTTTATTTCAAACACCTTTTGGCCTGTCTTATGCTCAGACACTCATCATCTGGCCTGTGAAGTGTCTGGTCATCTCATCGTGGCTTGTCTTCTCAGGCCACAGTCTTTGTTTGCCATTGGTCTTTGTGAATCTTGCAGCCTCATCTTGCAGAATGTTTCCACAGAAAAAGTAGCTGAAGCCTTTCCAAACCATAGCCTCTTCAGTGCTGCTGAAGAATTTTGGCTGTAAACACGGGGTTAGGCTTAGTTTCTGCTCCTTACTCCATCCCAAGGTAGTGTCCTGAGTATTGCTCCCACCCCTCCCTGCCCTCACCTGCTGTACCACTTTGTCTCCATGTTCCTGTCAGCCTCCCCCGCTTTGGTGTTCTATATCCCAGCCTGGCTCCAAGCCATTCCTCTTGGTTCCCAGGCCTTTGCCGATCCTGATTCGGGTGTTTATTTTACGTCATTACATATTTATGTATTTGAAGGAGGGAATCCCTGACGTTATCTGCTACCTTGGACAGTCTAGTGATGGTTCAGGTGTGTGAGCAATTTGTTGTGAGGCAGCTGTCGGAGAGCTCATGGCATTCTCAAGGAGAACATTCTCTAGAACACTCAACATGTCCATTGCACTAAACGTGGGGTGGTTGAGCCGGCAGGAATGCATTACACAGACTGAGAGCCTTTGGAAGGAGAGGAAGGGACCATGTACTCACTGTCCCTTGGCTCCCATCCTGGGGTCTGATGACAGGAAACAGTGACAGGGGACTGACGGCATCCTTTCTTGAGCAGATGGAAGATCACCATTCCAGGCCAGCATTCGGATACCAGAATGCCAGGACCGCAAACCGGAATGAGGTCTCCTTCCCCTCCCATTCCTGGTCCTTGGAGATGTTGCTACGCAGACTGAAGGCCATCGATGCCAAGAGGGAAGACAAGCTGGCCAGTGTTCTGAGCGCCGTGGGGGAGTTTGGCGCCTTCCAGTGGAGGCTGGTGGTCCTCACGTTCATCCCCAGCATGCTGTCATCCTACTTCTTGCTCTCTGATCACTTCATGCTCACAGCCCAGAGGCCTTACTGTAACACCAGCTGGATCCTGGCAGTGGGCCCCAATCTCTCCTTGGATGAACAGCTGAACTTGACTCTGCCCCGAGCACCCAATGGCAGCTTCCTGACATGCCTCATGTACATACCTGTGCCGTGGGATCTAGATTCCATCATCCATTTTGGTCTCAATTATACAGAAACTTGCAAATTTGGGTGGATCTACCCTTATGCTAAGACACGCTCTCTGATCAACGAGGTATGCTTTTGTCTTGTGTTGTGTTGACTATGGCTACCCAGGAGAGGTGGCACACTCTGCAGAGTTTCACCAGAGAAGGAAGGTGGGGTGCCGCCCCCCATCCCTGGTCCCTGCGTTTCTTAGCCAGGAATCCAGAATGCATCTTGGCTTAGAGACAGGCTTGCCAACTGTCCAGAGAATTGCTTCTCGGGTTGTGGCCCTTAACTTCCGGTCACGGGAAACCCCTTGGGCACTTTGGGATGGGGCACAGGTAGCTGTGTGTAGGGTGTCTTTATTCTGTTCCTCTGTCTTCTTTCCAACATCTGTCAGTCCTTGGATCCAAGCCTGGGTTGAAGCAGTAGAGTACAGAGCAAGGGAGATGGGTCAGAAGACAACCAACAGACTGCACAGAAGCTAGAGAAGGAAAAGAAAAATCTTGGGTTGGGCTTTTCTCACAGGGCTTCACACCCTGAGTTGAGGCTTGGGCCCTTTCAGCACAGAGCTGTCCATGGGAAGGAAACTTGGAGCCCAGGACCAGTATTTGTGCCCAGGCTTAATAAGTCCCACCAATCCCCTTTCTTGCCCTGTGTCTTCACTTCTTCTCTCCAGTGTGAGCTACAGGGTCTACCAGGTGCTGGGCAGATAGGAAGGGCCCAGGGGTAGCAGAGTTACATAGAACTACCTGTCCCTTTCCCTGGGTGCTGTCTGCCTAAGGCAGCCATTCTCAACCTGTGGGTCACAACCCCTTTAGAGGTCAAACAACCCTTTCACGGGAGTTGCAGTTTTAGGAAGGTTGAGAACCATTGACCTAAGGGTTTCCCTCTGGGCTGAGCTCAGTCTGTGTTCCCGAAAGGATAGGTCTGTGTGAGGGCTGTGACCAGTGCCTTTGTCTCTCCTACAGTTTGACCTGGTGTGTGGCAATGAACCAAACATGGAGAACATGCAGACCGTGTTCCTCGCGGGCATCTTGACGGGGTCTCTCCTCTTTGGGTTCTTAAGCGACAAGTGAGTCTCCGCCACTGATCTCTGGGATGCTCTGCCAGGGGATGGCACAGCCCACCGGACTCTGAGTCTCAATCTGGGGAAGACAAAGCCCTGTGGTAACACAGAGCCTGGCTGGGAAGTGTGACCCTCTGTGACTTCTCCTCCTTACATCCACAGGATGGGCCGCTATCCAACCATCCTGGTGTCACTGCTGGGGCTCCTCGTCTTTGGCTTTGGGGCTGCCTTTGTGAAAAGCTTTTACCAGTACCTGTTCTTCCGCTTTGGTATGGCCCAGGTAGCCGTGGGCTATGCCATCAGCAGTGTGTCATTAGGTGACTGACTCTCAAGGGGGAAGCTGGGGTGGAGAGGGATGCAGCTCAAGAGAGGGCAGGAGGCAGATCTATCTGGGAGGGACGGGCCAACAAGAGCTTACGGGGAGACAACAGGCCTCAGGGAAACCCAGTGGAGAAGGAGTAATAGGCTCCACTCTTGGCTGCCCAGAGGTGGGAGAGAGTCAGAAGGGAGGGCTCTCGACTCTCATAGAATTCCCTTGTACCCCTCATGCTCCTTGTGTATCTTGCACCTTGAGAATCAAGGGAGCTGCTAAGCCCTTGTATGTGTTGTTTATTTCATCCCTAGCCTTAGAGTTAGCCAACTTGTTCAGGACCACGCAGCAGGAAGGAGCTGGGGTCTACGCAGGCCTGTGTGATGCTAACACCTCCAGTGTGGTTACACCCATACTTAGACTCAAATGCCCGAAGTCCCTCATTTTCTAGGGGCTCTCTGGCCCCTCTTCTCATTGGGAACATGCCAGAGCATGGCCAAAGGGAACTAACTCTCTACAGAGCCTTAGCCCAAGGAGACCAAAGCACTAATATACTCTAAGCAAGTGGCTCCTTGTCTCAGCATGCGCAAGACCTCATGAGATGCCCTGAGCAAGTTAGGCAGAAGTTTTAGAGGGGGTGGCTGGGGGCAGAAGAAATGGAAGGGCGTGTGTAGGTCTGAGGAGGTTCATAAAGGCACTGGGGGACATGGGGACATTCTAACTCTGAGAGGTATCTGAAAATATGGATCAGACAGAAGAGATTTTGTCTGGTCTGAACTGTCCAGGGCTGGTGGGCATGCCATCCAGCCGCATGGAAGACTGAACTGAGCCCGGTGTTGTCCTCGTGTTCTCTGCACAGTCATGGAGTGGCTGGTGGGTGATCACCGGGCCCATGCCGTGGTTCTGGAGCACTGCTTCATTTCTGTGGGCATCATGCTCCTGTCGGGGTGCGCCTACAAAATCTTCCACTGGCGGCTGCTGTTCCTGATGGGCGGTGTGCCCATGTTACCTCTCATCTCCAACATCTGGTAAGCAAGCCCGTGCAAGGGCAGACACAGGATGGGGCTCCCAGGTGGAAATGGAGGGGGCAAGAAGTGTGTGGGACATGTATGATGACTGAGAAGGAGCCAAAGGCCTTCACCACCCTCAGAGAAGAGCCTGAAGGAAATGCCACTGGGGTATGAATCAGAAAAGCAGGGGGAGTGACAGAGGTCCAAAGGCAGGCAAGGGTCGGGGTGAAGAGGTAAGACTGACAAACGTGGGATGGCCTCCCGTCACCTTCTTGAGGTGACCTCACTGGAGAAGGGCCGGAAGCACAGCACAGGGGATGGAGGGGATGAGCAAATGGAGGCCCCCCAAAAATAACCCCTCAGGGGAAAAGGAAAAGAGACTTTGGTCAGCTGAGAATTGTTCAAGCTCTTTGCTGTTGTTAAATGTGGGGTACTACAGACAGGAATCTGAGGGGTGGGGCTGTGAAGGTACCACTCGTAGCGAAGCTGGCAGGAACAAGGAGGGGACAACAGTGTGCTGGCTCTGTCTGAGGAGAGGGGAGTCGAGGCTGAGAAGGAGCTATGAGACTAAAAATGAGCTAAAAATCTCCACAACTCTGATGGGCATCAGGAAGTAGAATCGAGGCTTCAGGCGGTGGAGATAACATAGGAAACCTGGGTGAGCTGGGACCTCGGATGTGACCCCAGAGCTCCGGACTGTAGTTGCCTGCACCATCCATAAGTATAAAAGACAAGGCGATGAGTTACAGCAGGGGCCATGAAAGTAGCTTGGGACCTTTTGTATGGCTCAGATGGGACAGGTATCCTGGAACTCGGGAGTCACAGGATAATGAGTGTTACACAGCTCAGTTGGAAAGGTATCCTGGAGCTCCAGAGCCAAGGAAAACCACAGGTCACAGTAAGCGCAGCCCCTCAAAGCCCTGTTTCAAGGGGGGCTTCCCCAGTGTATAGCTCTGCTCCAGCAGAAAAGGGCTTCGCTTGCGAAGTTGTTACAGTTCGGCTCCAGTCCCCCGAGTGTAACAACTCTGCTCTGTCAGGGAAAGTTTCCCCTGACAGAAGTGTTACAACGTTGCTTGCTTTGTTCGACTGCCCCTCCGCCCCCCACTCCGCCTTCACTCAAAGCTCCTTCAGGGATTTTTCTCTCTCCTTTCCTGGACACAGGGTTTACATAGTTTTTCCAGGGGGCGGGGATTGGCCCAATTTGAATCCCTGAACTGATTGGCTAGCTGTCCTGTTCAGGGATTGGTTAGTTTTCTCCATGGGCTTTAGGGCCAGCTTGGGCTCTAGTTTCAGGGCCAAAGTGTGTTTCTTTCACTGTTCCTTTTTAGCCTTTTGGCTCTAGTTTTAGGGCCAGGGTGTATTACTTTCACTGGCTCTGATTCTAGGGACAAAGTGTGTTTCTTTGGCACTGGTTTCAGAGTCCCCACCCCTAGGGTCTGTTATTCTTTTGCTTAAATTAGAAATTTGAGAGGTGGACATGGATATAGAGAGCACATTAACCAGTTTATTATAGGGTGGGAGAGAGAGAGAGAGAGAGAGAGAGAGAGAGAGAGAGAGAGAGAGAGAGAGAGAGAGAGAGACAGAGAGGAGAGACAGAGAGGAGAGACAGAGAAGAGAAGAGAGGAGAGACAGAGAGGAGAGAGGCGAAGAACGGAGCAGGGCAGAGAGTAAGAGAGGAGAGAGAGAGAGAGAGAGAGAGAGAGAGAGAGAGAGAGAGAGAGAGAGAGAGAGGTTGACAGCCGGAAAGAGATGGAGAGAGGAGAATAATGCTGCAGGTTTAAAAGGGGAAGCTCACACACGTGCACTGAGTCCCCTGTGCAGCCCTATAATGAGTGACGTAGCCATGATGTGGCCTAGGTATCTGTCTGAACCCTTCAGTGTCCAACCAGCACCTGAATCTTGACCCCCAGTGTCTGACCTGCAGCTGGACCCCACCCCCAGTGTCTGACCTGCAGCTGGCCTCATAGGAGTCTAAGAATCTACACTAACATTTCCAGTGGTGACTGGCTCACTGGCCACACTGTGGGACACACTCTATTTAGTTGTTTCCTCCAAGGATCCCAAGGCCAAGTCTAGCTGTGACACTCTCCGTCAAGTCTGGAGGCTGGAATTCTTGCCTTTTTAAAATTACTTTTCTTGAGATTATAATATAATTACATCATTTCCCCTTCCCTTTGCTGCCTTCTTGTCCCCGTTTGAAGAACTTCCTCTCGGTCCCCAGGTCCTTCACTTCCTCGGCCTTCTTTGTGCTGTGAGAACTTGAGTCCAGGACCCTCTGAGCTAGGGCTGCCTCCCACATTTCTCTAAACACACTGCACAGCACGAGGTCTGGAGTCCTCTGGGAGACAGGTCTCTGAGCCATGATGGAAAGATCAGTCCACTGTGGGCAGCAGCATTCCCTGGCCTGGGACCCAGACTGTATCAAAAGGAAAAAGTACAAACATGACATGACCAGGAGCCTCAAGTTCCTGCCATGGTAGACCCTCCTACTGTGAGACCCTCTTCCTTAAGTTGCTTTACTGGACATTGTACCATAGCAACGAGAAAAGCCCTGAGATTGAATGGCACTGTGCAATCTAACTGCCTTTGTAACCTTGGGATGGGTCTTGTAACTTTATAAGTTCCCGGAGGGGTCTTCCAAGAAAGAATGTTTTGTTTCAACTTGGAAGACATGGCAACAACAGTGAGGGTGGTTGTATTCATTACAATTCCCATTCCTGTGGCAAAATCCTTGCCAAAACAATGGAAGGAAGGAAGGAAGGAAGGAAGGAAGGAAGGAAGGAAGGAAGGAAGGATTGGTTTTGGTTGACAGCTACAGGGTACAATTCATCAGGACATGCTAAGGCCGCTGGCATGTTGCATCCAAGTCAGTCCGTGTGTGTGTGTGTGGGGGGGAAAGGCTTGTCTTCAGCTCACCTTTCCCTTTTTATTCAGTTCAGGAACCAGACCCATGGGACAGTGCCCACATCTAGGGTGGGTATTGCCAGCTCAATTAACCTAATGTAGAAATCCCTTTACATACACACACACACACACACACACACACACACACACACACACACACACACACACACGGGGTTATCTCCTAGGTGAACAGGTGATGTTAACTACCACAGGGGATGCAAGCATTTAGAGCTTAGTACCTTCTGAGTTAGAGGTACTCCATCTATGTCCCCCTCTTTTAGAGAACCTGTTTTTTGTTTTTAAGTTTTATTTTACGTGTGTGAGTGTTTTGTCTGCATGTCTGGGCACCACTTGCCTGCCTGGTGCACACAGGAGGCCACCCTTGTTCTAAGAGAAGATGTTAGCAGCCCATGACCATAAACCTAGTTATCTGCTACATATTATGTTTATTTTGTTGCCACCACTGTGGGCCAAGCTCTGCTGTAGGTCACTGCAGCCGCTTGGCTTCATGACCCTGGCTGTAAAGCACTACGTACTCTCCAACTTGCCCACTCTTCTGCGGTGTTCCCAGAGCCTTGGGGAGGCTTTTGAATGTATATATTCCTTCACTTGAGCCCGAGGATTGGCCCACATAAGCTACAGCCAGTGTAGGCTGTAGCAACAGACACTTATTCTCAGTCATTTGACTGAGTCTCTGCAGTAACAACCACCCAATGTAGAAAGAAATTCTCCTTCAGCTGTGGCATTCAGCAGCAGCGCAGTCATAAATGCCTACAGAACAATTTGGCAGGCATGTTGTATTGGCTTAACAAAGCGGTAGTGGTAAGGTCCCCATTGGAGCTTACCACTTCCCGAGCCACAAGTTTCTGTCTGATTACTGTAACCAAACATGGGTCCCCTCCTTCAGACTGAGCATTAAGTCCAACATGGAGGTGGTTGGTTGCATCTGTGACTGCTGTGCCCCTCTTATGCCAGAGCCACGCTGATAAACAGCTTAGTACTGAGCAAGCGGATTGGTGATGGCAGTTCTCTCCCAGGAGCCTGCATAATGCCCTCAAAAACTATGATCACTCACCAGTAAGGAGGAAGCTCACAGCTCAGACTTAGCTCAATTTGTTTTCCTGACACCAGAGCATGCGGTATCTTTGGCGTTAGGGAGTAAGCATCCTGTTTTGGCAGGCAACTGTGGCAGTAGCAACAGCCTGTATGGTTTAGGAGGCTTCAGAAACCTCCCTGGGCAGAGCAGTGGCCTAGCTCTGTAATGTAAGGTTTGAGCTATCTGACAGAGATATCTCCTGTCACTCCCACCCTGTGCTTGCTCTCCTCATCATCCAATCTTTCCCTTGAGTTTCAAGGCTTCGAATCCCAGGAGGGGCTTCTCAGCAAGGATGTAATTTATAATCTCCCCCTTACGATACCTCAGCACATAAAAACAAAATGCCACCTGTCTCTGTCTCCCCTCTTCTCCCCTTTGCAACTTCTCCACTCGCTAGAGGCAAGTTCCCTTTGGACAGGCAGCTTCGCTTCTGTTGCATGTCCTGCAACCCATCTCAGCTCTGTGATGGGGGAGGTCCTTCTGTGTATATGATTCTTATTGGTTGATAAAGTACCGTTGGCCAATAGGGAAACAAGATAGGTGGGACTCGGAGTCAAGGAGGATTCTGGGAAATGTAGGAGAAAGCACAGAGTCACCATGTGAGCCCAGGAAGACAGGATGCTTCCACTGGCGTCCCATAAGATAAGTCTTATAAATATATAGATTTATGATAATTAGGCCAGCAGATCAGAAATTCTAGTCATTGGGCAAGCAGCATTTGTACCTAATATAAGTCTCTGTGTGTTACTTGGGACCTTAACGTGGTGGCAGGCAGAACTTGGGTGGCCCCCGCAGAAAGCGCCCACGTGGCTGCAGGGCTCGGGTGGCTTTGGAGTAAAGACTTACTGTAACAGAATGGTGTCAGAAGCAGGGATCTGGCCACTGCAGCCCGCCCTGTGGAGCTGCTGTGTGGCCTTGGAGCAGCTTCCATGTGCTCGAACTGTCCCGTGTTCTTGGGGGTTGGACTCGGCACTCCCGAGATGGCCTGCAGCCCTTGAGAGTTCTAGGGGTTAGGATTCAGAGTTCTCGCCGCCGAGAGCAGCTTTCTTGCAACCCTCATAATTAAGGTCTTGCTACGTCACTGGCACGCCCACACCTGTGCCAGCCCCTGATAGGGCATGGCTAACATTTCCCCCACAGCTCTGTGCCACTTCCAGGGGCCACACATATTTTCTAGTCCACTGGCCTTTGGGGAGACACCCTGAAACCACGTCTGTCAAGGAAGGAATGCCAGCACACACCACATGGAACAAGATGGCTGTCCCAGGATTTCCTCCAGGGATGCCCCCCCCCCCCATGGGTCGTCTTTGCTGCTGTTTGTAAAAACAAATATTGGATGTAGGGGTGTGTGTGTGTGTGTGTGTGTGTGTGTGTGTGTGTGTGTGTGTGTGGCTATGGTGCACATGTCTGCAGGAAACAGACAAAAGTTGTCAGTTCCCCGGGGCTGAAGTTACAGGCTATTGTGAGCCACCTGACACTGCTGCTGGAAAGTGATCTTAAGTCCTCTGCAAAAGCCGCATGCACCTTTAACCATGGACCCATCTCCATAGCCCTCTACTGTTCAGTTCTTATTTGTTTGCTTGTTTTTTTCCTTTTATTGAAGATTGACTTTTTTTTCTCACATAATATATCTGCTTTTTTTTTTCTTTTAACCTGAGTCTTGCTTTGTAGTCTTGGCTAGCCTACTATTACTCTTATGTAGTCCAGGCTAGCCCAAACAAATTGCAATATTCCTTCATCTCAGTCTCCCAAATGCTGGGTTTATAGGTGTATGCCACCATGCCCACCTCTCATTGTTACTGTTAAGTCCCTGTTGTGCAAGCATCAATTATTGTGTACTCTTTCTAGAGAGATGTAAAAAACACATTTAATCACCCCTAGTAATGAAAAGACCAGCAGACCAAAGAAAGGTTTATCAAGTCCAGTTTGGCAAATTCATGAGCTTATTGTCATTCCTTGCTGCACACGGGCAGCCCACAGACAGGTGTATCACCAAGTACACCACCCTTAGTCAGGTTTTTACCTTCTGTATACTTCAGCATTTCTAAGACCCTGCTACTACACAGCAGTGGGTAGAAGGGAAAACACTAGAACGTTCAACAGCCATATTACCACCTTCAGAGCAGAGTTAGCTGTTGTAGTGTTAGTCCTTTTCATTTTGTTGCCACAACCCTGGCCCAAGGAATGCTTGCTGTAGGTCACCACAGCCATTCTGCTTCATGGCAGTGGTGGCCATGCCAAGCCTGAGGGCAAAAGCTACACTATAGCTCTCAGAGAGAGGGCAGGCATGAAGGATGAAACTCAGGTGTGTCCTTGAACCTAAGAGCTGAGAGGTGATCGGGGTAGTAAGAGACCACAGGGTAAAGGGATCAGGGGCTGGGTACTTCCACTGTGCATCAGTGGGGGTTGTGGAGGCTAATGTAAGAAGGGCTGGCTGCCATAAAGGAGCAGAAGGCATCTTGAGGTTGGTGGTGGCCTTAAAGGTTCCTTGGTCACACACTGTTACAGATGGCCACAGCTGAGACATCTCAGCTGGAGGGCCACTGGGCTTTGGGCCACCCTGGAATTCTGAAGTAAGAGAGAGGTGGGCCACACAGGGTCCTCCGAGAATCCCCACGGTGGCTGATGGTGAAAGGGAAGGTGCAAGAGGCCAGGAAGGTGCTGTGCTATGCAGCAGAGGTGAACAAGAAGACCATACCTTTCAATCTACTCAATGAGGTAAGAGGCTTCGGGCCAGGAGTGAGGCCAGGGCTGGAGACCATGGGAAGGCCTCTTCCCTCACCGTTTCACGGGGCCTTAGTCTACTGCTTCTGAGTGACGACAACAAAGCTAAGCCCTGCCTGCCAAGGCTAGAAAGTGGCTAGCACCGTGGGAGGGGCAGGTCTTACCTGGTGTGTGTGGACGGAGGGCAAGCTGGGGCCCCTCTGCCTTTGGCTGGTCTTGCTGTCTTGTAGCTGCAGCTGCAGGGAAAGAAGGTTAATAAAGCCTCCATCCTGGACTTCTACACCAATCAGCACCTTTTCAAGGTGGTCTTATCCATGGCCTGCGTGTGGTGAGTGTCCAGGGTGAGCTGCAAACTGAGGGGCGGCATGGAGGTTGGCCAGGCCTAGGGTCATGTCTCTGTCTCTATGTCGTTCCTACAGCACACCTCTCTGCCTCTCTCTGTCCTGTTCCTCCTGACACTCGATATTCCTTCCCTCCTTTTCTTCCTCTTCCCGCCCCTCCCCCCTCCTCTTCCCTTTTTCCTTTCTCTTCTCCCCCTCCTCCTCCTCCTCTCTCTCTCCCTTGCTATCTTACTGTTTTGTTCCAGGTATACCGTCAGTTACATCTATTTAACACTGAGCCTCAAGATGAAGGATTTGGGGATAGACAACTACTTCAGACAAGTGATCCCAGGCATTATGGAAGTGCCAGCCCGGCTGAGTTGCGTTGTTCTCCTGGAGTACTTTGGAAGGAAGTGTAGTCTCTACCTGAGCCTCACCCTAGCTACCGTCTTCTGTTTGTTTCTCCTTTTCCTCCCTCAAGGTACAACATGCCAGGAAGGCTGCCTCCAGACCTCTCACTTCTTCAAGTTCTCCCTAGTTTCTCTTATCTTGGCTGGCCAGCTAAGCACACACAAGTTGACTTCCTGCATGTATCATTTGCCCTCCCCGAGGAAGCCCCAGCCCCCAAGACAGCATGTACCCACATTCAGAGGCCCCAGAGACAAGCTCAGGTTATCCAAATAAGTTATCCTTAAGTGTGAGGGCAGGTAATCTCTGTGACCCCATTCCAGCCCCCACCAGAAGCATATCTACTGAGTGAGAAAAGACGGTGGCAAAAATCTTCTTTTAGCTAACCCCGCCCCGTGTTTGCAGCCTTTGATTGATGGCTAGGATGATCTAATTGAACACTGGTGATTGCTGTATTGGACCCATGCGATAGTCTTTCTCAGGGGCTCACTGCCTGGCCTCTGGTGCTCAGTATTATCTCCAGCATTTCAAAGATCCCTGGGCAGTCACCACGGCTCAGTCTGTGGGCTGGAGTGCATAGAGCTGTGGTGCCCCACCAATGGCCAGTGCCCACTAGGGGGGCTGCAATGCATGTTTTCCTAAAGAGCCCCCTCTGTCTCTGAGAACGCCTCCCAGCATCCCCCCAGATGTCAGCAGATACTGATTAGTTACAACAAAATGAAACATTTTTAGGTTTCTACAGCCTACTTTATTGTTAGTGACACTATTGTTGCTGTTAAGCCAAGCACTGAATCCAGCCAGCAGATTTACAGATCTCATGTGTGGGCAAGAACTAGGGATAGGATTCTGGAGATAGGAGTCTGGGGGTTGGAGACGTGGCTCAGTTGGTGAAGTGCTTGCTGCATGGACATAAATGGCTGACTTTGAATACCCTGCACTCGTGTCAAGAGCCGCAGGACAGCGCTGCCACACTGGGGTCTTGGGGAGAAAGAGATGGCAGGATCTCGGGTTTGCTGTCCAGCCAATTCTGCCGAATCAGAACGTTACAGGTTCACTGAGAGACCCTATCCCCCTAAATAGGGTTTGGCCTGCCCCTACCTCTGTCCAACTCTCCCCCTGTAGTAACTTCAGGACTGGCTGGGCCCAAGCATATCAGCCCTTCCTGTGCTGAATGTCTGAGTTTGCTGGCTAGGTGACCAAGTGGTAGTGTGGGCCATTCAGCTGCATTTGGGAAGAGACCGAGAGAAGGCTGGAGGGCTCCAAAGGGAGGGTGGCCCAAGACTCAGGGCCACGCTGTCTTCACTCAGAGCTGAGGTCAACAATAATCTTGATGATTGTGCTCGGAGAGTTTAGCCTGGCTGCCACTGTGACTGTGTTCTTCATCTACACCGCTGAGCTCCTTCCCACCGTCCTCAGGTATGGAGTGTTCCGGGCTGAGGGGGGCAGGGGCATGGGACAGTAACAAGCACGTGTCAGGAAACAATCACTTGTGTTAAATGTAGTTCGAATGGATTGGCTCACCCAGCTATCATCAGAAAACAAAACCCGAAAGATATCTGTCATTGACCTCCGTTGAGTTGACAAAATCAAAGACATAAAGAGCCCTTGTTCTAAGTTGTAGAGCAGGTAGTGGGGCTGCAGTTTGTGCTAAAGGTGTCTTAGTTTCTTTTCTGTCACCATGACAAACGTAACTTAAGGAAAGGGAGTTTATTCTGGCTCTCAGTTCACAGCAACAGATCACTATGGTGGGGCAGGCAAGTAACTCAGTGCACGACAGCACAGCCAGGAAGATCCCTACACACATGCACTGTTTACTCCCCATGCACGCATGCACTGTTTACTCCCCACGCACGCATGCACTGTTTACTCCCCGAGCACGCATGCACTGTTTACTCCCCACGCATGCATGCACTGTTTACTCCCCGAGCACGCATGCACTGTTTACTCCCCGAGCATGCATGCACTGTTTACTCCCCGAGCATGCATGCACTGTTTACTCCCCATGCACGCATGCACTGTTTACTCCCCATGCACGCATGCACTGTTTACCCCCCATGCACGCATGCACTGTTTACTCCCCATGCAAGCATGCACTCTTTACTCCCCAAGCATGCATGCACTGTTTACTCCCCGAGCATGCATGCACTGTTTACTCCCCGAGCATGCATGCACTGTTTACTCCCCATGCACGCATGCACTGTTTACTCCCCAAGCACGCATGCACTGTTTACTCCCCGAGCACGCATGCACTGTTTACTCCCCGAGCACGCATGCACTGTTTACTCCCCATGCAAGCATGCACTCTTTACTCCCTTTCTCCACTTGCACAGTACAGGGTCCCTGCCAAGGGGACAGTGCCACCTATAGTGGGTGAGTCTTCCCATCTCAGTTAACTTGATCCCTACAATCATGCTCAGAGGCCAGTCTCCCATCTGATTCTAGACTTTGTCAGATTGACAAAGAATAACGAACATACATAGGATCTGCCTCCAGCCCCTGCCTGGCACCTTGTCCTCATGTGTTTTCTATCACTGTGATAGATCCAGGACCCCCGGCAGTTTGGGGATGGAAGGCTTTGTCTCACCCCACAGCATACCTTCATGAAGGGAACTCAGGAGAGGCACCTGGGACAGGAACTAAATCAGAAGCCATGGTGGAGTGCTGCTTCCTGGCTTGTTCCTCAAGGACTGTTCAGTTTTCTTTCTTACACACCCCAGGACCACCTTCCCAGGGGTGACACTGCTCACAGTGAGCTGGTGCCTCCCACATAAGTCAAGGAAATGACCCCACCCACTTGCCTGTATTCCAATCTGTCTCGGGCATTTGCTCAACTGAGGCTCTCTCTTCCCAAATGACTCTAGGTGTGTCAAGTTGACCAGCCCACACCAGATGTCTGGGATATGTTTGGGTCACCCCGAGGCTGGAGCTCCTGTTAAGCCCTGGGCTTTAGCCCTTCCTGATATGATCATATGCCGTTACAATGTATACACAATTAGTAACTCTCACTCTCAATATCCAAGGAGGAGGCCCAGGAGAAATAAACTACCTTTCTTAAGTCATTGAGGAACTAGGCTCTCCAAGGTCACACACTGGGCTGGAGAGGGTAAAGAGCAGAGTATACGGTCTTAGGTGGCATCTCCCTTTCACTGTTCCCCATCCTCTGAGCCTAAAAAGTCTTGTAACCCAGCTCTGAACTCACTTTCAGGTCTACAGGTCTGGGCATGGTGTCTCTCGCCTGGGCGGCTGGAGCCATCACAGCTCTAGCAGTCTTCAACCAGGTCAAAACACAACTGCCCATCTTCTTCTGCTGCCTGTCTTGCGTTGTGGCCTTGTGCTTTGCCTCCTTGGTGCCAGAAACAGGAGACCACCCTCTCCGTGATAGCATCGAGTACAGTCCAAGGTAGATGAGCAGGGTCCCCTTGTCTCAGGTCTGGGCACTGAAGAGTATGCAGACACTGTCCATCTCAATAACAAGAGGGCCTGTGGCATGAAGCTCTCCCTGTTCAAAGCAGCATCCCACATCTTCTGGATATGGTCACTTGCCTGGGTTCGGCTCAAATTCTCCCTCTGTTGGGCTTTCTTTGCCCATGCTTCCTCTCTATGCCCCACCCCATATGCCTATCCAGATTGGGGCATTGTCCTTGGAGATGAGGAAACTAAGGTGAGGTAAATTCACTCCATGTTAGGACCTCTTCTCTTAAAAGTTTTATGAGAAGATTAAACCCACATTGTAAAAGGTCCAGCATGTGGCAGGTATTCAGTGAAAGCCAGTGACAAACATGCTAAGACATACTCCAGAATTACAGGAAAGAGAGGGGTCTAGTTGGGGTTGGGAGATGGAGTCAGCCTGATCTGAAGAGACTGTGCTTAGCTGAGGACCTAGATGAATGAGAAAACCCATCTCTCTCAGAAGAGGTCCTGACTAATAATGTCTCATGATTTTTCTCAGCACCCAAAAAGATTCTACTGAATCCAAGAGGAAAAACCAGGACATTGCTTCAATGGTAATAGATGAGGAGTCAATGTCTGATGTTGTGAATGATGAAGTGACAAAAAATACCATTCTCAATGCCCTGCCTCTAAAATCAGAAGCAGGCAGGTTCTTCAACACAGCCTTGGAGAAACTCACCAACAAAGAAGTACTCAGTCTAGATCCCTGAGGACCAGGTTCCCCAGAACATTTTGGATTTGAGTTTGCTTGCTGAGTGGAGCAGCCATGGATTTAAGGCCTCGAATTCTAGACCTAGCCTTGCATGTGGACAGTCTGTCCTTCTCCAAGGCCAGTCCTCAGGATCCAAAAGTAGCCCCTTCTGGAGGAGGAGCTAAGTTGTGATTCATTCCAATAAAATGCCATGTTGGTCTTAAGACGGTTAGGTCAAGGTTGGCTGTGTCATGAAAACCAAGAGGCTGTGGCCTAGACAGGCATGGGGTGGCGCTTACATAGGCAACCAAGGCTTTTGGGGATCTTTGGCTAAGTCTTCGGGGACAGCAAATAATTCTCTGGATGGAGTGGGTGTGAGGTGGGCAATATCTCTGAGGTCCAGAGACAGAAAAAGGGTCCAATCATACCTCCTAGCCCAGCCATCGGCTCAAGCCCTGACCAAGGACAGGATTCATCAAGGTGTGGGTGGGATTCGAAAGCTTAGCAAGAATATCTCTCATTGCTTAGTGCGTTCTCACTCTAATCCCTTGACATTCCGAATAAGCATAACTTTAAAGATGACTCATCTTAGGCTTTATCCTGAGAGATGCCTCCCTGATGGCACCAGTGAAGCTGACCTCTGACCACCACCACCCCAAGAAAAGGCCCTTGTGACATTTCCTGTTAAATGTCAACTTGACACAATCTAGAATCACCTGGGATCATGCCTACAGGAGAGTATCTTGATCAGGTAAATTGCAGTGGGAACACCTGCCTGCTGTCAATGGTACTGTTCCTTGAGCTGGGTCCTGAAATGCATGAACGGAGGAAAGTCAGCTGAGACGCAACCAGTGTGCATCCATCCCCTTCTGCTTCTGGACTGGGGGCGTCATGGGATAATCTGTCTCAAGGTCTCCACTGTGGTAAACTGTAACCGAAAACTCTGAAACTGTGAGCTGAGACAAACCCTGTCTCCCTTAAGTCGCTGTATTTTATCACAGAGAATGGAAAGTAACTGTCCTAATTAGTCGGCTTGACATAGTCTGGAGCTACCCGAGAAGAAAACCTTCGTCAGGGAATTGTTTAGATGAGATTGGCCTGTGGGCATGTTTGTGAGGACTGTCTTGATTATGAATTGAAGCATGAGGGCCCAGTCTACTATGGGTGATGTCATTCCTAGGCCCCAGGTTGTATAAAGCTAAGCTTGAGCAGTGAGTGAGCCAGGAAAGTGTTCCTTCCTGAGTCTCTGCTTAGACTTTCCTCAATGATGGATTGTGACCTAGAAGCATAAGCCAAATAAATCCCTTCATTCACAAGTTGCTTCTGGTTGAAAACTTTAATCAAAGCAACAGAAAGGGAACTAGAGAAGTAACTAGTACAGCACCCATCCTACAGTCCTCAGAGCCCACTGTCTCCCAAGGTGAGCCTGCCACTGTCAGCTAACATGACTCCTCCAAGTAGGGCAGTCTTCACTCAGTGGACTGAGAAATCCCTGGTTTCAAGCCCTGATATCACTTCTTTCCCTCTTCAGGCTGTCCTCCAAGTCAAAGCCTCCCTCATGGTCTACACCCTTGCCCATTTTGATTGATGATCATGAGCTTGTAAAAAAAAAAAAAAAAAAAAAAAAAAAGATAGCTTTCACCTAACTCTGGAAGCTTCTGCCAGAACCAAAAGCCGTTAGTTCTAAACAGTATTGAACATGCTCACAGGGGGCTAGATCCTTGTGCCTAAGGACACAAGTTAATACTACATCTAGCGATAGACCCACAGATGTCAGGGATCGAGTTTCCATTGTCACCAGTGACTGGCTCTGTGGAATTCTCATCCCACACACACATTTTAGGGTCTGGTATGTTTCCACTACTTCTGAAGTGTTAGCTTAAAAGTTATTCCCCAGCCCCTATCCGAGACTGTCATCATCCCAACCCCACTCCTCACATAAGATGACTGTTAGCAACTTATCAAGGACCATGGGGTCATGTGGGAACACTGCTAGACAGACATACGGTGAGTACTAACCCCAGAACATGGCAGCCCCAGTAAAGAAGCCATGAACCATCTTGTTAATTGTCTTGGAAAAAGCAAATACAAAATCTAGTCAGAAAGACCATCAAAACAACACAGACTCATAGGGCTCTTTAGGGAAAATGAACTTGCAAACAAAAATTACCATGAAGGTGAAAAAAAAAGACAGAAGAGAACAATCGAGAAATGGAGAGTTGAGCCTTGGTGAAACAATGACAAACCTCCCAAAAGGAAGGAGAAGTAGGACTTAGAGAGACAGAAAGAGAGACAGAAAGAACAGGAGTAAACGGGGGAAGGGTGAAGGAGAGAGATGGGCAGAGACAATTCACACTAAAGGAGATTTGAAAAACCATATGGAAACCTACCATTGTAGAAGCTTCCCAAGACACACACATGTGAAAGCAGACATCTTAAGCCACCAATAAAAGCTCCAATGCCAGGAATTAGTTACAGCTTGTGAGTCGGTGGCCAAAGGAGTCCTGTAGAAAACCCCACATCAAAGACTATTGCCAAGACTATTTCTTGCTTTCCAAAACCTGATGGTAAGACCCTATTGCTGAAGACATGACTTACTTAGTCATTGAACATGGAGAAGTTGGGGTGGTGCCTAACTAGGGGCTTCACCCCCTACTAACCAGGAGCTTCGCCCCCTACTAACCAGGATCTTCGCCCCCTACTGTGTTCATGGTACTGGAAGGCTACCAGAATAGAAAAGAGATCATCAGAACCTCCCAGCTACAAACCTTGAAACTTACAACAGCAACCCGCCTGCAAGACAGACCGTTGTAACAGTGGCCTGACCACTGTAAGAGGAACCAACCACTCTCTCGACTGGATTTAAGGCCCACTTGATGAGTGGGAACCCACACCTGACGCTACTAAGGTGGCCAAGAGTCGGATGAGATAGGTCATGGGCCTAGGGGAGAAACCTAACACTATTATTGTACTATAGGAACGTGGCAATAAAATAACTCTAAAGGCATACTGCTATACCACACAGATCTGTGTCTCACTCAGCCCTCATCAGAGAAGCTTACAGTAGATGGGAATTAATACAGAGACCCACAACTGGACACTTTGAAGACAGTGAGAAACTTTTGAACACTCAATCCTAGATGTGATGTTTTCTTTAAACTCTTCTCCTCAGGGCTCGGGGACCTATGTGGAAGACGAGGTGGAATTATTTTAAGAGTCCAAGGTTACAGATGTGCCCAAGGAAACCATGTCTTTCAGTCACAGTAGGATGGATGCTCACATGAACTCAGACTGTGGCAGCAAGCACAAGACCTGTACAGGTTAAGTCAGACTGGGGGCGGGGGGCGGGGCGATGGACACCAGCTCCCGACGCTGATCAAGAAGCTCCCCAGTGAAGGCGGTATCTGTACTTGATGCCTACTGGCAAAGGAGAAATCAGCTTCCCAATGGACTCCCACGGGGTATATTAGCGTCACTTCAGGGCAGGTCCCGTGTCCAGGAGTAGGTGGCCAACACAAAATGAAGTAACTAGTATTTCTGTGGACTTTTTGTTTCATTTTTCTTTGTTTCAAATTTTCTTTTTCTTATTGGTCTTTTGCTTGCTTGTTATTTTTGTTTCTGTGGGGGTTGTGTGTGTGTGTGTGTGTGTGTGTGTGTGTGTGTGTGTGTGTGTGTGTGTTTCTTGCTTTTTATTGTTATTTTGTCGTTTTTTGAAAGACAAAAGAGAAAAAATTTTCCCAATTAAAAATATTCAGAGGTGCCTCTTAAGACCCCTACAAGTTTAGGGATGTACACTATACAGGGAAAGCAACAGACACAACCCAGAAAGAGCAAATTGTTTGGATATTCTTTAGGGGTTGTATCTTGTATGATGAAGTATGATCCCTCTATTACTTTACTTATTTGTTTTCTGAGACAGGGTTTCTCTGTGTAGTCCTGGCTGAGGCAGGGTTTCTCTGTGTAGCCCTGGCTGAGACAGGGTTTCTCTGTGTAGCCCTGGCTGAGACAGGGTTTCTCTGTGTAGCCCTGGCTGAGACAGGGTTTCTCTGTGTAGCCCTGGCTGAGACAGGGTTTCTCTGTGTAGCCCTGGCTGAGACAGGGTTTCTCTGTGTAGCCCTGGCTGAGACAGGGTTTCTCTGTGTAGCCCTGGCTGAGACAGGGTTTCTCTGTGTAGTCCTGGCTGAGACAGGGTTTCTCTGTGTAGTCCTGGCTGAGACAGGGTTTCTCTGTGTAGTCCTGGCTGAGACAGGGCTTCTCTGTGTAGTCCTGGCTGGCCTGGAGCTCACTCTGTTGTAGACCAGGTTGACTTTGATTCAGAGATCCGCCTGCCTCTGCCTACTGTGTGCTGGGATTAAAGGTGAGCACCACCACTACCTGTCTCCCTCTATTATTTTTCATAACAAGCTTTACAAAATCTCTGATATTACTTTACATCATTAAAAATTTTAAATCTGAAAAGTAACATAACGTGCCTCTAATTCCAGCTCTTGGGAAGTGGACACAGGAAAATATGAGTTCCAGACCCAGTGTGAACTACACAGCAAGTTCAGGGCCAGCCTACGCTACAGGATGAAGCAGATTCTGTCTTTAAAATATAATGCAAGCTGGGCATTGGTGGCGCACGCCTTTAATCCCAGCACTCGGGAGGCAGAGGCAGGCAGATCTCTGAGAGTTCGAGGCCAGCCTGGTCTCCAGAGCGAGTGCCAGGATAGGCTCCAAAGCTACACAGAGAAACCCTGTCTCGGAACCCCCCCCCCGAAAATAATAAAATATAAAGTAATATAATATATAAACAAATTTAAAGTAAGATAAAATGATAAAGTTTGCAAGAGGTAGGGCTCACTGAGAGCTCCTGGAGTCACTGAGCATATACCCCAGAAAAGGGTTAAATATTTCTGGGGTGACTCTAGCTACCTATCAATGGCCACACCCAGCACTCCTTTACTACTAATTCTCCATCATTGGAATGGTGTTTCAAAGTTCATGTTTCTGAGAGGCAGACATAGAAGACAGAGGATCTGGGCACTAGTAGGAAGCTCCAGGGAGACTGGGATGTGTAACAGCTGTGAGGTAGCTAATGGTCCCTTGGGGTGGGGGGAGGGATGCCAGGCTCCATTTGGTAGGCCTGGAAAAGCAGGTTGCCAGGCAGAACTCAGTTTCAGGGCAGCTGAGCACCAGCTCTCCCTAATGCAAACAACACACAACCTCCAGTGATGGAAGATGTTATTCTGTGCATATGTTTCTCTTATGGGTTGATGAATAAAACACTGTTGGCCAATAGGGCAGCAAGATAGGCGGGTCTAGGAGATGAGAATTCTGGGAAAAGTAGGCGGAGTCAGATCCCATGTGAGACAGCAAAGGAGTAAGAGGTCCCGACCCTTCTTCTGTAAGATAAGACCACGTGGGAATACAATTGATTGATAGAATTGGTTTAATAATTAAGACAGAGCTAGATAAGAAGCCCAAGTCACCGGCCAACAATATTATAATATAGCATCCGTGTGTTTATTTGGGGTTCAAGGGCTGTGGGACCTTCTGGGCCAGAAACTCAGGCTAACACTCCAGGGCCCAGGACCCAATGCCTGGTAGCGTGTTGATCCTGCCAGTGGCTGGCCCTCACAGTGTGGGCTACACATCCTATAAGCCAGCTCCTGTCCTCTGCACCCCGACAGGACAGAGAAATGCTTTTACAGCAAGAACAAAGATGACAATAAAGACCCAGCTGGAGTGGACCAGGAAGTGGGGAGGCTGACAGAAAGGAGAGTGGCCAGAACAGAGGACCTGAACTGAATGTTTTCTGGTTTGAGGACATGAAAAGCCCCATGGTGTCAACTGTGGCTATGACCTCATGGAATCCTCTCCAATAGCCACAGATCCAAGTCACCTGACCCCTTTTATAGATGATCGCACTGAGCTGCTATGAAGTGAGAAAGCTGTAGATTCTCAGCTTGGATTTCAAATTGGTAGTCTTGATCCCAGAGACTCTCAAAGATGAGGTCATGGATAAGCTGGAATCTCAACAGTTAGAGTCAGCTTCTTGTGTGGGTGTCTTCAAGGTCTAGGCCTTTATAATCTGTGTTCAGAGTCCATAGATTTGGAGTAACTCACAGTTGTAGCCCCTCTGACACCTCAGGTCATCATACCTGATGTCCTCCAGTAAGACAAGAACACAATAGACAACAAAGGGCAAGCTGGCTGTGGCTCTTGGCTACCCCAGTTCCTACGTGTGGACTTTGGCTGTCTTCCAACTGGGATGCAGGTGAAACAACCCACTGGAGAGCAGATAGGACCTGGCTATAGGCCAATAACCTCCTGAAACACACACACACACACACACACACACACCATCCAAGAGTCAGAAGAGGCCCATCAGAACTTGGGCTGTTATCCCTAGAGTCTTCCAATGCCCCCCTGTCAGCTGCCCTCCAGCTCCAGATGCTCCTGGCTTGGGCAACAGCACCTAGCCCTTTCTCAAGGCACTGCCAAGTGCAGAGCCCTGGGGACATGTCCAGGCTTTCTTAGGATTCTTAGAACCTCTGGAAATAGTCAACTCATAGGGGCTGTGGTGTCACCTAGAAGCAGTCAACCTAGGATCTCTGGCTCAGGCCTGCTCTGCAGGAATTTTCTAGACTACGACTCCCAGTGAACACCTGACGGTCTCCTAATTCTCTTATGTTTTGCTACCACCTTTTACTGAATCCACATCTTCATCAGAAGATCCACCTAAGAGGCTGAGGTGCTGACCACATTGTGCTCATCCAACACACACACAGAGACTGAAAACACTGGGGCCCCATGGCAAAGCTTCATCATGGCTACCTACAGGGTAGGAAAGTTGCTCATTTGAAGCCTGAGATCCTGGGGGAGCCATGCCCAAAGGGTGACAGGAGGTTTGGGCAGAGCTTGGTTAGGGCAGGGACAGCTCTCCCTGGAGACAGATGAGCATGGGGGGGAGTGGCAGATGCAGGCCGACGCAGGAAAAGTCAGGGTGAAAAAGTGGAAAGGAAACTGCAGAGTTAGTCTGCAGAGAGATGAGGAGACCCCCCCGCCCCACGCTCCCACTCCCTGCCTGATCAGACGCTGGCTAGTGCTGCTATGATTCCTGACCCATGCAGCAGGAAGCGGGGAGGAGGGGTCTTCAGGTTAGTTAGCTGAACTACTGCTTCAACTGGGGAGGGTCAAGATGACCAGGTCCTCCTGGGCCCCCTTTCCCCACTCAATCTATCATAAAGATCTGCAAATTAAATGGGCCTGGAGTTCAGGGTTGTATAACAAGCCAAGGAAGGGAAGCACTCACTGTTTGGTGTGGTTATTTACCCGATGTGCGGTGCCAGAGTCCAGGCTTTCACAAGGAAAGCAGCTGGCTCACCTTGGTTGACAAAAATCAGACTACAGAGAACCTTTGCTCTAGTTTGGAAGCCCTGGATGCTTGGCTAAGCATCTGGTAACACAACCCTCTAAGTAGGGGAAAGGTTAGACCGCAGAAGCAGAGCTCTGCTGGGGTCACAGTGGATTCCCCAACAACTGGAAGCATGGACAGACTCAGAAATGGTGCTATCCACTTAAGGATGGCCCTGGTCCGAGGCTGGATCTCGTCACTCACGGACTGAACAGAGCTTAATTTCACACCTTAACTGACAGCCGTAAGATCCAAAGGGGACACATTGAACATACCTCCTTAGCACAAGTCCTCTGCAAGGCAGGCTCGGTTGAGACTGTGGAGGCCGAGTGTGGGGAGCCAGGCACACAGCTTTGCTGTGACATGTCCATGTCTCTTGTGGAGGCACTCTGTCCATCTAAACCAGCACAGACTGGTCAAGTGGCCTGCTCCTCCAGGTGACAGGGGGTTGACTAGAGGGAGGATCTCCAGGGAATTAACATGAGCTGGGTGGGTAGGGTATGGAGGGACTGGGAGGAGCTGGGTGAGAGAAATGAATATGACCAGAATGTAGTATATGTAAAAAAGGGAGTTAAAAAGTCCAAGGGGTTAAAACACTAAATTTAAAAAAAAAATTCAAGGAGTTTTTGGGGGTAAAATAAGGATATTACCAGTTTTAACCGATCATAATAGAATGGCTTTCTTAGTGGGACTCAGGGCTCTAGAAGGTTCCAGGGCTTTAGGCAGGCTATGGGGTTGCACTCTTCTGTATGAATGTCTCTTACCACACAAAAATATTTGGAATAAAGAACGGTTTAAAAAAGGGGGGGGGATTTTTCCCTTAAAAAAAAGAAAAAATTTGCTCAATAATGAAAGCAAGCATGTGTGAAAGTAAATGAATGTAAATAAAAATAAAATAATTTAATGAATAAAAATTCTTGAAAGAGCTAACAGAATGGGGTCTATAGGTGGGTGAATGTGATTTTGAAAGTGTCCAGACTCAGCCAGTAAAGTATGTGTCCCATCGAATCCCAGTACTCTTGAGGCACAGAGGCAGGGAGAAGGGGAGACAGGGAGACAGGGAGGGAGACAGGTGGGGAGACAGGAAGACAGGCAGGGAAATAGGGAGACAGGCAGGGAGACAGGGAGACAGGCAGGGAGACAGGGAGGGAGGCAGGGAGACAGGGAGACAGGCAGGGGGGCATGTACCTAAAGTCCTTCTACCAGGAATGCAGTGACAGGAGGATTCAATCTAGCCAAGTTAGTAAGCTCTAGGTTCAGTGAGAGACTGTTTCCAATAAGGGGGGCAGAGATTGAAGAAGACCCTCCTTAGGGACCTCTGGCCTCCATGCACAAGCACCTGCATAAATTACACATGCACACATGCACACACACCCACGCACATATGGGCACACGCACATGCATGTACACCTCTATACACACACATGCATGCACACATGTAGGAATACACATACATGAACACACACAGAGAAATGCTCTTTCCTGAGATCCTCAACAGGCTACGGCAGGGAGCAGACCATGTGGTACCAGACCTGAGACAGTCACCTGCTAGATGACATTTTGTCTTTTAGGATGCTGCCATATCCCAAAGTTACAGGGGTAAGGATGGGGGAGGGAACTAGGCCAAAGGTCAAGGCTCTCGATTCAGGTCCTGTCTCTTCTGCAAAGTTACTGGGGCTCTGGGGCTCAGTTCCTCCTTTATAAACCATGGGTGTGACTGAATGAGATATTTGTTTGTTTGTTTGTTTGTTCAAATATAAATTTTAGTTGGAAACAGTGCTTGACACCAGTTTAAAAATCTAAACTTTTAAAATGTATTATTTTGAGACAGGATATCATAGGCTGTCCTCAAATCCCTGTGTCTCTGAGGATAAACTTCAGGTTCTGAGCCTCCTCAGAGTTCTACTTCCTGATGCCTGGCTACGAGCAAGTGTGCATTACCACACCTCGTTTATCCTGTGTTGAGGACAAAACCAGCACTTGCACATGCTAGGCAAACACTCTACCAGCTAACTACATGGCCATCCCCAAGATCAGTGGTTCTCAATCTGTGGGTCACGACCCCTTTGGGAGGTTGACTGACCTTTCACAGGGGTCACATATCAGCTGTTTACATTGTAATTCAAAACAGTAGCAAAATTACTGTAATGAAGTAGCAACAAAATACTTTTATGATTGGGGGTCAGCACAGCGTGAGGAACTGTGTTAAAGGGTCACAGCATTAGGAAGGGTGAGAACCAGTGCCTTAGATGAAGTGTGGCAACCCCTCTGCATGGGAGCTCACCCTTGAAGTAGGCAAGGCTAATAAGCACAGTCAGGAGGTGACAGAGTGAGCAGAAGGTTTGCTTTCTGCGGCACCCAGGATCTCTTCCAAAGCTAGGACATGCTTGAACACAGGAAGCCATGGGATCTTACTGGGAGCATGTGCATGCTCACACGGGAAGACACGTGTGCATGCAGAGGGCCACACATTCCTGACCGCCCCCCTCCTGTTTTCAGATTATGCTTCTTTGTAAGTCACATGCCTTAAAATGCCAGATGGCACAGCTCCCTGGGGTTGGGTCAGAGAGGGTAGCATCGTAATGAGATTATTTATTAAGAGCAAAGTTGACTGTAAGGTGTCCATGGGAATGACTCATCATGACTTTTGTACTTTGGTTTTTCTTTTGTGCAAGCCCTTGTTAGGAACAAGAAACAGCAAAACCACTTGAAGCTGTGTTTGTAGTCATTTAAAGGGACAACGGTCTCTTCCCTTTCAAACACTTGTGCCTAAAGACGGCCTACCTAATGGACAATACCTGC
This sequence comes from Cricetulus griseus, assembly GCF_003668045.3. NCBI lineage: Eukaryota > Metazoa > Chordata > Mammalia > Rodentia > Cricetidae > Cricetulus > Cricetulus griseus. The sequence goes on along the minus strand of NC_048597.1, from coordinate 226,237,068 downwards.
CTTCTGGGAAATTCAGCTTCCCTTCAGAGTGCTGCTCCTAGAATGTTCAGCAGCACTAGGCATTTAGAATGGCCACATCCTGAGATTCTTGCTTCCCATTGAACTTTGCTCCAGTGGGGAGGGGGGGGGCTAGACAGGGTCTAATGCAGCCTAGACTGGTTTAAATTTGAAAAGTAAGCAATATAGCCTTAAATTCCTGATCCTTCTGACTCCACCTCCCAAGTGCTCGGATTATATGTAGGGACCATCATGCCTGGCTTTTCCATCAGATGAAATAGAGAGTCTCAAGGAGAGATAGTCTGAATCAGATTGGCCTGTGGACATGTGCACAGGGTATTGTCTTACACTGACTCATGTGGGGAGATCTACAGCCCACTGGAAGTGGCACCATTCCCTAGGCAGGCAGGGCATCCTGTACTATTCAAGTAGAGAGGGTTGCTAAGCACAAGTAAGCATGGTCACATTTGCTCCTGTCTGCTCTTGACTGTGGGTGTGATGTGACCAGCTGTTTTAGGTTCCTGCTTCCTTACCCCCTTTGCTGTATTCCAGGACTATAACAAGGAATTGGGAGCTAAACTAAACAAACCCTGTCTCCACCAAGTTGCTTTATCAGGGCATTTTTACCACCGCAACAGAAATAAAACTAAGCTCCTGAGGAAAAACACCTAAGATTTATCTGTGGCTATCACATGCACTCACACATACACACCTGACACATATGTTTACACACACACACACACACACACACACACACACACAGAGAGAGAGAGAGAGAGAGAGAGAAGCAATATGCTTCAAGCATACAAAACAAACAGAAAATGGCAAAGACAAGGGTAGAGAGAAATGGAGAAGAGAGGAGAAAACAGATAAAGATGAAGGAAGTTTTGAAAATCACATAATAAAATGACAACGAGCTGGTTCAATGCTAAAATGGAAAAGGGAAAAATATCCCCCAGCAGAACACAGAGGGAAAACTCAGAAAGTCTAATGAACCCTGTGCAAAGATATTTTATAATCGAAATGGGCTGAATGAAAAAATTAATCACTTTTTTAATGCTTGAAAGAATATCACTAAGAAAGGAAAAGTGGAGGGCTGGCACAATGGCTCAGTGGGCAAAGGCACTTGCTGGGCAATCCATATAACCTGAATTCTACTCCTGGATCCCACAGTAAAAAGAGAGAAATGACTATTGATAATTGCCCTCTGACTTCCACAGGCACGCTGTGCATGCGATACACACACACACACACACACACACACACACACACACACACACACTAATAAATAAAATAGCAAATAAAATTAAAAGAAAATGAGAAGTTGGGGCTAGAAATGTAGCTTAGTTGTTTGAGTGCTTGCCTAGCATGCATGAAATCCTGGGTTCTAGCCCCCAGCATTAAATAAATAGGGTGTGGTGGTACAAACCTGTAGCCCCAGCACTCAGAAAGCCGAAGGAGAAGTTCAAGGCCATTCTCAACTATATCAAATATATATATATATATATATATATATATGTATATATATCACACACATATATATATATGTCAAGGCTGATCCAAGATACATAAAACACTGTGTAGGGAGACACCATAACCATGCCTCCTAAGTGCTGGCTACAGGTGTGCCTGACCACACCTGTCAGGGCGTGGTCAAGGTGAGGTCAGGATGACACTTGCTAGGTTCTTAAAGGGCTGTAGGCACATGGGGGTCCTTCTCTCTGGCCTGGCTGCCTTGCTGCCCCTGGCACTCTCTGGCTTGCGTTTGGCTGGTGTTTATCTGAATAAAGATATCTTAAACCTACAGGCTCTCGTTATAACACTGTCTCAAAAAGAAAAAAGAAAAGAAAAGAAAAGAAAAACAAGTGACAATTCAGTCTTTGGAAAGACCATTCCCTTCGAAGCAGCCAGAAGGATATAGGGTGTGAACTGAGGGGTCCTCCTACAACTATGGTGGCCATTGGAGCTTGCAGTTGTAGCATCTCCTCTGTCCTCTCCCTGCGAGCCCTTCCTGCCTTCCATCCTAGAAAGAAGCACTCTGTTGTCTTGGAGTCTGCAGTTCTCTGCACCTGTGCTGGGCCAGTGGGGCTCCCACACTTCTATTTGAGGCCACTGGGGCCAGTGACGTGGAACTCAAAAATGTTCTTTGAAATCCACCACCCTGGTTGTGGAGGGGAAATGCCTGTCCTTCTGTTGTTGTCTGGATCTCTCTGGCCTTGCTCAGTGCTGAGGTATTCAACATTTTGACATTGGGACATGGCATTGTCATCCGCAAGGTTCACACTCAGCATCCATGTAATCGAGTTACAAAAGAAAACACAAAATTGGGAGCTGCAGAGATGGCTCAGAGGATAAGAATACTGCCTTCTCTTCCAGAGGTCCTGAGTTCAATTCCCAGCAACCACATGGTGGCTCACAACCATCTGTAATGAGATGTGGTGCCCTCTCTGACCTACAGGTAGGTATACATGCAGACAGAAAACTGTATACATAGTAAATAAATAAATAAAAGAAAACACAAAACCTCATTTCTTTTCATGCCTTAGATAAGCTTATGATTTTTGTCTTGGGTGGTATCCATGGCTATCCTTGGCCCATCACATGCAGTCAGTGGGTTGGAAATGTGTCCTAGGAGCTGATGGAGTCACTGGCCTTCCCCTGGGGTTCTAAGAGGTTTGCATAGGCCAGCACTGGAGGATGGTGGGAGGGCGCAAAGGAGGAGGCATGATGCAGCCTGCCCTCTGGGGTCTCTAGAGAGCTTACGACCCTGCGTTTAGGAAAATGGGGAGGCAGGCTTTGCCCTTGGTAATGGTGATGGGTCAACTTGATCTGCCTTCAGGAGTCAGAGACTTTCTCTCTTTTGCACCCATTCATATATACGTGTGTGTTGGTCTGTGTCCATTGCTCAAGTGTATGTGAGACATGTGTGTGGCATGCAGGTGGAGGCCAGAGGGTGATGTTGGGTGTCATCCTGGATGACTAGGGACCTCCTCTCCACTTTGTTTTCTGAGGCTGCTTTCTTTCTGAACCTGGACTCGACTGATCTAGCACTGTAGTTTGCCCTGGGGAGCTCTGCCTGCCCCACCTGAGCACTAAGGTTATGGGACCTCTGTGGAGCCTGGCCAGCATTTGATGTCTGCACTGCGGATCTGATCTCTGGCCTCATGCTAGTGGGACAAGCCCCTTCCTCACTGACTCCTCTCCCAGTTTCTCCTGGGCTCTCCTGGGGTTTGAGAAAAACACTGTGATTGTCATGGTTTTTGACTGACCTGTCAGTGTGATTGGGGCAGGGGAATCCATGTTCTCCATCCAGGGAGCCCCTTCATTCATTCCTTCAACAGAAGTCCTTCATTCATTCCTTCAACAGAAGTCATTTATTCCTTCCTCCCTTCCTTCAACAGAAGTCATTGATAGTTCATGTGTTTGTCAAACTGCACACTCTTTGCCTTGGTAGACACCTCTGCTAAGCGGGCAGGGGATGGAGGCTTGCAGGGTGCTCAACACTAAAGAGGGCATCACTACAGGTGTCAAGAGGTGTTGTTAAGACCTGTGGACACTCTCAGAGACCTTTGAACCACTTGATGAAAAGAGTTCTTCTGGCCATCTAGGAATCCAAAGCTGCCCAAGAGGAAGACTGGGAATCCCAAACCGTGTAAACTTCCAGCTGGGGTCCCCGGGCCCAGGAGAGCCAATTAGGCAGATGCGATTCCGTCTTCATCTCCATCCATAGTGTGAGGCTGTTGCCAAGGCCCCAGAACCTCCTGTCTTTTGTCTGATAATGTGCAATGGGCTTGCTTTGGAGAACGGAATCCGGGTTTATGCCCAGTAACCCAGAACATTTTTGAGGTACTGCCTCCACTGTTGATTGCAAAATGCTGTGAAAGACCGGAAGGCTCCAGTTCACACTTCTGGGAGAGGCATCAGAAATGTGAACAAACTTAAAAAAGAAAAAAAAAGTATAATTTGAAACAAAAATCTTATTTTTGTAGCGCAGACCGTCCTTGAACTTGCGCAGTACGCTCTTGCACCATCACAGGTGTATACGGATGAGCTATAAAAAAAAGAGGGGTTTTGGAGTTTATTGACCTGCCTCTGAGAAGCTGGGAGGTGGTGGTGAGGGGGAAACCACAGGAAGACTACCCTTCTGATTGGCTGCAGAAGGGGAAGGCGGGACTTGTGGAAAACGTAAAGCTCCAACTGGCTCTGCCTCTGTGCAAGCCACAGTTTTTCATTCCCTAGGCTCTGCACCCGGCGCCCAGGCAAATCCTCGGGGCCCCTCCGCGATGCATCGGCTGCAGATGGTGCTGGGCCACCTGGCCGGCCGGCCCGAGTCGAGCTCCGCGCTGCAAGCCGCGCCCTGCTCCGCGGGCTTCCCGCAGGCCTCGGCCTCCGACGTGGTGGTGGTGCACGGACGGCGCACCCCCATCGGCCGTGCGGGCCGCGGCGGCTTCAAGGTGAGGCCCCTCCGGCGGGCGGGCGAGGGGCGCAGAAGGCGGCCAGTGCAGGGGGATCCTGCCCTCGGGGGTGCGGGGTCGCAGAGGCCCCGGGCGGGGTGCAGGAGCGGGGCTCACAGCCGCGGCGCTCCGCCCTGCAGGACACCACCCCGGACGAGCTTCTGTCGGCTGTGTTGACCGCGGTTCTCCAGGACGTGAGGCTCAAGCCTGAGGCGCTGGGGGACATCTCCGTGGGTGAGCTCACCTGCCGGGCGCGCGCTGGGCCCTCTCCGCCCTCCCTCCCGGGGCCTCCCCTTGTCTCAGCGAACCTGGGTTTCACCTGAGCAAGAGTTGACGGACTCCACTAATTTCAGTGGAATGATCCCGTGATGGCCTGTGTTCCACATCCAGGTCATTAGCCATCCGACTGGAGGTGGAAAGCACGAACGCCCTGTAGTAGAGGCTTTAAAGCAGTGGTTCTCAATCTCTGGGTCGCGACCCCTCCTGGGACCTTGGAAAGCACGGATAGTTGCATTTCGCTTCATAACAGTAGCAAAATCACAGTTATGAAGTAGCAACAAAAACCACGAGGGACTGTATTAAAGAGTCACAGCCTTAGGAAGGTTGAGAACCACTGATCTAAAAAGCCCTGATGTTCCTGGAAACTCCAGGAGGCGGGAGGCTTTCTCCACCTACACCGACATCCTGTCTGTCAGAACCATCTAGTCCAGCCCGGTTCGGCTACAGGTGTAGACTGCGTCCACCCAGCCCTGCTCTAACCCCTGCTCTTCCTGAACTGGAACAGCATAGTGTGGGACAGGACTCTATCGGGGGTGGCAGCCTGTTCCCCCTCCCGCAGTGACACAGGGCGTGGAGGGGACACTTGGGGAGGCGAGCTATGCGTTCACTTCCCTCACCCCTAGTGCTACTTCCCTCGGTTTCCAGGCTTTGCACTGTGTGCCTCTTACCCTAGATGCTCTCCTGTTGCCAGGCAAGCAGGCCACCGGGCCAGCTGTGCTGATTTGGAGGCACAAGCCGTGGCAAACATGCTGGTGTCCCTCCAGCCCTGGGCTGGCTCCCCATTCCTCAGACTCAAGTCTCGACAGCCTCCCATGAACCTCTCCGCAGAGGCTGTCGATTCCTGGAGAGATCTGGAGTGTCTCCTTTCTGGGACATGCTTTACCTTAGGCCTCAGGACATGACCTGATGCTGAGTAAGGGCTCTTCTGTCCACAGGCAATGTGCTTTTGCCGGGGGCTGGAGCCGTCTTGGCACGCATCGCCCAGTTCCTGAGGTAATCCTTCTGACTCTAGCTCTAATTGTCTACCGTGACTGGGGGGGAGGGGAGGGGCTGGCATTAGAGACTCATCTGTATGTGGTGGAAACTCAGGCTGAAAGAAGACACTGAGGCAACTAGAGGGCACTGAACTCTGTCCTATGAGCATAACCTTTTCCCTAATTAGAGGGGGTGTGTCACTGGGCCCACGGCCAAACCACCCAGGGCTTGGGCACTGGGGCAGTCTCTCTGTGACCTATGTTTCAAACAAAGCCAACTTAATACATACCCTTTTTGTTTGTTTGTTTTTCGAGACAGGGTTTCTCTGTGTAGCTTTGGAGCCTATCCTGGCACTCGATCTGGAGACCAGGCTGGCCTCGAACTCACAGAGATCCGCCTGCCTCTGCTTCCCGAGTGCTGGGATTAAAGGCGTGCGCCACCAACGCCCGCCTTAATACATACCCTTTAGAGTGTAAAATCATATGGTCAACGCCAAGCAGTGTGTGCTTCCTTCCACCTCAGCTGGGCATCTCAAAGTCCAGGCTTGTCCAGTCATAGTGGCTTGGGGGTGGTGTAGTGTGTAGTGGGGGTGTATCCCAGGAAGAACCCTAGTCCTGCCAAGACAGGGAGGCAGTGGTTCATTCTTTCCCACTTGGAGACTGAGGACCCCTCTCCCTCAGTCCTTGCTGTGTGGGCCAGAAATAATAGCAACACTGGCCGGTGACTGGCAGAACCACTGGCAACTGGAAGGATCAGAGTTAGCCTGGGGTTCCAGATCTCCACACCTCTCTCGAGTCTGACTGGAGACTCTTGTCTCCAATCGGCTGTTTCAATGGACCACAGGCTTGCTGCCAGCTTCTCTCCTCCCTCTGCCCATTCTGCCCCCCATGGGGTACTGGCCCTGACAGCTCTTCCTGCCCTGGCTAAACCCTGCCCAAATATACCCAAACTCCCAGGCTTCAAATTGCTGTGTTTCTTGTCCAGTAGGTGACCTTGTTCCTCCATGGTGTGGCTTTGGCACCTGACCCTGCTGTTTCAGTCTCTCTGCATTGCTGGGGCATCCGCTAAAAAACAAGTGCTCTCAGCGCCCGGTCTCTCTCAGGCAGCACTTCATGCTTAGAGACTACTTAGGGGAACCTTGGTGGATTTGATAAAAGGCCACCAAGAGTTAGGGAATTGGGGGACATGGGAGGAATCCCACAGGCCTATGGAGCCATCCTCCTAGGGTCCCCTTCAGAACCTGCCTTGGAATACCAGTCTAGGGATTCCCCTGTCTGCTTGCACATACCAGAACCCTCATAATTCCTATGTACTTATTCTCTGGGGTTCTTGGTGTGTCAGCCAAGTGCCTAGGATTCGCCTCGGGCTTTACCACGTTGGCAAAGACCTGTATGCCACCTTGGAAGGCAGCTACAATAGCCTGTATGGCTGAGCTCAGGGAGCCCCAGAGCAGGGAGTGGAAGAATGAGCAAGCCAAGTGGGGGAATAGTCCACAGAGGAGAAAACTGGACACATTGAACCAACTCTGTGGTTACTAGGAAGGTCAAGGGGTGGGGATGAACAGCGGCCCGATATTGAGATGCAGCTGTTGTGTCCTAGGCTAGCAGCAGGCCCACTTCTGTATCCTCAAAGGACCACAGAAGTGACTGTTTTCATTGTTGAGTCTTCAGGGCAGAGGAAGGAGGCTGTCTGTGGCCCACAATAGGTTTCCATCGTCATCTGTCGTGGGACAGATGAGAATGTACTTGGGGACTCTGGGTAGTCAGGGAATGTGGAGACAGGTCTGTACAGTGGCTACTTCTGCTCTTACGGATCTGCCCCTGTGGACACAGGGCTGCCTGTTGTCCTGATCTACACACACACTGCTGGTGTCTCATGGGGCCCAGAAGTCTCGTGGGCTTTCCGTGAGACACTCACATCCAGGGCTGACTGGCATTTCCCCTTCTGTTTCAGTGACATCCCAGAGACTGTCCCTTTGTCTACCGTCAACAGACAGTGTTCATCAGGGCTGCAGGCAGTGGCCAACATTGCTGGTAAGTTGTGACTACTGAGTGCACATGAGTGCACCCTGTCCTTGGTCCTTGCCTCTCAGGACCCTAGGCAGAGAGCAGCACCCATTGTCACACCCTGTTGTGGAGTATCATTTTAACTGGGCAAAAATGTGTAATATTTGTTTATGCTATGAGGAGTTACTTTAACTGTGTAAGAGTGTGTTACATTTCTTCCTGCTGTATTTAATGACGTAATGATGTGTTGCTGTTTCACCTTGCCTGCCTAAGGCACCTGATAGGTCTAATAAAAAGCTGAATGGCCAATAGCTAGGCAGAGAGAGAGAGGAATAGGCAAGGCTGACAGGCAGAGAGAATTAACAGGAGAAATCTAGGCTCAAGAGAAGAAGGAGAAGAAGAAGAAGAGAACAGGGAGAAGGAGAGGAATACACCTGGGGCAAGAAGCCAGGCAGCCACCAGCCGGCCAGACACTGGAGGAGGCAGTGAAAGTAAGATATACATATATACATACATACAGCATAAAGGAAGGAAGGAAGGAAGGAAGGAAGGAAGGAAGACAAACCCCAAGGTAAAAGGTAGATAAAGAGAAACAGATTAATTTAAATTAAAAGAGCTAGCCAAAGATAGGCTGAGCATTCGGAACTAATAAGAAGTCTCTATGTCATGATTTGGGAGCTGGTTGGTGGCCCAAAAGAAAAAGCCTGGTACAACACCCTAAGCTTTTTTGGGGTGTTCCTGGATCTTCTGCGAGGCTTTGGTGAATGTACCCCAAGAGCAGGGAAAGAATGGGCTGTGCTGCTCCAGGGCAGGCCCACTCTGGCCAAGGATGGTTATGAAGTGCTTTTGTTGCAGGTGGCATCAGAAATGGGTCTTATGACATTGGCATGGCCTGTGGGTAAGACTGTCTTCCTGCCAGACCTTATTAACCTTAAGAAATAATCAAACTAACTTCCTCTCCTCAATTCTGAGGGGCCGTGATTCTCCCCGCCCACCATGGCAGCTGGCTGGGCTCTCATAGATGTAGCCTAGGAGTTGTTGAAGCTCTGAGCAGGTGGCCTCCTTCATTATTTCTGGCAAATCTTACTGTCATGGTGGAAGTCTGCAGCACTTGGACTTTGCCTGTTGCACTGGCTGATTTCCCATGCTCCTGAGAGGAGAGGGCTCCCTCCAGTCATTCCTATCTCCTTACACATAAAGTTCATCTTCCTAGGCTGTTGCCTTGTCTGCCACTCTGGTACCAATGGAGACACTCCAGCTTGGTCAGGCCTCTGCTTCCTGTGCCCTCTGCTCACACTGCCCCTGTGTTTCTGCCTTCGGGGCAAAGAGCAGATGTTAGGCCCCATGATGGAAAGAATAGAGCTCTGGGGCCATCTGCTGTTGGAAGACAGCCTAGGAGAGCTTGGAAGACAGGTTTGCAGGCTTTGGAGCCATAGCTTTTAATAGGAAGCATTGCTGATGCATGGTCGGGTCCCACCTGGCTGTGCTGGGTTGTCCTGACCAGTGTGTCAGTAGGAGGACAGCCAAAGTCCACAAATGGGGACCCTGGTAGGTGACGGTCACAGCCAGCCTGCCTGTTGCTGTTCCTTGTGTTTGTCATAACGAAGACAGCAGATGTGGTGGCTGGAGGGGAAAGGTTGGGGCTCTATGAGGTCCCCAGGATTCTAATCCCAAGCAGGTTGAAGGCCCTAGTGCTGGAGGTGAAGCACCTGTGCCTAGAGGGTGCCCACATCACAACCCCGTAGCCACTGAGAGTGCAGCTCACCCACGTCAGAGCTATGGGACCAGACTGTCTAGTTGGGGCTCATGCTGGTGGCCACGACCAGCTTCTTCCCTTGCCAGTGCTTCATACCCTCACCTCAGCTCAGCTCTGTGGCTCTTGTAGGACTGTTAAGTAGAGCCACACCACAGCTGACTGCGGGGCATGTGTCATTTATACAACTGGCTGGTGCTGTAATCCCAGCTGAAGCAAGAGGGTTTCAAGGTCAAGGCCCACCTGAGCTACAGAGCAAGATCCTGTCTCAAATGAAATAAAAAAGGAATTAGGGCTAGTAGATACAGCTTAGCACTATAGTGCTTGTCCGCCACATTTAAGGTCCTATAGTTAACACTCAGTTCTTCCGAAAAGATCAAAAGGAGCTCACATTATGCCAAAGTCGGGAGAGAACTTAGCCAAGGCTTTTGGTATTCATGTGGCCTCGTGGCCACCTCCCCAGCGATGTCTGATCCCTCTGCATGAGCCACCTGACCTTTTTCTCAGACGTCCCACCTATTTGCCAATCTGTGCAGGCCAGGTCTTTCTTTGATGTAAACTTAGTGTGCACCGTCTCTTGCTTCTCCCTCTGACTCGGGGACATGGAGGGCTGAATCCGGCTGATTTGGTTAGCAGTGCATTGGAGGGAGAACTTGGGGGCCATCCCTGAGAACCATTGCTTACTTAGCTTAGTAACACACCGTGCAGCAGGACCCAGAGCTGGGGCTGTATCTGGCACAGTGCTGTGTCTTGGGCTGGAGGGAAAGATGGCTCAGCCACTCTGCAATCTCTGCTCGCTGGCCAGGTGTCTGTCTGCTGCTTACCTGGAGGGCTCCCTGGCTATTTATTGCCTAGCACTTGCCACACAGCTGGCCATCCCTTGGGCTTCCTACCAGGGCTGAGAGCTCAATCCTCTTCCTCAGGGTGGAGTCCATGTCCCTGTCTGAGAGAGGGAACTCTGGGAATATTTCTTCACGCCTGCTGGAGAATGAGAAGGCCAGAGATTGCCTGATTCCTATGGGGTGAGTGTCCACAGGAAGGTGTGTGTGTGCACGTGCGTGCATAAGCCTGTGCCCACTCTGTTCTCAACCAGAGACCAAGGCATTTTCTCCTCGGGTTGGCAATGCTAGGCTTCCAACCCCTCGGCCTCCATCTTTTGAGTGTCATTAGGTATGCGATTGACATCATCCTTGGCTTTCCTTTCTTTAAGCACTTGAGTCCTCTCTGAACCCGAGTATCCAAACATATACCATGTTGTCCCCCAAACCGAGGTGCCCAGTCACAAGGTGGATGGTGCCAGATGTCCCCCCTGAAGCCCTGTTGGAGACCTGGAGCATTGAGAAGGATGTGGGGAGCACTAAAGCTCTGAACATGTTTGGGGAGGACTTAGACCTATGGGATGTAGCCTGGGAAATCTGTTCTCTACATCTCTATCATCTACAGTCATATCTGGGATCTGTGGACTCCTGGCTGTACAAAGACAGGTTTGCAGTGGGTTAATGGTCTGGCTTTGCCCAGACCCTCTCTCCAAAGGCTGCATGGAGCCATAGGAGAAGTTGACCAAGCGTGGCCAGCCAGTAAACCCAGCATCTCTCTGTTCCTCTCTTTGAAATGTGACTGGGTAGGAGGCCATGCCTTCTGCAGGCCCCACACACAGACTGCATGCCCCCCCCCCATAAAGAATGTTTCCTTTGGTATGTGCCTGGCTCTTCACTATGGTCCTTCAGTATGGCCCTGGTCCTCAGGTCCACAGGCCCACAGCCTCCTTCTTTGCTTGTTTGTGTCTAGGATAACCTCAGAGAACGTGGCTGAGCGGTTTGGCATTTCACGGCAGAAGCAGGATGCCTTCGCTCTGGCCTCCCAGCAGAAGTGAGTGCAGCTCCGCTCGGGTGGGCTATGGATAGGGCTGGAGAGTGGCCTGAGCTGGGGCTATCAAGATGAAACACATGTATTGACTAGCCTCATGCCTCTAGCTGGAAAGTGGAAAGTTTCAGCACCATTGTTGGGTAGGTCTTCCCAGTCCTCTCTGACTATACACTCTGAGGTCTGAGTGTCCTCTCCCTAGCTAGGCCTCAGTCCTACCCCCGACCCCATTCCTTGGGACATAAGGAATAGGACCCTATTCTTATCAGATATGACGGCCACTTGTGATCCTTAAGCCTGGAGTTTGGGGCCAGTGGTGCTAAAACCTAGTCCTCCTAGCATGAGAGACAGACCTGGGACTGTAGTGGTGACCTGAGGCTGCCGTTCAAGAAAACCAGAGCCTCAGGCCTGTGGGAAGTGCAAGACTTATTGTGGAAGAGACCACTGAGCAGACTGAGTGGCCACTGAATAAAGAACCCTAAATAGGACGGGACCACTAAATGTCCAGCTCTTGACTGGGATGGGCTCCAAGATGTGAAAATTGAGTCTAGGAAAGCTTTAGGCATGCCTTTCTCTCCCAGAGGAAGGTGGTGTCCTGAGGAACCCTCAGCAGTCACTCAGAGTACCCTTGGGGGCAAAGCAGTCCCTGGGTTGCACAGTCTGGGGCTGTGTGTCTTCAGGAGTTGGCAAATGCCAGGGACATTCAGGGAAAATGTAACAATGGGGCCTGATGTTCGCTGTCCATGGTGCTGGCAGGGCAGCGAGCGCCCAGAGCAGGGGCTGTTTCCGAGCTGAGATCGTTCCTGTGACAACCACCATCCTTGATGACAAGGGCAACAAGAAAACCGTCACTGTGTCCCAGGATGAGGGTGTCCGCCCCAGCACCACCATGGAGGGCCTGGCCAAGCTGAAGCCTGCCTTCAAGGATGGAGGCTCTACCACAGCTGGTGAGTGTGGGCCAGGAATAGGGCTGATGGAGGTGGCCTGTTCTACTCTGAGACCTGGGGCTGCCCAGGCCCCTTGGCGAGGTGATGGTGGAGGACTGGCTCTCCTCAGCTCCGCCTGACGCCTCCCCATCCCGCCCTTCCTCCCCTAGGAAACTCCAGTCAGGTGAGTGATGGAGCAGCTGCCGTCCTGCTGGCCCGGAGATCCAAGGCTGAAGAATTGGGCCTGCCCATCCTCGGGGTCCTGAGGTCCTATGCAGTGGTTGGTGTCCCTCCTGACATCATGGGCATCGGTCCTGCCTATGCCATCCCTGCAGCCTTGCAGAAAGCAGGTGAGGCAGTCCCTCTCATCCTGCACCTGGACCCCTCGTTACCTCTATCTGGGACTGGGGTTGCAGGGTTTGACCCTGTGGGTGCTTGGGAATGAAAGTGGGTCAGACTAGCACCCGTGTCCAAGGCCTCCCTAAGCTACCATTGGAACCCCTGGCCTGGCACACAGTAGACTGCTAGAGCCGTGCTTGGGGTGGAGCCCAGAGGAAATCCAGAGTCCTGCCCATGACTGTCAGCTCTGGTCTGAATCTTGCCTGCAGGCCTGACTGTGAATGACATAGACATCTTTGAGATCAATGAGGCCTTTGCAAGTCAGGTGAGCCTGGGTGTCCTGGTGGGATCCATCGGGCCAGTGGCTCAGAGCAGATGGAGGCTTCAGCTACTGCTCTGGCTCCTTCCAGGCCGTCTACTGTGTGGAGAAGCTGGGAATCCCTGCAGAGAAAGTGAACCCCCTGGGGGTGCAATAGCCCTGGGCCACCCCCTGGGCTGCACCGGGGCAAGGCAGGTCGTCACACTGCTCAATGAACTAAAGCGCCGTGGGAAACGGTAAGGCCGCTCCCTGTGGAGTGTTGTGGGGATGTTCGAGCTGGGTGTCTGGTCGCTGGGCCTTGAGATGAGCACACACAGGTATTCTCAACTAGGGAAGGAGGGCTGAGACCTGCCTTCCCAGTGACCTGCTTAAAAGGCAGCATAACCTATGGACGGTGTCTGCCACCTGGGCGTGTGTCTGTCTAGGGCCCGGTTCCCACAGATCTGCTGCACTCATCTGTCCCTGAGTCCTTGTTGCCACAGCTCTGCCTGGTGAGGGCGTGGGTTGGGGTCAGGCTCTGCCCAGCCAACACAGGTTCTTTTCCCCAGGGCTTATGGAGTGGTGTCCATGTGCATCGGGACGGGCATGGGAGCCGCTGCTGTCTTTGAATACCCTGGGAACTGAAGCCCTGGCTGCAGGCACTGCCCAGAGAGTCCAACAGTGACGGAACAGAGAGGGCCTCTACGGAAGCATGGGACACCCAGCACTGGAGGGGTGTATCACAGCACTTTAATTTAGAAAATGTGATCATCACTATATGGGGATGATTGGGCGTTGGGCCATCCAGTCTGGTCCTCAGCTGGACCACAGGACAATGTCTATTTCTGTGGGAAGGTGGCCTCATGAAAGATGTGTGGGGTGAACAAAGTAAATGTGTGTTATCCGATTTTGGTGGCAGTCATTTCCCTCAGGGTCCAGCTCTTGCTTTGCTGGAATCTGTGGACCATCTTTGTAATGATATTGTCATAGTCACCTGGTGGTGGCCTGTGCTAACCGGTTAGCCCTGGGAACTGTCATGCGGGGCGTGGTTAATTGACACCAATCCCTGGAAGGAGATCCCTTATCCAGGGAGCTTGTGTCTCTGCTTAGCAGCTCTGCCCCTCAACTCTGGGCCAGCCTGATGTCCTCAACTGGGGAGGGGGCTGAGGACGGCAGAGCTCAGAGCTGGTTGGGTATCACGTATCTTTCGTCATAAGAGCCTCGGCCCCGCAGCCTTAGGGTGCAAGGCTTCTCACTCAGCACACCTTCCACCACCATCGTGGACTCGTACAGCAGGCTGCTCCTGGGGAAGCCAGATGTGAGGTTAGGTAGTGCCAGCCAATGCCCAGGCCCCATGGGCGGTGCCTGGGAGGCAGTAAGCAGCTCTTACCTAGGGTTGAAGAACACCTGAAGGGGAATGGAAGGTGGGGGTGAATTGGTAGGTCGGGCCTCCAGAAGCCCACTACTTGGGGAGACCCCAAAGGCATTATCCTCGGTGACTGGTTCCTCCTGTCCTACACCGAGAAGAGAAGAGGCCACATGTGGGCACAGGCTGCTCCACATGTTGTGCCCCAGACCAGGCCAGACCAGTCTCTCAGGTGCTACCTCTGGTCCTTCCAGCTACCAGGGCAGGGCAGCCAGGAACTGGATGACTGGTGGACTCCAGGAGTGGACTCAGGTGCCACCAGTCCTAGAGAGCCAGTCTACACGGACGGGACCCAAAATGAGGGCTGGGAGTGTAGCTCAGAAATAGAGCACTTGCCTAGCAGGCTCAAGGCCACAGATTCAACCCCTGGTATTGTGAAAAAGAAGTCTCAGGGGTCTTGCTCAGTCCTGTCAGGGAGCCGTAGTGTGTCAAGCACGACATACCCATTAGCACTGTCCAGTAGCTCAGGCAGTTACTGCGGTTTACCAGGTAGACCTCCCGGCTGTGCTGCTGGTTCACAAAGCAGGTCCCGAAGTCCACCCAGCTGGTGGACAGCTGCAGCGATGGTAGGGCCACAACAGCCCTCAGGGGCACCTCCTGGGGGCCCGGGAATCAGTGAGGGATGAAGCATCTGCTCGCCCCGCTGGGGTGTTGTTCTGAACTGGGGTCCTGGGACACAGGGAAACCCACCTCCCCCGAGTACTGGCACTTCTGAGCAGAGCTGGGGTGGCAGGCCGTTAGGCAGCATGAGGTTGGCGCTGCCACCAGAGCCAGAGGGACAGGTGGAACCCTGCAGGGCCACAAGGACCCCTCAGCTTCTCGGCCAGCCTCCCTCCCATGGAGCTCATGTTCTGCTGTCCGACCTCCATCACCTTCCTTGTCTCCCTCGTCCTATGGGGTCCCAGGCATGCTCCCCAGATCATTAGACCCCGAGCCAGGTGGCCCACGGCCTCTCGGAAGTCCACGAATCACTCGGGGACTGCCAGGGTCAACTTCCCTTTGGCTCCAGCTGCTGCCAGGTTGCAGGGTTCCACCTCCCTGTCCTGCTTCTGGTCTCTCTGGCATCTCACAAGGTCTATCCTTTAGCTCCCTACTTGCATCCCCAGATACACCCTTGGACTCCCTCAGCTCCACACTGACCTGTGTGTCACCTGCTCAATGGCTCTCAGAGCCCTACAGGAGCGAAGCAGTGTCCCTCACAGCTTCCTCGGTGGTCACTGTCCCCACTAATGAGGCCATACCCTAGGTCTGTCTATGTAGTTTCCATTTTCTCTTGATTAAACAAGAAACAGGCTTCACCTGCCACCTCCTCCAGGGAGCACCCTGGATTTCCCCTTCTAGTCCCTCACCCCCGGGGCAGGGTGTCATTTTCCTCCCAGGAAGGGGTGGGGGTGGAGGTGAAGAGGAAGGCTAGGACATGCCTGAACGGTCTGGTTGGTGAAGCACAGACGCAAATTCTGTGTGAACTCCATCTGTTTCAGTCCGTGCTCACTCTGCCGAATGTCCACTCCAGGTAGCATCTGATCAGCTGGGAGCTTCTGGTAGGACAGCAGTTCCAGGGAGAGTGAGAAGGACACGGCCACCTGAGCAGATGTGGACACAGCGTCACCCCAGGTCACTGAAGGCAGGTGGCCAGCCTGCTGATGCAGCCAGGTCCTGTTCGGCCCCCAGCTTAGGGGGTTTGTCGCTCCCAGAGTGGCCCAGCTACCCAGCACATGGCTCAGCAGTGCCCCCGTGTGGAGCACTTGGTTCCCGAGCCCTGCACACGCCTGCTGTGTGTGCTCGGGGGCACCTGGTCAGCACAGAAGACAGCCTTCTTTGTCCTGGGAGTCTACTGAGGAGACAGAGTCCTTACTCTCCGATTCTCACTTAGGTTGACCTGGGCTGAGGTTGTGTGTATGGGCCGAGGAAAGACTGTTTTTATTCTGAGGACATGAGGTGTCCCTTAGGGTCTGAAATGGGACATCCATGGCAGTTTTTCCTTCCACAGTGCCCCTGGCTACTGTGGGAAGCTGGGCTGTGGAACATGAGTGGACTGAGAACAGCAGACTGGGGACTGGGGTGGAACTCAAGCCTAACAGAGCAGGACTTGGGCTCCTAGCCCTCAAGACAGAATCAGCTGAGGTATTTGCAGCTAGTACCGGTTCCTGGGCCTCAGCCATGACTTTCCCATGGAAAGGAGGCCTGAAGGGGTCTGGGCGCTTATGTTTGTTGCAAGCATCCTAAAGGCTGCTTTTCCCAGGTTTGGAAACCACTATCTAGGGCCAAGATGAGAAGCATGGGTAGCACTACTAGGTCAGAGGTTGTCCTGGGGCTTGATTGGTTGGGGGTGGGGGTGGGGAGTTCAGAGCTCTGGGGGGTGCCAGTGGCTGCTGTGAAACTATCACGTCATCGAGAAGACACCACGTGGGACGGGGCGTGGTAATGGTGAATTCAGTTTTACAGGCCTGTTTAGATCTAGAACTAAACCAGTTCAGGTCACGTGACTAGGTTCCATCTGACTGTGCCCACAGAGGAGGGTGTGAGGCCATCACTATGTGATGTTCACTTTTTTGGGGGGAAGCATCTGGGTCACCCCTGAACTTCCTGGGGAGCTCTAGTAGGGTGGACCCTCCCTTCCCCTTAGCTCACTTAGCAGGGAGCCCAGGCAGAGTGGTCAAGAGACTCCCCCTTGTGCCATCTCCTGCAGCTCCGGCTCTGGCTCTGGCTCCCTCCCCCCTCCCCTCCCCTCCCCTCCCTGCTCCCCAAGTAAGGCCTTGGAAGTCCCGCCAGGCAACACGTGCAGGCTCTCACTGCGGACCTGATCGTGAAAGACACACCTTCGAGCCAGAGAGCATGTGGCTATTCAGTGAGATCCTGGAGGAGCTGGACGAGAAGACCCACAGTGTGCGAATGAGATGGGCATTGAGCTGGGGCTCTACAGCCCGGCAACAGAAGGGGTGAGGCACATGGGGACGGATACACACTGGGGGAACTAGGCATGCTTCTGGAATGCATGTGTCTGTTTGCAGTAGGTCCATCTGTGATGACTTGTGCAGAGGGACTGCGTATTTTGGAAGGGACATGTTGTCTGGGGCATGCACCTAGGATTGTCCATTTGTACCTGGCGCCAAGATGTGAGCAGGATGTGTGTGTGTGCATGCATGTGTGCATGCGTGCGTGCGTGCATGCGTGTGTGTGTGTGTGTGTGTGTG